>NW_020664661.1:901076-919917 GCF_002925995.2 Terrapene triunguis | reverse complement strand
CAAACTGAAGTGAGCTCCTTTTTAAAACCCAGGTGCCCTGATTAGCCTGCCTTAATTGATTCTAGAAGCTTCTTCTTAATTGGCTCCAAGTGTCCTAATTAGCCTGCCTGCCTTAACTGGTTCTAGCAGGTTCCTGATTATTCTAGTGCAGCCCCTGCTCTGGTCACTCAGGGAACAGAAAACTACTCATCCAGTGACCAGTATATTTGCCCTCTACCAGACTCCTGTACCCCACTGGTCTGGGTCTGTCACAACAGCTATGCTGGAATTATGACTAAAATGTGTCTAAACCAGGCATGTCATGAGGGAATTGATAAACAGGTTTTTCCAGACAAAGGAATGCAGTTCCACCTGCTTGACTGTGTCTCCCATGTAAATTGAGCAAGGTGTGATCAAAGAAAAATAAAAGTACATTTTCTTGCCAGGCAAACAAAGCCAATGGGGGAATGGAGACTGCTCCTCCAGGAAGCCTTCCTGCCTCTTGAAGCAAGGTCAATGAAATGTGGGAGAGATACTTTTCAAAGGTTTACATGACTATAAAGAGAGGAGCAGAGAACCCTTAAGTTAACCTTCGCCTGAGGACACAAAGAAAACCAGTGCCATGGACTCTATTGGGATCCTGACTGAGAGCTAGTTAACCATTGCTGTGAATGGAAGCCTGGTGAGGTAACTACCTTGAACAAAGATTAGATAGCAAAAACAACGAGGAGTCCTTGTGGCACCTTAGAGACTAACACATTTATTTGGGCATAAGCTTTTGTGGGCTAGAACCCACTTCATCAGATGCATCAGGTGCCACAAGGACTCCTCGTTGTTTTTGCTGATACAGACTAACACAGCTACCACTCTGAAACCTGTCACCATTAGATAGCGTATTTTTACTTTTGCTTGTTTGTAACCCTTTCTATCTTTATCCTTTTTACTTGAACTCAAACACAATCTCTTTGGCCTGGTCTACACTAGGCGTTTATGTCGAATTTAGCACCGTTAAATCGAATTAACCCTGCACCCGTCCACACCACGAGGCTATTTAGTTCGACATAGAGCTCTCTTTAAATCGATTTCTGTAATCCTCCCCAACGAGAGGAGTAGCGCTAAATTCGAAATGGCCATATCGAATTAGGCTAGGTGTGGATGGAAATCGACGCTAATAGCTCCGGGAGCTATCCCACAGTGCACCACTCTGTTGACGCTCTGGACAGCAGTCCGAGCTCGGATGCTCTGACCAGCCACACCCCGGGAAAATTTGAATTCCTTTTCCTGTCTGGGCAGTTTGAATCGCAGTTTCTGTTTTGACACCGTGGCGAGCTCAGCAGCAGTGGCAACGATGCAGAGCTCTCCAGCAGAGATGGCCGTGCAATCTAATAGAAAGAGGGCCCCAGCATGGACTGATCGGGAAGTCTTGGATCTCATCGCTGTGTGGGGAGATGAGTCCATGCTTTCCGAGCTGCGCTCCAAAAGACGGAATGCAAAGATCTATGAGAAGATCTCTAAAGCCATGGCAGAGAGAGGATACAGCCGGGATGCAACGCAGTGCCGCATGAAAATCAAGGAGCTGAGACAAGGCTACCAGAAGACCAAAGAGGCAAACGGACGCTCCGGATCCCAGCCCCACACATCCCGTTTCTACGAGGCACTGCATTCCATCCTAGGTGCGGCCGCCACCACTACCCCACCAGTGACCGTGGACTCTGAGGATGGGATATTGTCCGCGGCCGGTTCCTCAGCGGATGGGGAAGAGGAGGAAGGAGATGAGGAGGACGAGGCAGTCAACAGCGCTTACAACGCTGATTTGCCCGACAGCCAGGAGCTCTTCATCACCCTCACAGAGATCCCCTACCAACCCTCCCCAGCCGTTATCCCAGACACAGATTCAGGGGAAGGATCAAGCAGTAAGTGTTTTAAATATCTAAACATTTATTTATAACATAACTGGCATATTTAAAATATTAACAATAGCTAAAGTGCTTTCAAACATGTAAACATTTATTTATAACAGGACAGGAAGATTTAAAATATTAACAATGGGTAAAGTGCTTCAAAACATGTAAAGAGTAAAGTCCAACAAAACGGGAATATGTGCAAAGGGTATCATGATTAGTCTGTCTTTGGGCGCTTCAATATATAGTCCGAACTATTTTCAAAAAATTTCACAATGTCCGCTTCATGATTATACTGCCCAAAACGCTCCACTCTTTTGTCCCTCCAAGGGCACCTAAGCCAAAAACTGGTCAATGTATCCGGGGATAGAGGCGAGATCCTCCGGGGAGAACTCCTCATAGGCCTCCTGCAGGTGTTTTTCAAGCCTCATGAGCAGGTGCCTGGGCAGGGAGAGCTTATTAGGCCCCCCGTGGTATGAGACGTTTCCCTGCCACAACGTCAGCAGGTACTCGGGGATCATGGCCTTGCAGAGCATTGCAGCAAATGGCCCCGGTTTCTGCAGGCTGTCCCGAAGCATCCGCTCCTTCTGGCTCTCCGAGACCTTCAGGAGGGTGATGTCTGGCATGACTCCCTGCTGTGAATTAGGTAGGGGAAAGTTAGTATTGGGACTGCTTGCCCGTCCCTTTACAGAACTGCAACCGCCGGTTTACAGCCACGCGGTTTACAGCCGCGAGGGGCTGGGACAGGGGCAGAGTTCATGCTTGCAGGATTGCTGCCAGCAGAGACTCGCATTGCTTTCTATGTGAAAGGAGGCCAGTGCCACTCTTAAAGTTTTAAGCAGCCCCAGGTCTACGGCTTACCATGTTTGCCAGCTAGACAAAGTCCGGTGTCCTGCCCCGCTCCTCAGCTCGCCACAGCAAGACCGCAGGCACTGTACGCGAGGGCCGAAAATTCGACCTTGTCCTCAGTGCGCGTGTGATAGGTGCTCTGCATGGTCTTGTTCACAGAGAAAGACTATGTTCTCTGTTCACAGATACATTGATCTGTCTCAGGAATTCACTCCCTTTTTCCAATTCCCACAGCCACATCTGCCCAGAGGCTAGCGCACATTAGGAGGAGGAAGAAGAGGACACGGGAAGACATGTTTGCTGAACTAATGGGATGTTCCCGAGCACAGGCAGCCCAGCAGACACAGTGGAGGGAGAACTTGTCCCAAATGCACCGGGCAAACATGCAACGGGAGGAGAGGTGGCGACAGGAGGACTGGCAGGCTACTCAAACGCTGCTTGGACTAATGAGGGAGCAAACGGACACGCTCCGCCGCCTTGTGGATGTTCTGCAGGACCGGAGGCAGGAGGAGAGAGCCCCGCTGCAGTCTCTCTCTAACTGCCCTGCCCCGCCACCAAGTCCCATACCCCCCTCACCCAAAGTCCAAACACGGAGGGGCGGCAGGGTCCGTGAAAAATTTCACTCCACCCCTGCGGACTGCTCTACCACTAGAAGGCTCTCATTCCCCAAAATTTGAAAAGTCCTTTCCTACCTGCCTCACACAAGACCCCGTCCAAGTTTCACCCCCCCGTTCCATGTGCGGTTGTTAATAAAAAATACGTTTCTGTTCATTACTGTTTCCATCCTCTTCTTTTGGAGGAGAGTCTGTCTGAAGGGGGGGGAAGGGACTTGGTAATTGGACAGGACAGTCACCTTTAGCAGGGGGCAGGTCCAGCAGCAGGGCACATATACAGTGCAGTGACTAGTTACCCTGGTCAGTCTGGGAGGTGGTTTTCATGTCCTGGGGGGGAGGGGGGGTTGCTCTGTGACTTTGTGGCGGGGGAGGGCAGTTACAGATCTTATGCCACAGTCTGCGTCCCAGGTTTAAAACATTCCCGCGAAAACAGTAATAAAGACAACGGTGTCCATTAACAAAACAGAACAGATTTTATTTTTTGGGAAGGGGGTGAAGGGGGTATGTAACTGGAGAGGATAGTCGACGGCAACCGGGTAAAGAAAAGGGGGCAAGTTCAGCTTCTGTGTCCACAAACTTAAAAGTCACTGGGTACCCTGCTCAGTCTTGAAACTGGCTTTCAAAGCCTCCCGGATGCACAGCGCGTCCCGCTGGGCTCTTCTAATCGCCCGGCTGTCTGGCTGGGCGTAATCAGCAGCCAGGCTATTTGCCTCAACCTCCCACCCCGCCATAAAGGTCTCCCCCTTGCTCTCACAGAGATTGTGGAGCACACAGCAAGCTGCAATAACGATGGGGATATTGGTTTCGCTGAGATCACAGCGAGTCAGTAAGCTTCTCCATCTCTCCTTGAGACGGCCAAAAGCACACTCCACGACCATTCTGCACTTGCTCAGCCGGTAGTTGAAGAGTTCTTGTGCAGTGTCCAGGGCGCCAGTATAGGGCTTCATGAGCCAGGGCATTAGCGGGTAGGCTGGGTCCCCGAGGATCACTGTAGGCATCTCCACATCCCCAACAGTTATCTTGTGGTCCGGGAAGTAAATGCCTTCCTGCAGCCGTCTAAACAGACCAGAGTTCCTGAACACGCGAGCGTCATGAACCTTGCCCGGCCATCCGACGTTGATGTTTGTAAAACGTCCCCGATGGTCCACCAGTGCTTGCAGCACCATTGAAAAGTAGCCCTTTCTGTTGATGTACTGGCTGGCCTGGTGGCCCGGTCCCAGGATAGGGATGTGAGTCCCATCTATAGCCCCACCGCAGTTTGGGAATCCCATCGCTGCGA
Organism: Terrapene triunguis; assembly: GCF_002925995.2. Taxonomy (NCBI): domain Eukaryota; kingdom Metazoa; phylum Chordata; order Testudines; family Emydidae; genus Terrapene; species Terrapene triunguis. Next base: position 915,295 of record NW_020664661.1, on the reverse strand, counting down.
AGCCATCTATGATGGCCTGCGCGTTTCCCAGGGTCACTACCTTTGACAGCAGTACCTTGACGATTGCCTTGGCTACTTGCAGGACAACAACCCCCACGGTAGATTTGCCCACGCCAAAGTGGTTCGCGACTGACCGGTAGCTGTCCGGCGTTGCAAGCTTCCAGAGGGCTATGGCCACTCGCTTCTGGACAGTCAGGGCTGCTCGCATGCGGGTGTCCTTGCGCTTCAGGGCAGGGGACAGCAACTCACAAAGTTCGAGGAAAGTCCCCTTCCGCATGCGAAAGTTTCGCAGCCACTGGGATTCATCCCAGACCTGAAGCACTATGCGGTCCCACCAGTCCGTGCTTGTTTCCCAGGCCCAGAATCGCCGTTCAACAAAATCCACATGCCCCATTGCCACCGTGATGTCCTGGGCGCTGGGGCTCGTGGTTTCTGACAGCTCTGTGCTACTCTCCGACTTCAGGCCCTCACGGCGGTGCCGTAGCCTCCTCGCCTGATTTCTCTGCATCTGCCTCTGGGAAAGGTGTATGATAAGCTGCGAGGCGTTGAGAACAGCCACAACTGCAGCGATGGTCGCAGCGGGATCCATGATCGCAGTGCTGTGGCGTCCGCGCTGTCACTGATCAAAAAGTGCGCGAACTGATTTCCCGCCGGCGCTTTCAGGGAGGGAGGGAGGGCGGTAGTGACTGACGGATGACGACAGTTACCCAAAAGCACCCTCGCCACATTTTTTTACCCAGAAGGCATTGGCGGATCGACCCAGAATTCCAATGGGCAGCGGGGACTGCGGGAACTGTGGGATAGCTGTCCACAGTGCACCGCTTCCAATGTCGACGCTTGCCCCGTTAGTGTGGACTCACAAAGTCGAATTACTGTCCTTAGTGTAGACACACACGTTCGACTTTCTAATATCGATTGCACATATTCGATTTAACTAAAATCGAACTACTCTCGTAGTGTAGACATACCCTTTATGATTGAACAAATTTGTTTTACTTTGTATCTAAACCAAACCAGGGCTTTGTTTGAACTGAAGTGAGTGATAACAAGTTGCTGTTTCTATCTCTGTAAAGGAGCAGCGAATTTAATAGCCTCTGTGAGTGTTCCAGGAGACGGCTGGATGCTGCAGGGAGATAGTTTGGGGGAAATTCCAGACTGGGGAGGGTGTTAGGATCATTCTTCAAACTGTAACTAGGTAGTGGAAGCCGGGGTGTGACTTGTATGCTGGCTGTTGGTGTCCAGGTTATGCACCACAGCAGTATAGCATTTATGGCACCCTGAGTTGTAGGGCAAGGGTTGACACAACCCCTTACAGGTCTAGGTTGATCCCCTTTTAAAATGTAGTGTCCCCTGTCCACCCGGTTACCTCCTTTAGCACCAATCTCCTTAGGGGTTTTGATGGACAGGCCTGGGTTCTTCTGGATCCCGCCTCCTACTCAGCAGCATGTTACTTCTTTATTTTCTTCCCATATGAATTTATTTGGCAGTGCATCCATCCCCCTCACTCCTTCCTGGCAGGGTCACCAGGGCAGCTTGGGAGGAAATTTCTGACCACAGGGTAACCCCCACTTACTTGCCAGATAGTTGGAGACTCCCAAGAAATAACACAAACACACACAATATATTCAGCACAGTAATTATATTAAACAGGAGATAAATACAGTATAACACATGGTAAAACACTATTCTCGGCATCACCAGTGCCCACGCTGATAGTAACAGTGAATTTCCCCTAAAAATCAGGGTCCCATTGGTACATGTACCTTGCAGGGGCCCTTGATTACCTGTGACCATATTACAGGGGTAGGCAACCTATGGCAAGCGTGCCGAAGGCAGCACGCGAGCTGATTTTCAGTGGCACTCACACTGCCCGGGTCCTGGCCACTGGTCCAGGGGGCTCTGCATTTTAATTTAATTTTAAATGAAGCTTCTTAAACATTTTAAAAATCTTACTTACTTTACATACAACAATAGTTTAGTTATGTATTATAGACTTATAGAAAGAGACCTTCTAAAAACATTAAAATGTATGACTGGCACGCGAAACCTTAAATTAGAGTGAATAAATGAAGACTCGGCACATCACTTCTGAAAGGTTGCCGACCCCTGCCATATTATCTTCTGTGCAGCAGTTAGAAATGTAGCTGACTGGGTTCAGTACAGCCCAAAAGACTCACAAGTGGTATAAGGTGGCAAGTCCCTTTGCAGGTTTAACAGGCAGCACCTAGAGGACACAGTTCAGGGAGTAAGGGGGGGTCTCCCAAACAATTCCCCTGACTAACTAACTCACAACTCTGTAAATGATCCTCCGGTTCAAAGATGACTCTGTACTCCTCAGTCCCTGCATGGTCGCTGCTGACAAGCATCCTCTCCATGCAGGAGTCAGGCTGCGGCTGGTGCCAGGATTTCCCTCACCACAGAGGAGGGCGGGGCTCAGGGTGCAGGTTACAAAACTACTAAAATCCTAACTTTAGTCTCCCACCCCAGCGCTCAGACACACTCACAGCAGGTGGCAGCCCTGGAACAGTGGTCAGAGCAGAGCTGGCCATGTGGTGACTGATCTCACGTAGGAAGCTGCGGGGGCTAACTCCGCTGGGCTGGCCGGGGGGAGTTTTCCCAATAAAACTCTCTAAACTGTGAGTCACCTTGGAGCAGGAAAGGCTCAAGCTGAGGGATGTGGCTTCCAAGACCCCAGAGGCCAGTTCTCAGGGGGAACCTGCATGCAGAACTAGACTCACCAGCCCCGCCTCCCACCAGCCAGTCCTGCCCTTTGCCTGCCTGTCTCCAGACTGCTCCAGAACAACTTCTTCCCCCTCCAGGCCTTCCAGGGGAGGGCATCTCACTTCCTATTGGTCAGGCTAGCTCTTCTTCCTGGGCTTTCCCTTATCAGTCATTTGACTCTGCCCCCTCCTCCAAGCAAGCATGCCTGCTATCCTTCCCCATGCCAACAGGGGCCCCTGTTCTACATAGCATCTCTCCTCTCTCCCTCTGGGTTGCCAAGCAGATTCTGAGTCTGCCCTTGGCTCCCCATCCCTACCAGGGACAACGTTCCTCTCCCTGAGTTACATGCACACAGCGCTTCAGGAACCTAGGTGAGCTCCTTGGGGTTACATAAATATTGGCACAACATTACCTTTCTTCCAGTCTTCTGGAACTTTTCTGGTATTTCAAGACTTTTTGAACATCAACATTAAGGGTCCAGCAAGCTCCTCAGCCAACTCTTTTAAAACTCTTGGATGCATTTATCCAGTCCTGCTCATTTAAAAATGTCTAACATTTGTAGCTGCTGTTTAACATCCTCCTGAGCTATTAATGGACTACATCATCTGTTTTTTCCCAACTACTGAATAGAAATAGTTATTGAAAACGTCTTGCCTTTTCTACATTATTATTAACGCTACCATTTCCACCTAGTAATGGATCAATATGATTGTTAGGATTCTTTTTGTTCTTAATATACTTTAAAAATCCATACTATTCTCTTTAAATCTGCTGACCATAGATTTCTCCTTGTGTCCCTTTGGTTCTCTTATTTATTTTTTACAATACCTAGCTTCTGATTGTGACCCATGGAACCCTTGGTGACAACTGGCAGAGGGCACAATGGGATGGGGGCATAGGGTTATCAGGGTATCTTCTGGGTTGGATATGTGCATAACATCTCATTGAAGGATGGGGTGTGAGGTCTCTCCCAGAGCCAGTAGCCCACTGGTTGTCATAATCATTGCAAAATATATGTATGGATAATATTTAAGAAATTATGTATCTATACTAAAATCTATGTTCTTAAGATCCTGGAGTTAAGGCAAATCACCAGGAAGTGACATCTCTCTGGAATGTTCCTTTCAGGCAGGAGGTTACACACACTTATCTTCCTGCCTGTCCATTGTTTAGTGTGTGTTGAATGCCTCCCACTCTATGTCTATTTGCATACTGAGCCAGGGAAAAATAAGAGATCACAAAATCTACAAGACAGGAAATCTAAAGGATGAACCAAACAATAGGGTGTGTATGTCCCATTTATGAATAGAGACAAAGGATTCTTCTGGTGTACCTTGAAGTGCAGGACCACGCTGAATTCTTCAATGAGGACGCAGAGAGTGCACGTGTCTCATGAAAAGAGGGTTACATCCAGCCTGGCTGTAAAGTGCTTCAAGGATTTGGGTGAGCATTGCTCTACTAGACATGAAAGTATCTGGTTAATTAAGTCTAAGGATGCATGTCATTATTTATATGTAACCATTTGCTTCCAATACTTCTACTTGAGTGTCTGTGCTTTGTTAACCTTATCCATGAGTTCATAAGAAACTACGTGCTGGGTGGTAAACGAAGTGGTGATCTGTGGTGGAACTGCTAAGATGGGGTGTTCTGTTTCTTTACAATCAGCAATTCTGTGAACACTGTGAGTGTCCAATGGACCAGGGGGTGGACACGCTACAGGGAGGGCTCAAGGGAAAGGGGGTGCCAGTCGCTAGCCTGTAGAGTAATGGCTGTGCCTGCAAGGCCTAGAGGGAATCGTTTGTGTTGCCTATGGCCAGTGGAGTTGGGGAAAGGATAGACCAGGCTTCCCCCAGCTAAGGGCAGGTGGCAGCAGGTGCCTCACAACCCTGGTTTTTAACCAGTACGACCTTCTTCCTGAATTGTGATTCTTTTGGCTTCTAGTAAAGTGTTCCTCACCAATTCCCAGTTATCGTTCACATGTTTTTGATAAATTCTTCCTTCCAGCTGATTTGGCTCTGTCCCCGGCTCCTGGTATGGTCTTTTGAGAGGTCTCTCCTGCTCCTGATGGGCTCTACTTAGTTTGCCCCCGCTCAATGTAGTTCTTGGAACCTCACCTCTAATTAAGTCTAGCAGTCTGCTTCAGTCTCTTAGCTGTGTTCAGGGAGGCAGCCTGGTACAGGGGTGTGACGGGATCCCCGGGGTGCAGCCTGGGACTGTGAGACTGCTGTGCCCCCTTAACTCTCTACAGCCTGGGCTGTCTCTCACAATGCCTTGCTAGTGACCAGCAGCAAACCCCTCCAGGCGCTGTTATCACTCAGCACAACAGCATATGGAGACCCCACACCCAGCTAGATTGCATGAATGCTCCCAAAGCCACTCATGAATCACACAGAGAAAGGCACCATAGCCAAATCCCCACAACCCCCAGCACTGTACCTCAGGAATATACCATCTTGCACTGCTCAAGATGGGCAGTGCAGATTTGTCAATTGGCTCACCACTTCATCAATGGAAAGTGGATATACACCAGCCTTGCAAAACCTGAGCAGATTTACCACACACTTCAGGCAAACTTATTGGTAAAGATAAGCAGTTAAACAAATGTATTGACTACAAAAGATAGATTTTAAGTGTTATTAAGTGATAGGCAAAAAGTCAGAGTTAGTTACCAAAAGAAATAAAATATAAGCACGCAGTCTAAATTCTCAACCCTATTAGACTGGCAACAACTAGACTAAGCAGTTTTTCTCACCCCACTGGATATTGCAGTTCATAGTACTCAGATTTCATCCTTGAAAACTGGGCCAGTCCCCTCAGCTGGAGTCTTCAGAGTGTCCTTGTTGCTTGCAGCATAGGTGGGTGAAGGAGAAAGGCCCCACATGTGGACACCGTATTCTGTTTTATAACCTCAGTCCCATGTGCTTGGGGAGCACAAGTCCAGGCATGTCTTGGGGCATTGCTGAGTCTCCAGGCAAGGTTGAGCAATTCCCCTGGTATGGCCCAATGCAGGTGAGTCATTGAATTGTAGCTCCCTTGCTGGACAATGGCTGTTGATGGTTGTTCAACACCCCACCCAAGTGTTGTTACTTTCCTTGCTGTTGCCTCTGGGGAGCTAATATCTGGCTGATTCCCCAACTTACAGCATGTTTTAGTGACAACCATACAACACAATTCTCATAGCTTCATATGCATTAATGATACACATATATGGATAGAGAAATTACTTTCAGCAGATCATATCCTTTCCCCTGATACCTTACAAGGCATGCTTTACTGTATTTGCAAGATCACAATTATATAAAAATGAGGAATATGGGGGTTACAGGACGCTCCCCCAAGGTATAGAATGTCACAAAGGATGTTGCCCTTTTGCTGTCCCAGCCCTTTCTGCCTCCTTTTCCTTTTCTGTACTCTCTCCTTTATAGCAGACCTTGTTTCCTCTATTGCAGGGGTTCTCAAACTGTGGGTTGGGACCTCAAAGTGGGTCGTGACCCTGTTTTAATGGGGTCACCAGGGCTGGCGTTAGACTTGCTGGGGCCCAGGGCCAAAGCCGAAGCCCAAGGGCTTCAGCCCTAAGTGGTGGGGCTCAGACTTTGGCTTCAGCCCTGGATGGCAGGGCTCAGTATACAGACCCCTCCTCACACCCAGGGCTGAAACCCTTGGGCTTTGCCTCCCTCCGCCCCCACCCGCCTGGGGCAGAGGGGCTGGGGTGAGCTCAGGCTTTGGTCCCCCTTCTGGGGTTGTGTAGTAATTTTTGTTGTTAGAAGGGTGTTGCGGTGCAATGAAGTTTGAGAACCACTGCTCTATTGGCTGCAGCTGTGGGTGCCTGCCTCCATGATTGGCCGCTCTAGCAGCTGTGTTGGATGGTGGTCAAAATGCTTGCCTGTAAACAGGGGAGGCTCTCCTCCCCCTTCTGCCTATGCTCGGTATGAGGTTTGTAGACCTCATGACATCTCCTCCCCCGCAAGGCCGAGGCCCAGCCTTGACTGCCGTAGGCTAGATCCCTGGACAGAAAATTAGCATTAAAATGCAAACCTCCTGCCTGGTGTTGTATCCGGAAGGTGTACGGGTGTAGCGACAGGTACCATCTCATGATCCTTGGGTTTATCTCATCCATCACATTTACTCAGCACAGGGGCATGTGATTGGTAACTAGTGTGAGCTCGTTTCCTAGGAAACAGTATCGCAGGCTCTCTCTTGCCCATTTGGAAGCCAAGCACTCCTTTTCTATCACTGAGTATGCTTTCTCACAGGGGAAGAGTTTCCGGATGATATAGCCTTTTGGGTGTTCTTATCCATCTATGTCTTAAGAAAGGACTACCCCTAGTCCTGTCTCTGCTGTGTGCATTTGTACTATGAATTCCTTTTCAAAGTGTGGGCTATACAGCACCTGGGTGTCTGCAGAGTATGGCCATGAATTTTTGAAAGGCTCTTTCACAGGTGGGTGTCCACATCACCCATCTTGGGGCGGCATCCTTAGTCAAGTCAGTGGGGCGGCTAACTGAGCTCCCGCCAGACAGCACACCCATCGGATCAGCTCTAGTGACAGGCATATCTGTTCTTCTTAGTAGGGAGCAGGGATGAAAGTAACTTACAGGATTTACCGGTACTGCCGGAGTCCTGAGGGGGGCGTGGCCTCATCCGGAAGAGGGCTCAATTTATCAATGGAAAGCTTCAGTCCATAGGCCTCCAACATTTCAAGCACTTTAAGAAGTCTTTCTTCATGCTGCTCCAAGGTTCTTCCAAATACAATCTGATCATCCAAATAACCTAAGACTTGCAGTAAATTCATGTCTCCCACAACTTTCTCCATAAGACATTGAAATGTGGCAGGTGTTTCAGAAATCCCTTGGGGCATATGTTCAAACTGATAAAACCCTAATGGGCAGACGAAGGCTGTCTTCTCCTTATCTTCTGTTCCCAGAGGGATCTGGTAGTATCCATTTCAAAGATCCAATACTGAGAACCACTGGCTTCCCAGCAAACCGTCTAAGGCATCTTGTACTCGAGGCATGGTCTACTGGTCAACTACAGTGTTTAGAGTGCGGTGTGGTAGTCGATACACATCCGGATGTTCCCATTTTTTTTTATGGATCACCACAATGGGTGAGGCGTATGGGCTGCAGGACTCTGTAATGATGCCATTTGCAATCAGCTCCTGAAGATGCTGTCACACGTCTTCCATCTCTGAGGGCGCAATCTTGCTAGATCTCTCCCTGAAGGGTCGGGAGTCTTGTAGTCTGATGTGGTGCTCTACTCCTTTTGCACATCCCATGTCCCACTCATGCAGTGAGAATACCTTGGATCTTTCACAAAGTTTCTTCCTCAGGCAATCCTTCCACTCCTCAGACAATGGCGAATCTCCAAAGTCAAACCTTGCAGGATCTATTGCGGGAACTTCAGTTTCACACTGGGGTCTTACAATGGTTTCAGGCTCAAAGAGGTCTGCTATCTTCTGCCCTTGCTTCACAACAACATTGTGGCTTGTTTCATTAGCAATCACTATAATCACCTTTTCCTGGTTTTCAGCAGGAAGGGTTATGACTCCACTGGGGACCAGCACTCCTTCAGAGAGCTCTCTTTCAGCCAGCTGCTCTACCATTGCTAATGCCCCTTTACTGTCTTTCAGCCAGGTACTCATGACAAGCACTCCTCACTCCATCCTTGCAAGCACTACTAAGGGGGTTGTGCCCGCATACCTCAATGCTCCCATTGGTAGCTCAGACATCTCCTTTTTAGTGTTGTCAATTTTTCTATAGGCTTCAGCACAAAGTGTATGGATCATCAGCGTGTTTCATTTTAGGTAAGACCAGGGACTCTTAGGGAGAGTCCACACCTGGCTGAGACACCTGTCCCCCTCCCTCTCTGCTTTCACAGGGGTCTGGCATTCGAGCCCCTGGCTTAACGGGGCCCTTTCAGCTGAGGGTGACCCCCTCATTTGGGACAGGTTAAGCACAGTTCTGCTCCCCTTTACTCAGACAATAAAGACAACAACATTGATAACAACATTTCACTACCCCTGCATTCAGTATTAAAGTGATTTGTAACCCAACACCAGCCAAAGTTGATCACTTGGAGCTACACATCTCCTGTCTGCTAGATACCTACGCAGAGCAGGTATGTTCATGTAAATACAGTTTGCTCCTGAAGTCTCTCCCCCTCCCCAGCTAGCTGTCAGGGGAGAGTTCATTCAGACCCTGCTTACATCAGTATAGCAGGGCTAGCTGGGCCATGGGCTCTCCATAAACCCTTCTCTGCTGGTGTGGGGTCTCTCTGCCCCGTTACAGAGCCCTAAAATTAACAGTTTTTGGACAATGTGTGGGGTGCATTTTTCTTGAATTTTGAAGACGTTCCTCATGGAAATTCTGCCCTGATACCAAGACTTTGGCCTGCTCTTCACTTAAAAGATTTGCAAGCATAGTTTGGGTTGGGAGGAAAATCACATCCCTAATTGACATAGCTGTACCAGCAAAATCTCTGGTATAGAATGTCAGGGTTGGAAGGGACCTCAGGAGGTCATCTAGTCCAACCCCCTGCTCAAAGCAGGACCAATCCCCAGGCAGATTTTTGCCCCAAATCACCCCCTCAAGGATTGAACTCACAACCCTGGGTTTAGCAGGACAATGCTCAAACCACTGAGCTATCCCTCCCATCATAGTGGCAAAAAGACCACTTTACAAAAAAGCCAAGGGAATTAAATGCCCATAAATGTCATTAATGCAGAGTTAAGATTAACCAGTGTTACCTTGTGCTGCCCAGAACGTAGCTAAACTTAAACCTCTGAAAACCAGGAAATGAAGAATTAAAGCGCATTGTCACTCCTGCAATGCAACCTTAACTCTGCCCCCACTCCCTAACCCTAGAGCTGGCAATAGACACTGGGAATGGTTCAGGAAGGGTAGTGCAAAGTTTAATATACTACCCAGGGAAGAGCAGGATTCTTCATCTCTTCAATTCTACAAGCTAAGACTGGCTGCCTTTCAGGAAGATGATTTATTCAAACACAAGGTATTCAGCTCAATACAGCAGTAACTAGATGAAATGTTATGGCCTGTGGATACGAGGAAAGTGAGAGAACATGCCATTGTTTGTGCTGTGTTAAAACACTCTGCAATACCAGCATTGATCTGCATGCACTTCCTCCAGCTGTGTGCACCATGTCAGCTGTAGCTGTAACTAAAGGATAGAGGGATAAGCTGGAGCAGCTTGGTAGAGCTGTGACTGTGATATGAAGGAAGATGCATGTGAACCCTGAAGGACCAAGTCTCCCTCATAGCAGCGCTGAATGTTGTAGGTTGTATAAGTATACATGCACAAGAGTGTGTTCTCACCAGGGGGATTGTCAGCAGTCTGGTACCATACATGTTAATTGTCACCAGGGCTTAGTGGGGGGTAAGTGATGGCAGTGACTCAGAAGGAATCCTCAGGGCCTGGCTAAAGTGGGGTAATGTTTTGCATCTCTGCGGGGGAATCTACACGGCAAAACAAAATAACCCACAGCAGCAAAACCACTACACTGTCTACACTGCAAAACCAAAAAAACCTATGCATCAGCGACTCTTAGAGTCTGTGTCTAGACACGTGGGTTGGAAGGTTCACACTGCAGCACTGAAAACAGACATGTAGATATTTCAGCGTGGGCTGGAACCTGGGCTCCAAAACCTGGTGAGGAGGATGGCTCTCTGAGCCTGGGTTCCAGTCCAAGCGGGAATGTTTATACTGCTATTTTTGGCCCCGGGAGCCCGAGTCTGTAGAGCAGGGGTAGGCAACCTATGGCACGCATGCCGCCTTCGGCATGCGAGCTGATTTTCAGTGGCACTCACACTGCCCGGTTCCTGGCCACCGGTCCTGGGAGCTCTGCATTTTAATTTAATTTTAAATTAAGCTTCTTAAACATTTTACAAACCTTATTTACTTTACATAAAACAATAGTTTAGTTATATATTATAGACTTAGAGAAAGAGACCTTCTAAAAACGTTAAAATATATTACTGGCACGCGAAACCTTAAATTAGAGTGAATAAATGAAGACTCGGCACATCACTTCTGAAAGATTGCTGATCCCTGCTCTAGACCTAGGCTCTGAGAGTCGCTGATGCATGGGTTTTTTGGTTTTACAGTGTAGACACCCCTGAGATGATTTGTGTGGAGCACGGTCGGTGGTTAGCTGTGGGTCAGCTGTAAAGAGCTTCTATTCCCTCACTGGACTTAACCCCAAGTTTTCCCTTAGCAAAGAGAAGATATTAGACTTTGTGCTATCCTGTGATGTGCTCTGTTTCCAAAGTGTTCTGTAGCGGGGAGGGCAGAGCGTTAGCCTATGTGTCACTAGCATGTTGGGCTGATGCTGAAACAGGGCAGAGTTGAGGTTGCATTGTGGGAGTGACATGAACCTTAACTTTTCATTTCCCCTTCTAATATCCGAGGGGACAGGAATCCTTACCCAGCGAGGTCACGTTCTCATAGTTCTGCATGAAGTCTCTGTAGAGGGCTCTCTGAGCAGGGTCCAGCAGAGCCCACTCCTCCTTGGTGAAATACACAGCCACCTCCTTGAAGGTCACCAGCCCCTGAAAGAGCAAGAGCCCCCCACTCAGTACCTGCTGCCCCAGAGACAGCCCCCTAGTCACGGAGGAGAAGGGCCAGGAAAATGGAAGCTCTGGGAGGCACAGTCCCCACAGTCCCACCTCCTCCCTGCTCAGAGAAGCCAGGAGGCATCAGAGTGAGGAGGGAAAGAGAGAGCCCCTCATCCTTTCCAGCAGACAGAGGGGGCAGGGTCTTCACATTCATCACACACCTATTAGCCAGAAGCTGACACAGCCGATGGAGCCCCTGGCAGGGTCCATGGACAGCCCCAGGGTAGGAATCCCAACACCCTCCCTATTGACAGCAGCAGCATGTGAGGAGACAGGACATGTCCCCTGTGCTGCACTGGTAGGTGCGCTCTTCATAGGTCATAGGGGCCTCTGGTTAGCAGGGTCAGGTGTCAGCACTAGAAGCCTGGTAAATTTTCCCTGCCCAGTCTAACAGATTTGTTTCCGGTTCCACAAATTAGGGAATTTCCACCCCCAAACTCCATGGGTCTGTTCCTAGAATCTAGGCTCCAGGTTAAACTAGTCCCAGCAGTTTTGTCACACCGTGTTCCCCTCCCTTTCTACAGCCTGTGTATTTCCTGCCCCCTCCCACTCATAGGTGGCAGGTTTGTATAATTTTTGGTGGTGCCCAAAATGGTGGTGCCCCCCCGCTCCCGCCTTGTAAGCCGATATAAAATGAAGCTACAACGCATCGGCACTACAAGATTACAAGGGTCAATTAAAAGTGGAAAGTCAGAAGCAGCACTTGCCTGCTTCAATATACGGTATTATATTTTGTTGCACCTGTTGTTACAAAGTGAGAATGTTCTTAATGTTTTCTCTGAATACTGTGTGGATGCCTCAGTTTCCCCTGCAAGGTGCCAACTGAAGGTATTGGGGACAAAGAGATCAAGTGGCCTCCTTATCCAGAAGAGACACAAAGGCCAGAGGAGGGAGTATCAATTTGGAGCTGGCTGGGGAAATGGGGAGAGGCCCAGAACTTGGGTCTGGGCTCCCCACTCCCAAGATGGACCTGACTGAGGGGTCCTGTTTTCTGTACCTACAAGCTCTGCTTTAGACTGTGTTCCTGTTGTCTAATACACCTTCTGTTTTACCGGCTGGCTGAGAGTCACGTCTGACTGCAGAGTTGGGGTGCAGGGACCTGTGGTTGCCCCAGGACCTGCCTGGGCAGACTCGCTGAGGAAAGCACATGGTGTGGAAGGGCATGCTGAATGCTCTGAGGTCAGACCAAGGAAGGTGTAAGCTTCTTGCCCTGGAGACAGTATGCTCAGAGAGAGGAGGCTCCCCCAGAGTCCTGACTGGCTTTGTATGGAGTAGTTCCAAAGCATCCCAGCATCCCCTTCCACACCATGCGCTTCCCGGAAGTCCGCACAGGCACTGACACTCCCTCCTCTGGCCTTTGTCTCTTTTCCAGGCATTAGGAGGCCACCTGATCTCTTTGTTCTCCAACACCTTCAGTTGGCACCTTGCAGGAGAGCGGCCCAGGCCATCAGTTGCCTGGAGACAGGGTTTCGGCCATTCTCTGTGCAGATGGCATCACACTGGCCCTCTAGGGCTCTACAACAATCACACCCCCTTATCCCACCATCTAGATCCTTGAGAAATGCATAGGGGAAACTGAGGCACTCACACAGTATTCAGAGAAAACATTAAGAACATTCCCACTTCGTAACACCTGTATACGACCAGTTATATACTTTAAAGGGTGTAAAATAATCAAGTATTGTGCTAAACACGATACTCCAAACTGACCACCAAATTTAAATTGCACATTTTCCCCCTCAGGTTAGGGCTCTGGGGTGGGGCTGGGGATGAGGGGTTCACAGTGCAGGAGGGTGCTCAGGGTTGGAGTGCTGGGGGCACAGGCTCTGGGGTGGGGCAGGGCTCGGGATAAGGAACTTGGGGTGCAGACAGGCTGCCCCAGGGCTAGGGCCAGAGAGGACCCCCCACACACACACTGGCAGCAGCAAGCTCCAGCGGAGGGACCCCTCCTCTTCTCCCCCCACCCCCCCGCAGCACACTCACTCTGCACCACGGTCACTGCACATGCTCCTAGGTCCTCTCTCAGGTCCAGAAAGCCCACTCACCTCCCCTATGGTGGGTACCGGGGGGGGGGATTGCCATCATGTGTGACCTCCCCTGCTGCTGCCCCTCACCATAGCCTCACTGGGGATGGGGCTGCCCCTTGCCCAGCATGGGGCAGGAGTGGGGACTGCAGGGTGGTGGCTTGGGGTGGGGGAGGATGTCACAAAATTCACCCAAGCCCCAGCTGCTCAGGTCTAGGAAGCCCCCCATCCCCATTTCCCCTGTGGTAGGGTTACCATATGTCCGGATTTCCCCGGACATGTCCGGCTTTTTGGTGCTCAAATCCCCGTCCGGGGGCAATTTCCAAAGAGCCGGACATGTCCGGGGAAATAGGGAGGCATAAGCCAGGGTCCGCCCAGCACGATCCGCCGGGTCCGCAGCGCAGCCCAGCTGCCCCAGCTACAATGCTCAAGCGGGGAATGGGGGGGCTTGGGCTTCCCTCACGGGCGGGGACCCCCCGGCCACTGGGGGACCCTTCCTGTGGCCCCGTTGCCCCGCGCAGCTTGGAACCCGGCGCAGTGGGAGCTGTTTCCGGCGGGGACAGACAGGCCGGGGAACGTGCTCGGCGGCAGGAAGGAAGCTGCGGCCGGGGCTGCAGGGACCCGCGCTGCCGAGCGTCTGAAGCCCCCAGCAGGCAGAGGCTGCCGGGTGAGCGGGGGAGCAGGGCAGGCGGGGGCATAGAGGCTGCACGGGCAGGGGGGTGCAGGGGCTGCAGGGCGAGTGGAGAGCAGGGGTCTCAGAGGCTGCAGGGGCGGGGGGGTGCAGGGGCAGGGCAGGCGGGGGGCGCAGAGGCTGCAGGGGCAGGGAGGTGCAGGGGCTGCAGGG
>NW_020664661.1:893306-901066 GCF_002925995.2 Terrapene triunguis | reverse complement strand
TCACAGAGGCTGCAGGGGCAGGGGGGTGCAGGGGCTGCAGGGCGAGTTGGGAGCAGGGGTCACAGAGGCTGCAGGGGCGGGGGGGTGCAGGGGCTGCAGGGCGAGTGAGGAGCAGGGGTCACAGAGGCTGCAGGTGCAGGGCAGGCGGGGGGCGCAGAGGCTGCAGGGGTGGGGGCTGCAGGGGCTGCAGGGCGAGTGGGGAGCACGGGTCACAGAGGCTGCAGGGGCAGAGGGGCTGCAGGACGAGTGGGGAGCAGGGAAGCACTTAGCAACCCCCAATCAAGATCAGAGCGGGAGGGAGGAGGGGGAATGCAGGGTGCTCAGAGGAGGGGGCAGAGTTGGGGCAGGGGCTTTGGGGAAGGGGTGGGGTTGGGGCGGAGTTGGGGCAGGGCCAGGCCCCCGTGGAGTGTCCTCTTTTTTCAGTGTTGAAATATGGTAACCCTACCCTGTGGTGGGGGGGGGGCTGCCATCACATGTGGCTTCCTTCCTCCCCTGCTGCAGCCTGCTGCCCCTCACCCTAGCCTCACTGAGGATGGGGCTGCCCCTTGCCCAGCATTGGGCAGGAGTGGGGGCTGTGGGGTGGATCACAGGGTCAAACCTCACAGAAGCCCCAGCAGCTGCTCAGGTGAGTGAGGTCCACTCCAGATGTCCATCTCCTGGCTGAAAGTCCCCTTGGCGTTTCCTCCAGGTGGGTGCCGGGGGACGGGAGAGAGGGCTCCCAAGCACGTGCATGCCTCCTCCCCGCTCCTCTCTCCCCCTCCCGCTCCTGAGGTGCTCCAACAGTCTGCCGGCCTCTATAGCCTTAGGCAGAGGCAGCGGCAGGCAGCCGGCAGCACAAGCAAGGGAGAGAGGCACGGTTTTCTTTTGTTTTTTCAGGCAAGGAAGCTCGGGGGTGCAGGGCCCGCTCCAGGTAGGGCCAGGGGAGAAACCCAGCTCCATATTGGTGGAGCACAGCCCCCAGCCTTGAATATTCCTGGTGCTCGGGCACCACGAGCCCATATAACCTGCCGCCCCTGCTCCCACTCCCACCTCCACACAAAGATCCCCATCCTAAGTATTTACCTCTCCCTCCAGCAGGAACCTGCCAGCACCTCCCCCATAATCCCTACCTGAACTGGCTCCTTTGCAGCCATTTCTCTTCCTTGTTCTCTTAGAGGATGGGGTCATCTGGAGCAAAACATGGACATTGCTCTGCAGCCTGTCAGGGCAGGAAGGGCAAATGGGGAGATTTCAGAACAGGCTTTAGTTAATTTCACATCATAATTCCCCCCAGGCTTTTTCCCTGCAGACAGCCCTTCTAGATCTGCCATGCAAATAACAGAAATATCCCAAACACAAGACCTGCTGGTAATGGGGGGACCTGAGCTGCCCAGATATCTGTTGGAAAAGTAACATAGCCAAACACAAAATGTCCACTCAGTTCTTTGAATGCATTGGGGACACCTTTTTGTGCCAGAAGAAGTAACCAGGCTCACAGGGAGTCAGAGGTGCTGGCTTCCTCTGGGCCTCAGGGGTGCTCAACCCCCTGCTCCGCCCCAGGCCCCGCCCCCATCCAACCCCTTTCCCCAAGCCCCCATCCCCACCCTGCCTCTTTCTGCCCCCGCTCTACCCCAGGCACTGCCCCCACCCCATCTCTTCTCCCAAGCCCCTACCCAGTTCTGACTCCTCCCCACAGTGCACCCCATCCCCGCTTCTCCTCCTCCTCCCCCAGCGCCTCCTGCACACCATGGAATGGCTGATTGTGGCAGCTGGAAGGTGCTGGGATGGGGAGGAGTTGATCGGTGGGGCCTCTGGCAAGTGGGAGATGCTGGGGGGCAAAGGGGGAGCTGGCTGCTGGTGGGTGCTGAGCACCCACTAATTTTTTTCCAGGTCTGGAGCACCCACGGAGTCGGTGCCTATGCAGGGAGTAACTGATTATGACCCTGAAGGTGGAAGGCAATTTGGGTGAAAGGGCTAATGAAATCAGCAGCACAGGAGCTAGCAAACAGATATTGATAAATGCCAGTTCTGCAGAACATCAGTGAAGTATGTGGGTCACATCATGTCCCAAGAGGCCTAGGTTTCTAGATATTTGCCTAGTTTTAAAACAGGCAACATAAAAAGCACTAGCAAAGTCAGTACAAATTAAAATTTCATTTAGGCCTGGTTTACACTACGAGTTTAGGTCGAATTTAGCAGTGTTAAATCGAATTAAGCCTGGACACATCCACACGACGAAGCCTTTTTTTTCGACTTAAAGGGCCCTTTAAACCGGTTTCTTTACTCCACCTCCGACTAGGGGATTAGCGCTGAAATCAGTCTTTGCGGGTCAGATTCGGGGTAGTGTGGATGGAATTCGACGTTATTGGCCTCCGGGAGCTATCCCACAGTGCTTCATTGTGACCGCTCTGGACAGCACTCTCAACTCAGATGCACTGACCAGGTAGACAGGAAAAGCCCCACGAACTTTTGAATTTCATTTCCTGTTTGCCCAGCGTGGAGAGCACAGGTGACCATGCAGAGCTCATCAGCACAGGTAACCATGATCGAGTCCCAGGATCGCAAAAGAGCACCAGCATGGACCGAACGGGAGGTACGGGATCTGCTCGCCATATGGGGAGACGAATCAGTGCTAGCTGAACACCGTAGCAGTAAACGAAATGGCAAAATATTAGAAAAAGTCTCAAAGGCCATGAAGGACAGAGGCTATAACAGGGACGCACAGCAGTGCCGCGTGAAAATTAAGGAGCTAAGACAAGCCTACCACAAAGCGAGAGAGGCAAACGGAAGGTCCGGGACAGAGCCGCAAACATGCCGCTTCTACATGGAGCTGCATGCGATGCTAGGGGGTGCAGCCACCACTACCCCAACCGTGTGCTTTGACTCCATCAATGGAGAATCACGCAACAGGGAACCGGGTTCGGGGTACGAGGAAGATGATGATGAAGACAATGAAGATAGCTCACCGCAAGGAAGCGGAGAAACCAGTTTCCTCAACAACAAGGATATGTTTATCACCCTGGACCTGGAACCAGTAACCCCCGAACTCACCCAAAGCATGCTCCCAGACCCTGAAGGCACACAAGGGACCTCTAGTGAGTGTATCTTTGTAAATATTACACATGGTTTAAAAGCAAGCGTGTTTAATGATTAATGATTAATTTGCCGTGGTAATCGTGGCCAGTACAGCTACTGGAAAAGTCTGTTAACGTGTATGGGGATGGAGTGGAAATCCTCCAGGGACATCTCCAGAAAGCTCTCCTTCATGTACTCCCAAAGCCTTTGCAAAAGGTTTCTGGGGAGGGCTGCCTTATCCCGTCTGCCATGGTAGGACACTTTACCATGCCAGGCCAGTAGCATGTAGTCTGGAATCATTGCATAACAAAGCATGGCAGCGTATGGTCCTGGTGTTTGCTGGCATGCAGACAACATCCATTCCTTATCTCTCTTTGTTATCCTCAGGAGAGTGATATCATTCACGGTCACCTGGTTAAAATGGGGTGATTTTATTAAGGGGACATTCAGAGGTGCCCGTTCCTGCTCGGCTGAATAGAAATGTTCCCCACTGTTAGCCACGCGGTGGGGGTGAGGGGTGAAGTGATCATCCCAGAGAATTGGGTGTGTGTGGGGAGGGGGGTTGGGTTTGTGCTGCATGTTAACCCGGAAACCGCAGCCCCTCCTTTTACATTGCAAACCCATTTTAAATGGTCAACCCAACGGGTGCTTGGTATGGGAAATGAGGGCGCTGCTGTTTGAAACCATTCCCACATGTTATGAAGGTTAAAAAAGCCAAAAGACTGTGGCTTACCATGGCTGCCTGCCAGCCGAATTCTGTTGCCTGACACTGCGTAAGTGATCTCTCACACCAAACCGGCAGGCCCTCAATATAAGAGGAAAAATGCGACCTTGTAACGAAAGCACATGTGCTGTGTAATGTGAACAGCAAAATTTAACGTGAAAGAGTGTACCCATTGTTCTCTAAAATGTGTCTTTTTTAACCACCTCTCCCTTCTCCTCCACCAGCTGCAAATGTTTCTCCTTCGCAGAGGCTAGTGAAGATTAGAAAGAGAAAACGGCGAACTTGGGATGATATGTTCTCAGAGCTCCAGATGTCCTCCCACGCTGACAGAGCACAGCAGAATGTGTGGAGGCAGTCAATGTCAGAGTGCAAAAAAGCACAATATGAACAAGAGGAGAGGTGGCGGGCTGAATCGCGGGCTGAAGAGAGCAAGTGGTGGGCTGAAGAGGATAGGTGGCATCAGCTTGCTGACAGAAGGCAAGAGTCGAGGCTCTGGCTGCTGGAGCATCAAACTGATATGCTCCAGCGTATGGTTGAGCTGCAGGAAATGCAGCAGGAGCAGAGACCGCCGCTACAGCCCCTGTGTAACCAACAGCCCTCCTCCCCAAGTTCTATAGCCTCCTCACCCAGATGCCCAAGAACGCGGTGGGGGAGCCTCCGGCCACCCAGCCACTCCACCCCAGATGATTGCCCAAGCATCAGAAGGCTGGCCTTCAATAAGTGTTAAAGTTTTAAAGTTTTAAACTGCAGTGTGTCCTTTTCCTTCCCTCCTCCCCCACCCTTCCCAGGATACTTTGGCAGTTATCCCCCTAGTTGTGTGATGAATTAATAAAGAATGCATGAATGTGAAATAACAATGACTTTATTGTCTCTGCAAGCGGTGCTCGAAGTGGGGAGGGGAGGGTGGTTAGTTTACAGGGAAGTAGAGTGAACCGGGGGTAGGGTGGGGGGGAGGGTTCATCAAGGAGAAACAAACAGAAGTTTCACACCGTAGCCTGGCCAGTAACAAAACTGGTTTTCAAAGCTTCTCTGATGCGCACCGCGCCCTGCTGTACTCTTCTAACCGCCCTAGTGTCTGGTTGTGCATAATCAGCGGCCAGGCGATTTGCCTCAACCTCCCATCCCGCCATAAATGTCTCCCCCCTTACTCTCACAGATATTGTGGAGCGCACAGCACGCAGCAATAACAATTGGAATATTGGCTTCGCTGAGGTCTATCCGAGTCAGTAAACTGCACCAGCGCACTTTTAAACGTCCAAATGCACATTCTAGCACCATTCTGCACTTGCTCAGCCTATAGTTGAACAGGTCCTGACTACTGTCCAGGCTGCCTGTGTACGGCTTCATGAGCCATGGCATTAAGGGGTAGGCTGGGTCCCCAAGGATAACGATAGGCATTTCAACATCCCCAATGGTTATTTTCTGGTCCGGGAAGAAAGTCCCTTCCTCCAGCTTTTGAAACAGACCAGAGTTCCTGAAGACGTGAGCATCATGTACCTTTCCCGGCCATCCCACGTTGATGTTAGTGAAACGTCCCTTGTGATCCACCAGGGCTTGCAGCACCATTGAAAAGTACCCCTTGCAGTTTATGTACTCGGTGGCTTGGTGCTCCGGTGACAAGATAGGGATATGGGTTCCATCTATCGCCCCACCGCAGTTTGGGAATCCCATTGCAGCAAAGCCATCCACTATGGCCTGCACGTTTCCCAGAGTCACTACCCTTGATATCAGCAGGTCTTTGATTGCGTTGGCTACTTGGATCACAGCAGCCCCCACAGTAGATTTGCCCACTCCAAATTGATGCCCGACTGTCTGGCGTTGCAAGCTTACACAGGGCTATCACCACTCGCTTCTCAACTGTGAGGGCTGCTCTCATCCTGGTATTCTGGTGCTTCAGGGCAGGGGAAAGCAAGTCACAAAGTTCCATGAAAGTGCCCTTACGCATGCGAAAGTTTCGCAGCCACTGGGAATCGTCCCACACCTGCAACACGATGTGGTCCCACCAGTCTGTGCTTGTTTCCCGGGCCCAGAATCGGCATTCCACGCCATGAACCTCCCCCAGTAACACCATGATTTGCACATTGCTGGGGCCTGTACTTTGTGAGAGGTATATGTCCATGTCAATTTCCTCATCACTCTTGTCGCCGCGCTGCAATCGCTGCAATCGCCTCCTCGCCTGGTTTTTCTTTGGCATGTTCTGGCTCCGCATATACTCCAGGACAATGCGCGTGGTGTTCATAGTTCTCATAATTGCTGCGGTGATCTGAGCGGGCTCCATGATCCCAGTGCTATGGCGTTGGGGCTGAAAAAAGGCGCGAAACTATTGTCTGACGGAGGGAGGGAGGGGCGAGTGATGACATGGCTTACAGGGAATTAAAATCAACAAAGGTGCCTGTGCATCAGGGAGAAACTCCAGGATGTGCAGCAGGAAAGTGACTATGGCTCAAGATCCACAGATCAAAAACCCATCAGCATGGGGTCAGCGAAGGGGCTGCTGTGCCCTGTTCGGGCGAGACGGACCGGTGTCCTGCGTGGGCACTATGGTCAGACGTGGCGCTGTGGCAGTGAGGGCAGGGGTGCTGGAACAATTTGTATAGTGGGGATGCTGAGAGCCACTGAACCAACTGTAAACCCTGTATATGATAGAAACCACTTCAAGTGAGGGGCTGCTGCAACCCCCCTTCCCCCCCCACCCATAGTTCCAGCACCTATGAGTGAGGATCCCCTGTGCCTACAGGTGGAGGATAACAGACAAAGGGTCAATAATTTGAGAGAAAAGAGGGGGAGGGAAATAGACAGGGATTTTATATCTGTATCTGATCATTAGAAAGCAAAGGAGAAGAATCGGGGAGAGCTGTGTCGATATTTGAAACAACAATGGCAAAATCAGCACGGCTGTTATGCACTTTCATCTGTCACCTGCTCTGGCCCCCAGGAATTTTCCGACTGCACAGAGCAACGCCTACCCCATTGCACGTCCCCTTTCCCCTCCTCTATCCTTCTGGGCATCCCTTCCCTACCGACACCCCACCCTAGTCAAACAATGGGGAGAACCCCTGGGGCCCACTCTCTTTCCCCACCCCGATCCTCGCCACTTTAACTGCCCTGCAGATCCAGACAGGAGCTGGGTGCAGAGCCAGGGCAGTGGCTTCACTGAGGCTAACCCAGCTCTGACCCCGCTGCTTTGTCACCTCTCCATGGGGGCAGGTCTGCAATTAACTTCTCTGCTTCCAGGGACAGGACCTGTGTCACTTTACTGCATGGGGAGGCACCAGGGAAACTCGCACACTCACGGGCACTGTTCAGATAATAACTAAAGACACCATTAGTATTGTATTGTCATTATGTTATCCTACCCATGCCAGCGTGGCCCCTCTGCTGAGCAAGAGATGACCTGGGCTTGGCAGGTCGCTCCCCAAGGGAGAAGCAATCAGTGAACGGAGTCAGTCTTCAGGAAGATTGACCTCCAGCCTAGTGCTGAAGAAAGGCCACAGTGATCCCCTGTAGTCCCCCGTCCCCCAGCGCATACCCCTTTCCATTATGGTGGGTGGGGGTTCTAGGTAAATTCACACAAATACACCAGCCCTGGAACAGAGGCAAACAGCAGACGGGCAGCCCTCTCCTCCAGAAATCTTAGCACACACTAGTGCCTGCTTCCCAGGAACTACTCTGGGCCAAGCATTGCCTCTGAATGCAGAGAATACAGCAGAGCAAACTCTGCTGTCTGCCGCAGCTTCTCTCTGAGGGTATCTGCATCCCCGAACTCACACCAGCAAGCTTGTCTTTTGTAGCCTAAACAGTTTTACATGTGTAAGCAGAGTCAGGATGAGCTCTACCCTGACATCTGGTGGTGAATTATGGCGAGTGTGGAAAAGAACTCCAGGGGCTGATCTTGTTTGCATAGGCACACCCACTCGCCTGGCATGAAACAACAGCAACTGAAAGTGGTTACTTTGGCTGGTGTGGGATCCCCAGTTTCTCT
>NW_020664661.1:878257-892906 GCF_002925995.2 Terrapene triunguis | reverse complement strand
TCTGCTACACTCAGACTCCGTGCTTGCGAGAGGGGAAGTATTGCCTCTTAGAGGTACCCAGGGGGGGTGGTATGTAATTGTCCCAGGTCACTGGGTGGGGGCTCGAGCCGGTTTTGCATTGTGTTATTGAAACGGAACCCCTAGATACAGAACCCGGCCCTTGTTGCTGCCAACTTAGATGGGCAGAAGGGTTACACATGTATAAGATGCATGCATTTGTCACAGACAACAGGCTCTTTTCCTAGGCAGATACTTAAGGTTAATTGAGAAAATGGAATTTGGTGAAACACAGACAGAAAATGTATTTAATACAGACAATGATAATTGAAATCCTAGGCAAGGACCAATAGACATAACAATTAGAACAAGCTAAGTACAGTGAAGTGGTTTCCTGTATTGTTCAGACTTACAGTCTTGCATTGTGCATATTTACAATTTATGGAGACCCCTGGAAACAGAGCTGGAAAGGAAAGTAAGTGGAGCCCATCAGAAGAGAGCTTCTGATTCAGTTTATGACAAACCTGGAGAAACGGGAAGGGAGTGTGGTATTTTATACCCTTCCTTATATACGGCTATATACCATCATTGCTCCTTTACCGTGATTATAATAAGACCCATAAGTGCCCTTATCCATATATGGCCTTTGGGGTGTTCATAATTAAGCATCAAGTATTAATATTCATGATTTACATTACTTATTCCTTAATAGTCCCTACACATACCTGTGATTTAACTGCTTAGATACTGCATAGCAACCTAATGGCTAAAGCCCCGCCAAACTCCCTTCTTGCAGAATCCTGTGGCGTACCATGTCCATTTGTAGCTATCAGACCTGGGCGTATCGTCTTAGCCCTCCACTACTCAGCTAAATCCCAGCTCTTAACATAACTACTCCCTCGAAGCCTTAACCTAGCGTAACAGGCTTAATAACCCAATTCCCTATGTTCACCTGTTTGCTCCCCATGCATGCTCCAAGCTAATGAGCAATACATCCATCAGTCTTGTACTCCAGAAATGTCATTTTACCTCTAGCAAGCATAAAATTACCCACGAGACATGCGACAGGGTCGTAGGTCATAGAATCATAGAATATCAGGGTTGGAAGGGACCTCAGGAGGTCATCTAGTCCAACCCCCTGCTCAAAGCAGGACCAATTCCCAACTAAATCATCGCAGTCAGGGCTTTGTCAAGCCTGACCTTAAAAATCTCTAAGGAAGGAGATTCCACCACCTCCCTATGTAACCCATTCCAGTGCTTCACCACCCTCCTAGTGAAAAAGTTTTTCCTAATATCCAACCTAAACCTCCCCCCTTGCAACTTGAGACCATTACTCCTTGTTCTGTCATCCTAAACCTCAGAGCAGGTCAGGGGATGCACACTTCCAAAGAGACTGAGGTCATGGCAACACTTGCAGATGTAGAGCGCTGTGAGTTAAACCAGCCCTCGGAGACCACTGCAGGGAAAGCGCTGCTATGTGTTCACACTGTCAGCTGCAAGTGTAGTGGCGTGGACACATTTGCGGCACTTGCAGCGGCATTGGGAGTGGTGCATTATGGGCAGCTATCCCACAGAGCACCTCTTCCCATTCTGGCGCTGTGGCTTGTAGGAAGGGGAAGGGGGTTGTGGGGCATCCTGGGTCCTGTCCCAATGCCCCGTGATGCATTGCTTCGCATCCCAGCAATCCCTGTGCTTCCGTCCACATTTGGCCCCATCTTTCAATGGTTTTTGTACTGCGTGCTCTGTCTTCCCTTTCGGTCTGCGGGAATGGATTCTGAACTTGTGAGGAATATGCTGATGGGTCTTGCCAGCACGTCACGAATTGCAGTCGTTACTCCTTAAGCTACAAAGTGACAGTGAGGAGTCCGACAATGATGTCGACTCGCATAACGCATACAACACAAGATTGCTTGTGGCATTCACAGACATGCTCACCACAGTGGAACACCGCTTTTGGGCTCGGGAAACAAGCACTGAGTGGTGGGATCACATCGTCATGCAAGTCTGGGATGATGAGCAGTGGCTGCAGAACTTTCGGATGAGGCAAGCCACTTTCATGGGACTGTGTGCTGAGCTCGCCCCCGACCCTGCGATGCAAGGACACGAGATTGAGAGCTGCCCTGCCGGTCGAGAAGCGCGTGGCTATTGCAATCTGGAAGCTGGCAACTCCAGACAGCTACCGATCGGTCGCTAACCAGTTCGGAGTGGGAAAGTTGACCACTGGAATCGTGTTGATGCAAGTTTGCAGGGCCTGCTCAGAAGAACCATGACTCTGGGTAACGTGCATGACATTGTGGCTGGCTTTGCACAAATGGGTTTCCCTAACTGCGGAGGGGCAATAGATGGGACGCATAGTCCAATTCTGGCACCAGACCACCTAGCCTCTGAGTACATAAATCGGAAGGGGTATTTCTCGATGATTCTCCAGGTGCTTGTGGATCACCATGGGCATTTCATGGACATTAACGCAGCCTGGTCCGGAAAGGTGCACGAAGCATGCATCTTTTGGAACACTAGCCTGTTCAGGAAACTGCAAGCTGGGACTTTCTTCCCAGACCAGAAGTAGGGGAAGTCG
This sequence comes from Terrapene triunguis, assembly GCF_002925995.2. NCBI lineage: Eukaryota > Metazoa > Chordata > Testudines > Emydidae > Terrapene > Terrapene triunguis. The sequence continues at coordinate 890,334 of NW_020664661.1, read as the reverse complement.
AAATGCCCATTGTGATCCTTGGAGATTCCGCTTACCCTTCAATGCCATGGCTCATGAAACCATACACAGGGAGCCTTGACAGCAGCAAGGAGCGGTTCAACAACAGGCTGAATTGGTGCAGAATGAATATTGATTATGCTTTTGGCCGTTTTAAGGGCCGCTGTCACTGTCTGTATGGGAAGCTGGACCGGGCCGATGACAGCATCCCCACAGTTATAGCCGTGTGCTGTACCCTCCATAACATTTGTGAAGGGAAGGGTGAAAGCTTCATTCAGGCATGGACCATGGAGGTTCAACACCTGGAGGCTGAATCTGAACAGCCAGAGACCAGGGCTGTTATAGGGGCCAAGCACGGGGCTGAAAGGATTAGGGATGCCTTGAGAGAACAATTCGATGCTGAAAGTCACCAGTAATGTTTGGTGCCCTGCATGGGAGTGAAGTGCAGTGGTTCCAATGCTTTTAGGCATCTGTGTGTGCTATGTATGATGTACTGACTTGCAGTGCCTGTTGCTTTCCTGGGCTACGCTATCTTTTACTTAATGCAATAAAGAATGTTTGCAAAGCCAAAAGAAACAGAACTGCTGGGGAAACACACATGGCATGACACAGCTGTGCTGTGTGGGAGGAGGGAAAGGGGCGGGATGGGGAACGGGACAATCACAGATTTGCATATGTCCTGTTATCATATTCAGCCTTCCTGTCTGGAGTGCCGTGCAATGAGTGCTGCACTTCAGGCTGGCTAAAATGCATGGTGATGGGGGTTGAGTGCAGTGGGTAAGGGTTGTAGTTTGCAGGGCTGGGTGGTGAAGCTATAGGTGTTGGAGGCAGCTGGTGGTGATAAGAAACTGGATGTTGGGAAAAGTGGATTGGCGGTGACATGGGGGCACAAGGGAAAGAGTTTTGGGACAAGGGCTGCAGGGTGCGGGGGCGGATCTGCTCTGTCTGGAGTGCTATGAGCGCCTGCATCAAGTCCGCTTGGCGCTGCATAATGCTTAGGAGCCACTCCGTGCTTTGGTGCCGGCGATCGCCATTCTGCAGGAGGAGCCTCCTTTTGGTATCCTGCCACTCCTGTACTTTTTGATTTTCAGTAAGGGACTGCTGCATGACTTCATGCAGAAGGTCCTCCTTGCTTCTTCGTGGATGCTTCCTGATTCTTTGCAGCCTTTCAGCTCTTGATAACAAGGACAACTGGGATCTCAAGGTTGCATCTGTAAAGTCGAAATGCAACACTTAACAAATGCAGCATTGTTCACACTAGACAGAGCAATGATTCGGCTGAACTTAAAGACAAGTACAATGTACACAATAGCAGAAAGTGTCCGTCCCAAAGCGAGTGCACATAACCCACAAGAACCCCGAAATGGTGAGTAAGCAAAGGGGCAAAGGGCCTGATTGTTTCAGGGCCATACTGTCCTCTGGGGTTCTGTGCCTTGGGGAGAGTAAATAGCTGCAGGGGGCCCCTATACTGAACACTGTCCACACATTTTCCACAGGATGAGTTCATCCTGGAAGATATCTCACTGCTGAGGGTGACCTGGGAAGCAAGGGAGGGTCTTCTACTACAATGCGGCTTTCGCTCTGGCCCTCATGCCGCTTGCCTGTGTGCAGAAATGGTCCCCCCGCCCAACACGGCACAGTGGCGTGGACATGTTAGCCTTACTAGGACAAGGAGCACAGTAACTCTTCCAAGGAACCTGCGCAAGCGGATTGTCCAGCTTCTGCATGAGCCCTTCGATGAGATCACTGAGGCCAATTACCGCGATGTGAGAGAGCACATCAACACCCTATTCTGCATCTAGGCATGCATGCAGCCCTAATCCTTCTTTCTGCAACCCTCCTCATCCCAAGAGCCCACACCAAACAACTACCTTCCCAAAATAAAAGCCGCTTACTGGGCACCTCCGCTGCTGTTTGTTCCTCCACAAGCACCGTCCGCTGCGACTGGCTACCTTCCTCCTATCTCGAAAACAGCTCCTGGCTGCATGCATCTAGGGATGCCGGGCCGTCCTCTGGCTCTGGGCCCCGCTCCTCCTCAGCAACCTCGCTCCCGCTTTCCTCCTCCTTCTTGTTGAACTCTGGGCTGCTACGGCCTCTGAAGTGTCCATGGTGCTCTTTGGAGTGGAGGTGGGGTTGCCCCCAAGTATCTCATCCAGCTCTTTGTAGAAACTGCAGGTCGTGGGCGCAGCACCGGAGCGGCGGTTTGCCTCCCGCGCTTTGTGGTAGGCATTCCGCAGCTCCTTCACTTTAACCCTGCACTGCACTGCGTCCCAGTCATGGCTCCTTTCTATCTGCCCGTAGATATCTGCCCATAGGTATCGTAATTCCTACGGCTGGAGCGCAGCTGGGACTGGACAGCTTCCTCCCCCCAAACACTGAGGAGATCCAGCACCTTGCCATTGCTCCATACTGGGGATCGCCTGGCGCGTGGAGGCATGGTCACCTGGAAAGTTGCGCTGAGAGCACTACACGCCTTGCTGAGCAAACAAGGAAGGGGAATTTCAAAATTTCCAGAGAATTTAAAGGTCAGGTCTGACGGTTGGTCACCTGAGGGCAGGGCAGTAGAGTTCAGAGCTGTGCTCCAGCTGGGGCGCAGCAAGCTTTATGCTTCTCGTGGAGGTGAGTTACCAGGGGCTCTCCAGCCGCAGAGTCCAGGCGCTCTACGTCCCTTGCCAGTGTGGACACCTCAAGAGTGAGGGCGCCCGGGGCTGATTTAATGCGCTCCAACTCGCAAGTGTAGCCAAGGCCTGAACATTTGCTTGCATGCTAAGAAGAAGAACCTGTCTGCCTGTGGAGCTAGCAGGGCCATCTGCTGCCCCCCACCATAATACAAATTCCTGGAGAGGAGGAGCCAGACACTCTTGGGCAAGAGGAGAGTTCAGTCTCCAGATCCCATTGAGCCGGGGGCTGCCCTGCCAGTCTGTGGCGCGTGTATCATCAGTGGCAGGCGAGGAGGCCAGTTGGGGGATAGTTACTGTGATTCATCGGAGTTCTGTAACTGCGCTCAGGTGCCTCCCAGAACTAAGGTGTGGAGTTGGTTCCTAAACATGGTTTCTTCTTCCAAAGCCCCTCTGTGCTCTAGAGTTCAGATCTGGGGTTTAAAAGCGGCCTGCCCTGTCCCTCCCCTGCTGAGTCTGAGTCCCCAGGCGTCTCTGGCAGGAAATGGGCACAGGGATTCCGAATTCAACAGGGAGTTAGGGAAGCGATTTTCCTCAATTTGGGGTACTGACTTAAAGTAAAACCCCTGAGCACCTCCACCCCTGCTGTCCCTGACAGTGACACCTCTTCTGTCTCTCTGCGGCTTGGCCAGAGGTGTCGGGGAACTAGGTGTTACTAGTTTGTTAAATTGCATTCAGCCTGCAACCCTCACCCCCAGCACAGAAATGTCTCTGTGCCCCCTACCTTCTGCCAGCTGGGATCAGGGGGCTCCTCCATGGGGGCTGGGGGAGCATCTCTTTATGCAATAAATGAAGCAATAGAAACAGTAAAGTACGTGGTTTAGTGATTGTTGGGAATTAGTTACAGAAATAAAGATTTTTCAGTACATTTCAATTAAGGGGGCAGGGGAGAGTCCAAAGCAGTATTGAATGTTATAGGCATATGGATGTTTTAGAAGAGGTAACAGCAAAAGTATGAGGGTAGGCCAAAATCCACAGAGGTATATCAAAGGAAATTCGGAGTCTAACTACACTTATGGATCTGGTCCTAATCCACTCTGAAGGCTCAGGAACAAACGTAAAAAGAACCCAAAATTATTTCTTTTTAAAAATTTCATGCCTTTGGGATGTATAACTCCTGATTTTTGAATTCTTGTGGTCGTCAGTTTCTCTTGGAGTTGTAGATCTATTTTCAGTAAAAATGACAGTAGTAGAACTTTGCCTTTGATAAGGATTTCATATGAAATCAGTCAGTTGGGAGGCTGTTTGTAACAGTTGGTAACTCAGACCCTCCCTTGCTTCTTTTCCCAACTGTGCTTCTCATCGGCACTCCAGCTCATCCCTCCTGGTATTGCCAATGTCCCGTGATGTGTTCTATGCAGATGTCCCTTGACCACCTGATGGCATCTGACACCATGAGTTGCCGCATCAGCCGAGCATAGCATTGACCGACTCCACATTCTCTCAGCTCTCGCACATTACCGGGGTCCCATGCGCCCAGGGCTCCGACATTCAGCATGTGAATTTGGACCTCATAGCCCCTAGCTCTCAGGGTGTCAGCCAGAGGGGTGGATTTCTCCAGCTTTCAAGATTGGGCGTCGTGGAAAGCCGGGGTCCTGTTTTCAAAGGGCACTGTGACGTCCACCATGATGATTTTCTTCTGGTCCACATTGGTGATGACGATATCTGGTCGCAGTTGACTGTCGGTTCTGGAGATGGTGGAGTTCATGACGACCTTCCCTGCGGGTGGTTGGATGGCTCTACCAGGCAAACTTGGATGGCATTGTGTCGCAGCTGCCAGGCTCTGGAATGGGGCTTGCAGCTACACAGGACGTGGGGTAGTGTCTCGTTGGCGTAGCCGCACTTCCTGCATCACTTGTCCCAATTCCCATGGCGGACGACTCCATTTAGTGGGACACAGTTGAGCCGGGCCCTGTGGATGAACCTCCAGTTGGCAAATCAGGTAAAGCTGCCCCCGGGGGAGGAAGTGGTTGCTGGCATCCCACTTGCACATCACCTCGAAGGCCTTGCCCTGGTCCGGCTTCAGTTTCAGGTTTTCCACATATTGGCAGCGATGGCATCCTTCAGGGTCCTCTCCAGCACAGTTCTGGCTCTTGGAACGATGATGGTGCGCTCCGTGTTCTTCGCCTGTGGCACCAGGACTCCCAGCTCCTGGAATTCCTCGCACCACATCTAGCAGCAGCCGATACGCTTCTCCAGTCATTGCGTAGCGTTGTGGGCATGAGTCCAGAGTGAAGCAAAGTCTCCCCTGTCTCTTCCAAATTCGCCTTCCAGCAAGCCGCTCAGGTAGGTGGCAACATCTTGGTTGGAGGGGGTCCTGGCGATTCGCTTCATGACGGCATCCTGCAGAGCATTCTCTGCGAAATTCCTCACCGTGGAGTCCAGGCACGTCAGAAGGCAGAAGGCGTAGTGATCACAGCAACGTTGCACAGATCACCCATTTGAGGGACATTGGCGCCACCCTGCCTGTGCGAGATGTACACCAGTTCATTGCTGGCCCTCTGAGGAAGAAACATTCACTTCTTCACCAGCTGCTGGATGGTGTTGTCTGCCTTGTTCAGAGGTACCTTCGCCACAGCAGATCCCCTAAGGATGAATGAGATACGGGGGATCAGGAAGGTGTTCAAGGCATTGATCTTCTGCCACAATGCCAGTAGGGAGGAGTCAATCCTGGCCACATCTCGTAGGATCTCCGCGATGGTATCCTCAGGTGTCTGCTGGATGCGGAAACCCGTCGGCATGCTGAGATATTGGTACACTTGCCCATCCTCTAAAAAAATCATGGGTTCGCCCTGGATCTGAAATGGTGTCGCCTGGACCAAATCCCTTCTACTGCCATCAATAGGCAAGGATGCACACTTCCTGGCATTGAAGCGGAATCCCATCCAGTTGGCAGCCTGGCTCGTGATGTCGAGCATTTGTTGAAGATTCTTGGGTTTGTCTGTGATCAGGACCAGATCGTCTGCATAGGCCACGATATTCACGCTGTTGTCATATTGCTTGAAACTGCCTACACTGCTGGAGATCGCTCGAATGAGTGGCTCCATGGCTAAGGAAAACGATGGGGCTTGGGGGGCAGCCTTGCTTCACACCACTACGGCTAGGAATTTTGGGTGTCTCTCCTTCCATAGAGCGGATGGTGGGGTGCAGCCTTCATACTGTTCCTGGACCAGTTGGAGAAAGTTTTCAGGCATCCTGAACTCTTGCAGCATGTCAAAAATGTGCTGGTGGGGCATCGATCCAAAAGCATTAGCCAGGTTGAGCCATGCTATGGCACATTGCCTCCGTGCCCTCCTGCCGTGTGGATGGCAGTCTGAAGGACAAAGTTGTGTTCGTAGCAGCCTTTGCATGACATGAAGCCTTTCCGGATGGAGTTGATGGCTCCTCTGTCACTGACCAGTCTGTTATCCTAGCCATGAGGCAGCTGTCATGCAGTTTGTACATGGTGGAACAGAGAGAGAGGGTCTCCAGTTGTTGGAGTCGTCTCGCTCACCTTTCTTGTAGACGAGCACTGTCACTGACTTAATCATAGAATCATAGACTATCAGGGTTGGAAGGGACCTCAGGAGGTCATCTAGTCCAACCCCCTGTTCAAAGCAGGACCAATTCCCAACTAAATCATCGCAGCCAGGGCTTTGTCAAGCCTGACCTTAAAAACCTCTAAGGAAGGAGATTCCACCACCTCCCTACGTAACACATTCCAGTGCTTCACCACCCTCCTAGTGAAAATTTTTTTCCTAATATCCAACCTAAACCTCCCCCACTGCAACTTGAGACCATTACTCCTTGTTCTGTCATCTGCTACCACTGAGAACAGTCTAGATCCCTCCTCTTTGGAACCCCCTTTCAGGTAGTTGAAAGCAGCTATCAAATCCCCTCTCATTCTTCTCTTCTGCAGACTAAACAATCCCAGTTCCCTCAGCCTCTCCTCATAAGTCCTGTGTTCCAGCCCCCTAATCAGGAGCGGAACTGTATGCATTTGTTGAAAATGGCAGTTAATACCAGGCAACTGGGGTCTTGTTTTTTCAGGAAGTTGTAGCAAATGCCATCTTTTCCTGGGGCTGTGTTTTTGGTCTTTGTGAGTCTGGTCTCTACTTCCTGTGATGTAAAGTCTTGTTCCAGGTCCTCTGCATAGTCAATCCGGGGTGGAGGATGAAGGCACTCTGGACGCTTCGTGTCGTTCTGAGCTAAGCGGTCAAACACCCCCTTGAAGTACGAGAATAGTCTCTCGGATGGGATTGCGCAGTAGGATGAGGGCCTGTCGAGGATCTCTCTCATAGCCTTAGGGTAGTTTGACCAGTAGAGCTTCTGGATCCTGGATGCTACTGCTGGGTCATAGCAGCGACTGATGTTCCTTCTCCTGGCGTCCCTCATGTTGTGTGGTTCTGTCTGGACACAGGAGCTCTGTGCACAATCAGTGTGTTCTCCTGAGTTCCCTTCCTCTCAGATACGATTTCTGCAGACAGATCTTTCGTGAGTCTGTCTACAAGGAGGTCAAAGTCCTCAAAGGAGGGTGTCTTCACCAACTCCTCCATCCAAGCAGCTTGCCATGGTGTGGTGGTCCTCACCCTGGGCTGCTGCTCTTCCGTCTGTGCAATCTCCACAGGCTCAGGCTGGAAAACTGCTGTGGAGTTAGCCCGTTGCCTTTTTCCCTCCCAGTGTTGAGAACTCCATCTGGCCAGATCTTCCGGAACCAGGGCAGTGTCTTCCCTTACGGATTTTAGGGCAGCACTGGTGGACACTTTTAGAGGCAGTGGTACTGGTCCTTTTAGGGATGTGGTCTTGCTTCGGAGTTTCCGGAGCAACGCCGGTCCTTCTGTGGGTGAGTTCTGTCTGAGGGGTCTTTGATGCAGTGTGAGACCTTCTGGGGGCAAGGTCCCGTTGGGTGGTCTTGGAGGCCGTGCTGGTCCGCCTAGGGGTGGGGTCCTTTTGCATGGTCAGAGCAATGGAAATAGCTCCTCCACTGTCTGAGTCTCGCTGGGTGGCCTGTGAGGTAGTGCTAGCTTTTCCGATGACAGGATCCCATGGAGTTACCTGGGGTGGGGAACGCTGATCCTTCTGACGATGGCGTTGTGCTGGATGTACTGTCTGGAGATGGAGTTGCATATGTAAGCAGAGTCAGGATGAGCTCTACCCTGACATCTGGTGGTGAATTATGGCGAGTGTGGAAAAGAACTCCAGGGGCTGATCTTGTTTGCATAGGCACACCCACTCGCCTGGCATGAAACACAGCAACTGAAAGTGGTTACTTTGGCTGGTGTGGGATCCCCAGTTTCTCTATTATTGGGGCAGGAAGAATAAAGTTTTGTTACCCTGATTCTGTGAATCAAGGCCAGTGGAATTGTTGTATGACAGAAGGACTGAGTGAGTCCTTCACCATTACCTAAGTAGCACTTGCTTGACAAGGGGCATGGGTTACAAAACCCAGTGAATTGAGAGAGGATGGGGACAGGTATTTGTACCTGATGGTATGGGCCCCTTCTGAGGGTTTGAAACACCAATTGCACCGCCTCCTCTCTCCACTGTTGAATGTCAGCGCTAACTTTGATTCCCTTAGGAGTCTAGTTACAGGCCGCTGAGCTGAATTCACTTCGGGCCAATGGTGCACCAGCACTGGGGCTCCCCTACTATACTATGAGCTGAAATTGCTAAGAGCTGAAATCACAAAAGAGCTAATGTTATTAAGAGCTGAGATCACTGAGTGGGGGAACCTGAAGCTATATTGCTCAGCAGCTGGCGGAGCAATTTGTGGGGACGACTGGAGGAGCAGCGAGCGGCGTGGAGCCTTGTGGGGCTGGTTGGAGTGACCCAAGGAACGGCGAGCGGAGCTGTTTGCGGGGACGGCTGGAACGGCTCACAGGTCGGTGAGCGGAGCGGAGCAGCTTGTAGAGCGGAGCAGTTCGTGGGATGGCAGGAAAGTGGACTGGCTCGTGGTGAAGGCTGCGGCGGAACCCCCACGGAGAAACAGACGGCTGGCCAGCCTCGGATCACGTAAGGTGCCCCTTAACACCCTGCGTGCCCCCCCCCCCACCTTTTACTCTGGGGCTGCACTGACCAGGGACAGAGACTTTGGGGGTTGTTGGACTTTAGAGACTTTGGGTGGTTGCTGGACCCAAGAGACTTTGGGGCTGTTGGACTTTGGGGACTCTGGGTGATTTTTGGGTTGCTGGATTCAAAAAACCAAAGGGAAAGGACACAGCCCAATTTGCTGGGGTGGGTTTTGCTCATGGTTTGTGTTATGAATCCTGTTTGTGGTGTTTTTCCAATTTTATGCTGATGTTGTTTACCTCATGTTATTAAACATTTTCTGCTACACTCAGACTCCGTGCTTGCGAGAGGGGAAGTATTGCCTCTTAGAGGTACCCAGGGGGGTGGTATGTAATTGTCCCAGGTCACTGGGTGGGGGCTCGAGCCGGTTTTGCATTGTGTTATTGAAACGGAACCCCTAGATACAGAACCCGGCCCTTGTTGCTGCCAACTTAGATGGGCAGAAGGGTTACACATAGATACAACCTAGATGGAGCTACTATAAGGTGGGTGCATAACTGATTGGAATATGGTTCCCAGAGAGTAATCATCAGTGGTTCACAGTCATGCAGGGATCAGTTCTGGATCCAGTTCTGTTCAATATCTTCATCAATGATTTATATAATGGCATAGAGAGTACACTTATAAAGTTTGCGGATGATACCAAGCTGGGAGGGGTTGCAAGTGCTTTGGAGGATAGGATTAAAATTCAAAATGATCTGGACAAACTGGAGAAATGATCTGAAGTAAATAGGATGAAATTCATTAAGGACAAATGCAAAGTACTCCATTTAGAAAGGAACAGCTAGCTGCACACATACAAAATGGGAAATAACTGCCTAGGAAGGAGTGCTGTGGAAAGGAATCTGGGCGTCATAGTGGATCACAAGCTAAATATGAGTCAATAATTTAACGCTGTTGCAAAAAAAGCAAACATCATTCTGGGATGTATTAGCAGGAGTATTGTAGGCAAGACATGAGAAGTAATTCTTCCACTCTACTCCGCGCTGATTAGGCCTCAACTGGAGTATTGTGTCCAGTTCTGTGTGCCACATTTCAGGAAAGATGTGAACAAATTGGAGAAAGTCCAGAGAAGAGCAACAAAAATGATTAAAGGTCTAGAAAACATGACCTATGAGGGAAGATTGAAAAAATTGGGTTTGTTTAGTCTGGAGAAGAGAAGACTGAGAGGGGACATGATAACAGTTCTCAAGTACATAAAAGGTTGTTACAAGGAAGAGGGAGATAAATTGTTCTTCTTAAACTCTGAGGCTAGGACAAGAAGCAATGGGCTTAAATTGCAGCAAGGGTGGTTTAGGTTGGACATTAGGAAAAACTTCCTAACTGTCAGAGTGGTTAAGCACTGGAATGAATTGCCTAGGGAGGTTGTGGAATCTCCATCATTGAAGATTTTTAAGAGCAAGTTGGACAAACACCTGTCAGGGATGGTCTAGATAATACTTAGTCCTGCCTTGAGTGCAGGGGACTGGACTAGATGACCTCTCGAGGTCCCTTCCAATTCTATGATTCTATGATTCTATAAGCTGTGAGGGAGCACCGATCCTCCTCTTGGCAGGGTCCAGCTTATGGATTTTTGAGGAAGCACTTTCTCTTTCAATGGTAGTATCCAGTTGGATGGTCCCAGGGGCAGGGATAGTCCTTCCCTCATTAGATGGTTGGACTACCCTTTCATGCTGTGGCTCTGGGGGAGTTGGTTGGGATGCAATAGCCGGAGTGTTTGGGGAGTCGGAAGCCGGAGCTGGAGCAGGTGGTGTTTCTGCTTTCAGAGCAGAGATGGGGTGGCGGCAACATAAACTGGTAGAGTTGGACTCTTCCGGTTTGAGATGTCCTTTGCAGGTGACTTGATGAGACTTACATTTCTTCAGCATCTCGAAAGGCAGGTCACAGAGGGCACATTGAAAGGCGATCCGCTTGCTATGGATTCTCTTGAGGTGTCTGCTGAGACCGCCAATGTACTGGAATCCTCGGACCGGATAGCAGAAGGGGCAGAGGAGCGTGTCCATAGGGAGGGGATACTGGAGGTAGATGCAGTCATTCTCCTTTTCTTCTCCCTCTGTTGGATTGACTTCAGTCGTATCAGCGGATTCGCTAGATGGTTCTCGTTGCTCTGGGAGAGTAGTGTGGAGCGGTTCGGCTGGGCAGGCATCTAGTGAGATGTTGCGGTCCCGCTGGGTGGTTTCTGAGGAGAGGCTGGTCTCGCTGGTTGAGGTACCTTCCAGCACAGCAGGACAACGACCAGCATGAGGATCCTGGGCAGTGGAGGATATGGGAGAAGTTCTTGTGGCATCCTTATTCTGAAGAGCAGGAGAGATGATGTTTGTCCTGGCTGTGATGTCCCGGAAGGCCGTCCTCGAGGTGCAAGATCTCCCTGCAGCAGTATCTCTACGGGTTTTCTTCAAGGAGGTGCTGCTTTTCCAATTGATGCTGCTCATCTGCAATGTCCTGGAAGCGCTGAAGGTCTTCTTAGAGGCTGTTCCCTGATGGACGTTCCGTGGAGCAGCAGCGGTCCGAGCAGCAGTTGAAGGTTTCTGTGAAATCAGCAAGGGAGCGATCATCTTCTCAGTGTGTCCTGGAGTCTCTGAAGTAGCACGAAGATTTTCTTTTGAAGCAGCGGCAATAGCATCCATCTCCAAAGCTGTAGTCTTCCTCAGGATAGCAAGCTGAGTCTTCTAGAACAGTGGTTCTCAAAGCCGGTCCGCCACTTGTTCAGGGAAAGCCCCTGGCAGGCCGGGCTGGTTTGTTTACCTGCCGCGTCCACAAGTTCGGCCGATTGCGGCTCCCACTGGCTGCGGTTCGCCGCTCCAGGCTAATGGGGGCTGCAGGAAGCGGCGCGGGATGTGGGATGCGTTGGCCGCCCTTCCCTCAGCCCCCTTTGGCCTGGAGTGGTGAACTGCGGCCAGTGGGAGCCACGATCGGCCGAACCTGTGAACGCGGCAGGTAACCAAACCGGCCCGGACCGCCAGGGGCTTTCCCTGAACAAGCGGCGGACCGGCTTTGACAATCACTGTTCTAGAAGGTGTAGTTTCTGCCTCAGTAATTAAACTGATAAGAACAGATATTAGCTTAGAAGATAATGTTTGCGTTTCATGCTCCAAGAGACAGAGACAAGGCTTTCATCTTGGGGCCTGTAGACGTTCTGGGGTGGGGCTCGTCCCTCACAGGGGCGGCTGGGAGCCAGGCCTCCTCGCTACACGAGGCTGGGAAGCAGTTCAGCCTTGCACATCCAGGCCTAGGTCGAGCGGGCAGCCAACCGTAGTACAGGGCTCAGGCCCTTAGGCAGGGGCTGAGCAAACAAACAGTAAGGTCAGGGGCTCAGGCCCTCAGGCAGGGGCTGAGCAAACAAACAGTAAGTTC
>NW_020664661.1:774663-878247 GCF_002925995.2 Terrapene triunguis | reverse complement strand
ACCCTCGGCGGGGGGAAGCTCAGGCCGCTCCTCAGGATACCGGGCTCTGGGCAGGCTTGGCCAGTCCTCCTCAGGATACTGGGCTCTGGGCAGGCTCGGCCAGTCCTCCTCAGGATACCGGGCTCTGGGGAGGCTCGGCCCAGCGGGAGCTCGGGCACCAGCATCTGTCCTCTCCCGCGGCCGGCCAGCAACTGAGCGCTGTGGCTTGGCCTTTATACTTCCTGTCCCGCCCCTTGACTTCCGGGGGGCGGGGACAGGTGGCGGTGACTCCGCCCACTCTGGCGGCTGTTCTGGCTCGTCCCTCACAGGGGCGGCTGGGAGCCAGGCCGCCTCGCTACAGGGCCAAAAGACCAAACACATCAAAATACTTGATCAGAGCCTTTAATAGGCCAAGAGACTACTTACACTTGATCTTATCTCCAAGGAGCAGAGAAGCAATACTTTTACACCCCAACACTACACAACCCTCCTGCTCCCACCTCTTTCTACATCCCAATGAGGACAGACATGAGGCAGCATTAACATAACTCTCAAAACTATGTAACTAAGTGGCAATCACGGCTCCGAAATGACTCTGATGGATGCAATCATTCCAAGCAAGAACTCCCCACACAGAATTCTGCTCACAGACATAGAATTCTTTCCACCTGTTCGTTTGGGTCATCTGGCTGGTTTCCCTGGCTGCTGCCAGACACTGCTCATGTGCATTAACCCACCCACTTACATGTAACACCATCTGTCACTGTCAACTCTTACAGCAACAGGTCAAAGAAACTGTGCCAGCGCTCTGCCGGAGCCCCAAGCTCCTTTCTGCCCTGGCCCAGCTACCTGAACCATTCCATCAAGAGTGCCTCAGAAACTTACTTACAGCTTCATTCAGCACAAGTCCAGTTCCTTGTCTAACCACTGCACATATGCCTTCCTTGTGCTGACCCCCAGGTTTTGCACTCAGCTCAGGAAAATAGAAATTGAGAGCCCTCTTGTGTAGGGAAGTCATATTGAGGGTAGTTTTCTGGTTGGGGGTGGGTTCAGGGTGACAGAATTTCTGATCCCTAAAAATGGGGGGCTGCCAGCACCCAACCCGTGGCCCCGCCACCCCTCCACCCTGAGGCCCCACCCCCACGCCACCCCTTCTCCCAGGCCCCTGCTCCACCCCTCCTCCGAAGGCTCCACCCTCACAACGCCCATTCCCCCAAACCCCTGCCCTCGCGCTTCTCCTTCTCCCCGATCTCCCGCCCTTGCCCCGCCCCTTCCCCGAATCCCCACCCCGCCCCTTTCCCCAAGGACCCGCCCTACCTCTTCCCCAAGACCCCACTTCTGCGCCACCTCTTCTCCCTAAGCCCCTGCTCCGCCCTTTTCTCTGAGGCCCCACCCCTGTCCTGTCCCTTCCCCCCGAGGCCCTGCCTTCCTGCCACCCCTTCTTTCCAAGCAACCACCCTCGTGCAGCCTCTTCCCCCGAGGCCCTACCCTCACACAGCCCCTTCTCACCAAGCTCCCACCCTCACACTGCCCCTTCACCCTAGTCCCCGTCCCCGTGCCGCCCCTTTCCTTGAGGCCCCGCCCCTGCGCCACCCCTTCCGCTGAGAGTCCGCCCTCACAACACCCTTTCCCCCAAGACCCTGCCCCCCCTCACTCTTCTCTGCCTCTGCCCCCGTCACTCACCCTTACGGATGGTAAAAAATGGTGGGGGTCATGGCCCCTTGCCCCCCTCTTCCGACGCCCCTGGGTGGGTGGCACGACTCATTCCAAAGAATGGAGTAGTAGAGACAAATAACTACATTAGATTGAAAATAGAGTCTGATAAGTTTATGAGTGGGATTGTATTATGTGATTGCCTGCGATGGTGAGGGAGCAGGGATGGAACAGGTGGGGCTAGGGGTCCCATCCCTTTCAAAAGACAGAGGGCATACCTCTCCCACTTTTTACCGGCAGTAAGGATGAGCAACGGGGAGGGGGCAGAGAGGAGTGAGCAGGGGGCAGGATCTTGGGGGGATGGGCGGTGCAAGGGCAGGGCTTCAGGGGGAAGGGGTGGTGCGAGGGCAGGGACTTGGGGGGAAGGGGTGGCATGGGTTGGGGCCACGGTTCAGGCACTGGTGGCCCCTCCCCCACTTTTAGGTAGCTTCCCTCACCGTTGGTGAGCGGCTGTGGCGCTCCTTCATCTCCTCCTGCTGGTGCCTGAAGCCCCGGCTGCTCCTCAGCTCCCAGCCACCCGTTGACTACTTGCATTCTTAAGAACCGCCTGGGGTGCGGGGGATCGGGGCTGGCAGAACCCTCGGGGTCCAGCAACTGCATGGAGTAGGGCCCAGGAGCCCGGGCTGCACTGGGTCAGTCCAGGCGGCTGTGGGGAGACTGGAACCTTTCCACCTGCCCTGGGCGGCACACCTTGGCGGGCGAGGACATGGACCGGGGGGCTGCTCTCAGGCTCCCCAGGACCGAGCTTATTTCTGCCCTGCTGCTGGCAACAGGGCTGCCCTGCCTTCAAAGCCCAGAAGCCGGAGAGCGGCGGCTCATGGCAGGGTACCCAGCTCGAAAGGCAGCACCGCAGAAGAAAGAGTGGAGAGTAATGTAACAAACGGGTGTATATGGGGAGGCTAAAGCAAATTCTGGGACAGCCATAGCCCGCCCTCCCCATGGCACCCCCCACCCTCCCCACAGCACCACCCCTGCCTGCCATAGTTCCAAACTGGACTCAACAACTCCTCGGAAGGCAGACCAAAGAAGGGGCACAAAGAACCTAGGACAGCAGGAGTCAGCAGCTGAGAGGAGAGCACTCACGGCAGCGCCCACAGCCCCCTACTTTCAACACAGACTCTCCCACCCCTCCCTGACTGCCTTCCATCTGCCCCACCACCACCTTCCCAAGGCAGACGTTCTCTGGCTCTCACAGACCTTGAGGTTCATCTGTCTTTGCATGAGCAAACCAGGGGAAAGCACAAATGCAGTCCCCCGCTACCACAAATTATGCAGTTGAGTTTCCAGCATTTGGGAAATAGCAGGGGTCAGCACACCCACAGTGCAATGGATGAGTCTCCCCATGGGAAAACCATCTTCATGATCATGGTATCTCCCTTGCCAAGTAAGTATGAGTTGCTCAGTCCCAGTCGCCACCCACCCTCGCTCGCCCCAAACTCTCAGCACATGGCCACCTCAGCCCTCCCGCCATCCCTGCCCACACTAGCTCTGACTGCTACAACCAGCCCTGCCATGGCCCTAGGCCCAGACCCTGGCCCTGCTCGGCAGCCTCCTCCTGCTCCCACAATGCTTTGTTTGCACACAGATCTGCATACGTGCACACTTGGCCCTGCCCCTCCCACAGCCCACCCACACCAGGCCCCTCCCCTTGCCAGCCCCGCTCCCAGCCTAGCAGCAGCTGCCCCCAAGCTCGGGCCTGGGCGCGTTCTCCCCGGGCTAGGCAGGCAGGCAACTGCGGGCTGCAGCGCAGAGCACAAGGGCCCGTCAAAGCTGTCTGGCCTGGAACTCAAGCAGCTGCTGGGGCCAGAACTCAGGGGGCACCAATGTGACTTCCAGTCTCCATCGCCCCTCCTCCCCCAGCTGGCTCTGCCGCGGTTCTGAACCAGGCTGCTCAGCAGCTGGAGTAGAGAAGGGGCAAAAGGACATGGGGGAAGCAGGAGCGTTTCAGAAGCCGGCCACAAGAGGGGGAACAGGAAAATCCCTAAGGAAAAGCATCCGGCCTCTGCCCCCTGTTCTGTCACAGACTTTCTTGGGCAAGTCACTCAGTCTCTCTGGGTGATGTGCCTCAATTCTCCCGTCCAGGAAGTGGGGCTGGGGGCGCTTCCCGACCATGCGTGAGCCTTGGGAGAACTACACTGAAGATTAGGAAGATGCTCAGCTACTGGAGTAATGGGGCGCAGGATATTAGCACCATTGTTTGGTATGGAGTCTGTTTGGAAAGAAAACAGTTCCCTAAAGTCTGAAAACATCCGTGTTCAGAGATAACATTCTGAAATATGTCATGGAGCATAGCGGTTTTCCCCCTGTGTAGCCAGCCCCTCAACCTCGTGCCAGCCCCCGCTCTGCCCTCAATCCGGCCCTTCTTCCTTCCCCCCAACCATCAAACCCCGCCTCCCCCATGGCTCCCCTTAAACTCCAAAATCGTATCGGGAGGAAAAATAATATAGAACATTACCAAAGACTTACCACTTATAATAATAAATGATATGTTACCAATACATTAACCTTTGTGAGCTTGTACACGCTACTCTTTCTCAGACTGTGCAGTTAATACCCAATGTACCGTTATTAACAAGAAAAAAAGAGATTACTCAACAATAGACAGAGTCACTTCCTCCCTTTGGCTGTAAGTCCAGCTCCACTCTCCTTAGATTTGATGTTCCTGTGGCTCTACCTCTTTGCACCCAGTTTATCCACAAGCGAGATTTCCTCACGTAGTGGGCCCTCGCTTTTCCATTAGACACCTTTGAACTGTATTCGTCAAAACATTCAAACAGTCATTCTCTGTGTTCATTTACTTTGGGTCCTTAGTGGGTGGGCTTCTTGTTTACGGTTTTCATCTAACACAGCTTTTTGATCAATTCCCTTTTTCACCAACTATATTTCCTTTCAGTTTTTGCCCTTGATACTCTTTCTCTCTCTCTCTCTCTGGTACATCTGTAGATTTTATTTCCCTCTCATTCCCTTCTCTAATAGTGTCTGCTCACATTCACAGCTCTATTTTTTTTCTGCTTCTCCTGACTTGAAACCTTCCCTATTTTTCTTCTTTCCTCTTTTTCACTTCCCAGTCACCTACTTCTAGTCTCCAGTTCTTCTTCTATTTTATCACCTCCCTTACCTCCTACCCCAGCATTGGTTCATCTGCTAGCTCAACATCTCCATTCTTCTCTTCCTTCCCTCTTCGCTCACAGCTTTTTCCAACTGCCCCCTTTGGGCGGATTGTGAATCCCCTCTCACTGGCTGTCTCTCTCCCTGGGAACACCATTCTATGCTGCTGCCTCACAGCCACAGCAGGTGCTAGTGCCAGTGTCAGAAATAGCTACCCATTGGAAGTAGCTCCTGGCAGCAGTTTCTGGCAGTATGCGTATCAGGTAGGGCTTGTGATTAATGTGCATAAGTCTTGTCAAGTAGTGTCAGGCTAAGCAGTTTTAGGCCTCAAC
The DNA here is from genome assembly GCF_002925995.2 of Terrapene triunguis. Taxonomy (NCBI): domain Eukaryota; kingdom Metazoa; phylum Chordata; order Testudines; family Emydidae; genus Terrapene; species Terrapene triunguis. Next base: position 873,115 of record NW_020664661.1, on the reverse strand, counting down.
CTTCTGGAAGTTGTAAGAAGCGAGTACAGTTGAATCCTGCAAGCATAAGCATAATCTAGCTAGGAAGCTTTATAGACTAAAAAGGAAACTCTGTAAAGGTAGATACAGACTTGTGGTCTGCAACCAAATACCTCTTTAAGCTAACTCAAGCATTTTTTAGTCTAGAAAATTGACCACAATTAGCGGCATAGAGTAGAGATGAGATGAGCACAGGTGCACAGTTCATAAGTTCAAAACAACCGCAAATACCACACTGAAACATTTGGCCACCTTTATTGGTTGACCTGTTTTGAAACACGGCCAGCAAATACCGTATAAAAAAGGTGCAAAGACGCAAGTGTGTGTTGACCTAAAAGAGATCACTCTTTGTCAGGTTCACATACATCCCCTGAACCAAAGGCACTTGCGCTTCACTGACTATCTGTGCCTGGCCAATGCAGGAAATGATCAACTGAAGGTAATGTATCTTTGGAAGAACGCAGGGTAAGGCTTTGGAGTGAAGAGGTCTGGTTGTGCTCGAGCTAGTTAATCTTAAGTCTGTATTAATACTATAGTTTAATTATATTAGTAAATTGGTTAAGTTGTTTAAAAATAGTAGTAGTCAATAGTTAATCAATATATAGTAACTGTACATGTTTTGTGCCTTGCTGGAAGCAGGTACAGCGCTGGTGAAGCTAGTAGTTTATCAACCATAATAGCTTTACAAGTCGCTGTGCCTGTCTTCACTATAAGATCAATAAAAGTTTATAGGTTGTTATATAAGGTTATAGGTAGGTTAAGGTTAGTAAAATATAGTTAATCAATGTATTAGTATTGTATATAGAATTGTATTTGTTGAGGGTGGTTACAGTACATGTGAAGTTGCTAGGCAATCAGTAATAGTAGTGTTGCATGTGCTTGTGACTATTTTCAGTATTATTTACCTTTTATATGTGCACTTATAGGAATAGGTAGTTAATGCATAATATTACTTGTACTTGTGCTTGTCTCTAGTATAACTTGCCATTTGTATTAATCCTCACGCAGTGCTGGTCTTTAATTCTGTTTTTCTTATTCTGTCTATGTTGCCATTATGGTCGTAAGTCATTAAAAATCTTTCTTGAGGAATAATTAGTTGTTTAGTTTCTCTTTTGCGGACACTACTCAACCTCATTACATCTGTGTTGGGTGGTGGGAAGTAGCGATCACCCAGAGCCCCATTAGGGCCCTGACATGAACCCCCCTAGGGCTCTGACGTGTGCCTCCTCCTTCCATTAATCTCCACAGGGCTGTCAAGCGATTAAAAAAATTAATTGCGATTAATTGTGCTGTTAAACAACAATAGAATACCATTTATTTAAAATATTTTTGGATGTTTACTACATTTTAAAATATATGAATTTCAAATACAACACAGAATACAAAGTGTACAGTGCTCACTTTATATTTATTTTTGATTACAAATATTTGCACTGTAAAAAACAAATAAAAATATTTTTCAACTCACCTCATACAAGTACTGTAGTGCAATCTCTTTATCATGAAAGTTGAACTTACCAATGTAGAATTATGTACCAAAAAAACTGCATTCAAAAATAAAACAATGTAAAACTTTAGAGCCTACAAGTCCACTCAGTCCTACTTCTTGGGCAGCTAATCACTCAGACAAACAAGGCTAGTTATAATTTGCAGGAGATAATGCTGCCTGCTTCTTGTTTACAATGAGTGAGAACAGGCATTCACATGGCACTATTGTAGCTGGCGTTGCAAGATATTTACGTGCCAGATGCGCTAAAGATTCATATGTCCCGTCATGCTTCAACCACCATTCCAGAGGACATGCTTCCATGCTGATGACGGGTTCTGCTTAATAACGATACAAAGCAGTGCAGACTGATGCGTGTTCATTTTCATCATCTGAGTCAGATGCCACCAGCAGAAGGTTCATTTTCTTTTTTGGTGGTTTGGGTTCTGTAGTTTCCAAATCAGAGTGTTGCTCTTTCAAGACTTCTAAAAGCATGCTCCACACCTCATCCCTCTCCGATATTGGATGACATTTCAGATTCTTAATCCTTGAGTTGAATGCTGTAGCTATTTTTAGAAATCTCACATCGGTACCTTCTTCGCGTTTTGTCAAATCTGCTGTGAAAGAGTTCTTAAAACTAATATATGCTGGGTCATCATCTGAGACTGCTATAACACGAAATATATGCAGAATGCGGGTAAAACAGAGCAGGAGACATACAATTCTCCCCCCAAGGAATACAGTCACAAATTTAATTGATGCATTATTTTTTTAACAAGTATCATCAGCATGGAAGCATGTCCTCTGGAATGGTGGCCGAAGCCCGGAAGGGGCATAAGAATGTTTATCATATCTGGCATGTAAATACCTTGCAACACCGGCTACAAAAGTGCCATACGAACACCTGTTCTCACTTTCAGGTGACATTGTAAATAAGAAGCAGGCAGCAGTATCTCCCATCAATGTAAACAAACTTGTTTGTCTTAGCAACTGGCAGAATAAGAAGTAGGACTGAATGGATTTGTAGGCTCTAAAGTTTTACACTGTTTTGTTTTTGAGTGCAGTTATGTAACGAAAAAAAAAATCTGCATTTGTAAGTTACACTTTGACAATAAAGAGATTGCGATTCAGTACTTGTATGAGGTGAATTGAAAAATACTATTTCTTTTATCATTTTTACAGTGCATATATTTGTAATAAAAAATAATAATATAAAGTGAGCACTGTGCACTTTGTATTCTGTGTTGTAATTGAAATCAATATTGAAAATGTAGAAAAACGTCCAAAAATATTTAATAAATTTCAATTGGTATTCTATTGTTATAAGTGCAATTAATGACGATTAATTCTTTTGAGTTAATTGCATGAGTTAACTGGGACTAATTGACAGCCCTAGTATCAGGGTTTGTTTGCTTCGCTATCAGAATGAGCTGCCCTCCCAGCTTTCTCCCATGGGTAGCTCATTCTGACGGGTGGGGTTGCTGTAAGGTCTAACTCTGAAGTATGCATACCCCTGACAGGCTTCTTTAAATAATTTTATGATAAGATACAGTATAGATACACCAGCATATGCCTATATATTTCAACCTTAATTCAAAACCCAGCCCATACATTAATTTAAAGATAGGCACATAGAGACTAGTTTTATAGTTTATGGCTACTTGCAGCTTGGATCCCTCCTGCATGATCTCCTTAATGGTGCCCTTTTTTTAGTCTTGGGCCTCCAGCCGGAGAGAGCCCCGCCCCCTGCCCAGTCAGTGCTGCTGCATCCGGGTTGGTGCTGAGGGCACAGGAAGCGGCTGCAGCAGCTGAGAGCAGGGGCGGGACACTGGGAGGAGGGAGGCCGGAACCGGGGAGGACAAAGGCAGATCGATACTGCGCAACCCCGCCCAGGCTCAGCACTGGACGCTGCTGCCTCCGTGTGATCTGGGAGCCCGAGCTGAGCCACTGCTGCTTCCCCGGGTCCTCCTGTCCTTTCCCTGCTTCCAGCCTGCGGTGGAGGAGGGAGTTTCTCCAGCGGGAACCAGCCCCGGGCTCTGCCGACCCCAGCCCCTGTGCCGGAGACTCCAGGTGAGAGAGGCTTCGGGGACAGCGCTGGGAGCGGCAGGAAGGTGAGTCTCTAGCTCTGGGGCACTCGGAGCTCGCAACCGGGGATCTTCTTCTCGGTAACTGTTAGTGCCCTTGCGGGCAGGGTCGGAGCTGGGTTAGCCTCAGCGAAGCTGCTTCCCTGGCTCTGCACCCAGCTCCTGTCCGGGTCTGCAGGGCCATTAAAGTGGGGAGGATCGGGGCGGGGAAAGAGAGCGGGCCCCAGTGGGTTTGGAAGGGAGGAAAATAAGCCAGCGATGGGCGGGGGAAGGGAGAGAGAGGACGCAATGGAGTAAACTGAGCTTTCTCCGCAGGCAGGAAGTGCCCGGGAAGAACAGCAGGTGATGGGGGAAGGGCTCCTCTGTTCTCTCCCCCGCCCTTATCAAGTATGGCTGTAACCTCCATGCAGATCCCCCTGCTCTCGAACGACTAGGGTGACCAGATGTCCCGATTTTATAGGGACAGTCCCGATATTCAGGGCTTTGTCTTGTATAGGCTCTTATTACCCCCCATCCCGTCGTGATTTTTCACATTGGCTATCTGGTCACCCTATGCATGACTGACCCTTTAGCAGGGGTGAAAGTAACTCCAGACTTATCGGTAAGGGCCGGGCCGACTCTGGCCCCTGGAAGGGGCAGGGGCTTGGGTGGAAGGGGTGGGGCTGGGAGTCAGCATCCCCTAGCCAGCCCTTCCAGGCCGCCTGTCCCGCACGGCCCAGGGCTCCAGTGGCAATTTAAAGGGGCCGTGGTACCAGCGTCCACAGCCCTGTGCCCTTTTAAATCACCGGCCCCGGGGAAGCTGCTCCCTTTGCCCCCCCTGCCCATCGGTGGCCAAGGGGGGGGGACAAAAGGGGGAGGGACGTTAAAGTGCTGCCGGGTACTTTGCCACCGCGGCACTTTAATGTTGCTGCCCCGCCCCCGTTGGCGGCCCTGCCGGTACGGACCCTACCAGCAGGGCTGACAATGTGGGAGGCAAAAAGGGCAGAGACATTAAAACACTGCCGCGGCAGCGCTTTTAATATGGGCTGCATATGGGCAGGTGCAGGTTCTTACCGGAATGCCGTACTGGGCCCGTACCCACTTTCACCCCTGCCCTTTAGCCAATGTTGCCCCATTTTCTCTCTCCTCCTCAAACGTCAGTTTAAATTCTTACCTGAGTTGAGCTGCTTTTCCACCCATTTTATCTGCGGCACTTTGCCCTCGCTTAGGTGGGAAATTGTTGCCCTGAGTCATTCCCCAAATGGGAAGGAGGTTGGTGAGTAGTGGTGGGGAGAGCCTGAGACACGCTGCCTCTGGGGTGGGGAGAGGGTGGCCATTTTTTGCCATTAACAGGGCATGGAAGGGACACAGCAATGGAAGGCAGGAGCAAGTTTCTCCAATGGAGTATCTGCTCTGAGCTGCTGCCCCTCCCGGCCATCCACCCAATGCACCTCCCACCTTCCCCTATCTCTGTCCCCCTCCCCAGGGCCAGGGAGCCTGCCTGCTCCACACCCATCTTCAAAGCAACTTTGCAAAGGGTCCCTGCTGCCTAGGTGAACGGTGGTGAGAAACCACTACTTTTTCTGTGGTTATTGAACATCCATACACAGTCCTCTCAAACTTTCCCTCTAATTATTAAATATCCCCCAGAGCTTGGTGCTTTCCTCTCCTATTATCAGATATTTAGTTTTTAACCCTTTTTCTCCCCAATTCTCAAAGACTGAGATAAAAGTACCCTAAACTCTTTTCTCTCTCTCATTATCTATTACTAATGTATTATGCTCTGAGATTATCCTGTCTCTAATTGCAAAATGTTAACATAAAATCTGTTTTTGCTCTTTCCTTTCACTCTTGATTATTGATATAAAATCCCTGGAACTGTTTCCCCTTTTCTCTCTTTATCAAATATTGATAAGAAATTCACTCAGATTTTACCTCTTTACCTATTATCAACTATTGATATAAATACCTCACATTCTCCTACTTTCCTCTCTAACTTATGAAGATTGATCTAAAATTCCTCAGAGTTCCACCCTTTTCTCTTTAATTACTGAAAACTGATATTGAATCTCAGAGTCAGCCATTTCCACTAATTATCAATCAGGCTACGATTTAGTCACAGTTATTTTTAGTAAAAGTCATGGACAGGTCATGGGCAATACACAAAAATTCACGGGCCTTTGACCTGTCCATGACTTTTACTAAAAATACCCATGACTAAATCTTAAGGGGGTCGCTGCTGTGGGGTGTGTGTGGAGGGGTGCTGGGGTTGCTGCTGGGGAACGGTCGCCCCAGGGGGCTGTTGCTGGCGGGGGCCAGAGCCAGCCATAACAACAGCTGCCAGTGGCCGCCGGCAGCAGCTGCCCTGGGCACCGCTGCCAGAGGCCACCCGGGGAAGCAGCTACTCCAGCCGCCTGGGGACTGCCTCTGGGGGCTGCTGGCAGCGACTGCACCGGCCGCCTGGGCACCACTGCTGGCAGCGACTGCACCGGCCGCCTGGGCACCACTGCCGGGGGGCTGCCCAGGGAAGTGGCTACTCCAGCTGCCTGGGGATCGCTGCCGGCAGCGGCTGCACTGGCCTTCCGGGGACCGCTGCTCAGGCAGTCTTTGCGGCCAGCCTCGCTGGCCGCTTCTCGGGCGGTCCCCAGGACTAGGGCCTGAGCAGTGGCCGGTGTGGCTGGCCCCGGAGCCACTCCAGCAGTGGCTGGTGTGGCTGGCTGTGGGGCCGCTGGAGCAGCTGGCTGCAGAGCTGCTTCACAAGCAGCCGGTGTAGCTGTCCCCAGAGCCAGCTGCTTGAGCTGACTATATGACCAGAAGTATCCCCATCCCCCATGTGGGATTGCTTCCCCCAGCTCTGAGGTGCAGCCATCTCTGGGGTTGGTCAGTGGCCATTATTTTCCAGGGACAGGCCAGGAAATGCTTAAATATGTTGGCTCCTCCATGCCGTCCTTCTGTTAAGGAAGCATCACACAGCTGCCTGTGTGAATGGCTGGCGGGCGGGAGGTGGTAACTTTCTATCCATTTACCAAACACTAATGTGAAATCACCACAGATTTTGCTTTTCTCCCTCCATCAAAACTGCAAGAACTTCTGGTTTTGGATGGAAACTGTTGTTCAGAGCCCTTCTCTCAGATGTGGGGAGGGAGGAAGGTGGGAAAGGGGTTACCCTGTGTCACAGCTACTCGCTGTGCTGCACTGCCCAACCCATTTGGATTGTCTCTTCCAATATACACACAGACTGTTTCTTTTCCCCATGTGCATCTTTAATCTTTATATTCCCAGCACTGCAGAATACAGTACAGGCATGTGCCAGGAGGAGCCTTCCACCCAGCCCACTCTATTACACTCCACTCTCACTGAGCTTCCTGGTACATCCTGTTCCTCCCAATTAGTCTTTCCCTTATTGTGCTAATCACCTCGTTAGCCAATGATCTCACTATAACAGGTTAATTGTCTCTGGTTAAGCCAGTAATTTTCTTTGTGAGGCAATTATCTGAGAGACCAGGGTGCTATAGCTAGCCCTCCGCAGGCCCCACACAGTGATCTGCCTAAAAGGGGCCTGGCCTCCTCCCTTCTGAGCTTTGTTCCTGGTCTCATTGAGACCAATATTAATCCAGAGTCATGGCAAGGAAGGACAAGGAGTGACTCCAGATTAAAATAGGGGCAAATGAGATCCACATCCTCCCTGTGGGGAGGTGATTTCATAAGCTGCTCTCACCAGAGAGCTCTGGTTTTTGATAAAGAAGGAAAGGCTGCTCCATAAGCAAGTTAAAGAAGTATGGGCTGGATGAATGGACTATAAGGTGGATAGAAAGCTGGCTAGACCATTGGGCTCAACAGGTAGTGATCAATGGCTCCATGTCTAGTTGGCAGCCGGTATCAAGTGGAGTGCCCCAAGGGTTGGTCCTGGGGCCGTTTTTGTTCAATATCTTCATTAATAATCTGGAGGATGGCATGGATTGCACCCTCAGCAAGTTTGCAGATGACACTAAACTGGGAGGAGTGGTAGATCTGCTGGAGGGTAGGGATAGGATACAGAGAGACTTAGACAAATTAGAGGATTGGGCCAAAAGAAATCTGATGATGTCCTTGTTGAACAAGTGCGGAGTCCTGCACTTAGGACAGAAGAATCCGATGCACTGCTACAGACTAGGGTCCAAGTGGCTAGGCAGCAGTTCTGCAGAAAAGGACCTAGGGGTTACAGTGGACGAAAAGCTGGATATGAGTCATAGAATATCAGGGTTGGAAGGGACCTCAGGAGGTCATCTAGTGCAACCCCCTGCTCAAAGCAGGACCAATCCCCAGACAGATTTTTACCCCAGTTCCCTAAATGGCCCCCTCAAGGATTGAACTCACAACTCTGGGGTTAGCAGGCCAATGCTCAAACCACTGAGCTATCCCTCCCCCCTCAGTAGTGTGACCTCATTGCCAAGAAGGCTAACGGCATTTGGGGCTGTATAAGTAGGAGCATTGCCAGCAGATCGAGGGACATGATCATTCCCCTCTATTCGGCATTGGTGATGCCTCATCTGGAGTACTGTGTCCAGTTTTGGGCCCCACACTTCAAGGAGGATGTGGAAAAATTGGGAAGAGTCCAGCGGAGGGCAACAAAAATGATTAGGGGGCTGGAGCACATGACTTACGAGAAGAGGCCGAGGGAACTGGGATTATTTAGTCTGCAGAAGAGAAGAATGAGGGGGGATTTGATAGCTGCTTTCAACTACCTGAAAGGGGGTTCCAAAGAGGATGGATCTAGACTGTTCTCAGTGGTAGCAGATGACAGAACAAGGAGTAATGGTCTCAAGTTGCAGCTGGGGAGGTTTCGGTTGGATATTAGGAAAAACTTTTTCACTAGGAGGGTGGTGAAGCACTGGAATGGGTTACCTTTAGGGAGGTGGTGGAATCTCCTTCCTTAGAGGTTTTTAAGGCCTGGCTTGACAAAGCCCTGGCTGGGATGACTTAGTTGGGGATTGGTCCTGCTTTGAGCAGGGGGTTGGACTAGATGACCTCCTGAGGTCCCTTCCAACCCTGATATTCTATGATACTATCTAGCCAGTTATTACCCAATTTTTCCTTCCTAAAAGTAGTACTTTGCATGGGTCTTTACTGAAATTCATGTTGTTGATTTCAAACAAATTCTCTAATTTGTAAAGGTCATTTTGAATTCTAATCCCATCCTCTGAATTGCTTGCAACCCCCTCCCAGCTTGGTGTCATCCACAAATTTTATAATCATACTCGCCACTCCTTTATCTAAGTCTTTAATGAAAATATTGAATAGTGCCATACAGGACAGATGCCTGTGGGACCCCACTAGATATGACCTTCTAATTTGGCAGCAAACCATTGATGATAACTCTTTGAGTATGGTCTTTCAACTAGTTATGCACCCACCTTATAGTAATTTCACATTTTCCTGGTTTTCTTCTGAGAATGTTACGTGAGACTGTCAAAAGTCGCCCGTGCATGGCAGAGTCTAGAACATTTGTCTACAGGGAAAGAGCCTGGGGGGATGGAGGGGAACTTGATGTGAAATTAGCTAAATGCAGTTCTGGAATCTCCCTAGCTGCCCTTCTTTCCCTGACAGGCTGCAGAATAACATCCATGTTTTCCTCCAGATCGTCTCATCCTCCCATGGGACACGGAAAAGAAATGGCTGCTGTTGAGCCAGTCCAGGTAGGGATTTTCAGGGCGATACGGGAGGAAGAGGGACAGTAAATATTTAGGAGGTGGGAACTTCTTGGGGGTTTGGTCTAGAAAGGAACAGGAACAAGGTGTGACAAACCTGCTGGGACTAGTTTACCTTGGGCCTATATTCTAGAAACAGACCCATGGGGGCCAGAGATGGAAATTACCTCTTTTGTGGAACAGGAAACAACCCCCCTGGATAGGGCTGGGAAAACTTACCAGATTTCCAGTGCTAGAGCATGAACCTACCAGCCATAGGCTGGTAGGAGATACGAAGTCGGCACCCACCAGTGAGGCTAAGGGGAGATGCCCCATCCCCTCATATCCAGCTGCTGGAAATGGGGAGGATGTTGGGATTCGTACCATGGGGCTGTCCTTAGAGCCCCCAGCAGGATCCATCTCCTGTATGCTCTGGCTAGTAGGTGTGTGATGAATGTGAAGACCCTGCCCCCTCTGTCTGCTGGGAGGAACAAGGGGCTCTCTCTTTCTCTCCTCACCCTGATACCTCCTGGGGGTTGGACTATAGTGACTGTACCTCCCAGAGCTTCCATTTTCCTGGCCCTGCTCCCCCCCGTGACTAGGGGGCTGTCTCTGGGGCAGCAGGTACTGAGTGGGGGGCTCTTGCTCTTTCAGGGGCCGGTGACCTTCGAGGAGGTGGCTGTGTATTTCACCAAGGAGGAGTGGGCTCTGCTGGACCCTGCTCAGAGAGCCCTCTACAGAGACGTCATGCAGGAGAATTATGAGAACGTGACCTCGCTGGGTAAGGATTCCTGTCCCCTTGGTTATTAGAAGGGGAAATGAAGAGTTAAGGTTCACGTCACCACCACAATGCAACCTCAGCTCTGCCCTGTTTCAGCAACAGCCTGATGTGCCAGTAACACACATGCTAACGCTCTGCCCTCCCCGCTACAGAACACTTTGGGAACAGAGCACATGACAGGATAGCACAAAGTCTAACATCTTCTCTTTGCTAAGGGAAAACTTGGGTTCATTTCCATTGTAGCAGACAGAAGCTACCTACCCCGGGCTACAGTTAAACACCGAGCCTACTGCACACAAAGCATCTCAGATTAGCAAAATGTTACCACCCCTTTGCCCTTGCACTCAGGATTCCTTCTGAGTCATTGCCTTCACTTACTCCTCACTAAGCCCTGATGACAGTTAACATGTATGGTACCAGACTGCTGACAATCACCATGGCAAGAACATAGCTTGTGTGCCTTTACTGACACAACCTACAATAGTCAGCACTGAAATGAGGCAAACTTGGTATGTCAGGAGTCACATGCACCTCTCTTCATATCAGTCACAACTCTGCCAAGGGATCCAACTAATCCCTCTTTTAATTACAGCTACAGCTGACACAGTGCACACAGCTGGAATGCATGCAGATAAATACTGGTGTTCAACTCTGTGGAGCACAACACACATAATGATATGTTCTCTCAGTCCTTCTTTGTATCTATTGTAGATTGATAGATTTTGGGGGGAGGGATAGCTCAGTGGTTTGCGCATTGGCCTGCTAAACCCAGGGTTGTGAGTTCAATCCTTGAGGGGGCCACTTAGGGATCTGGGGCAAAATCAGTACTTGGTCCTGCTAGTGAAGGCAGGGGGCTGGACTCGATGACCTTTCGAGGTCCCTTCCAGTTCTATGAGATAGGTATATCTCAATATATATAAGGACAGGAGGGTCCTTATTAGGTCATCTAGTCTAACCTCCTGTGTAACACAGACCACAGAATTTCATCCAGTTGCTATTGTATTGCTGAATACCTTGTGTTTGGTTAAATCATCTTCCTGAAAGGCAGCCAGTCTTGGTCTGAAGACTTCAAGAGACAGAGGGTCCTCTACTTCCCTTTGTAGTTTATTAAGATTTGTACCACCTTTCCTGAACTATTCTCAGTGGCTATTGAAGCTCTAGGCCAGGGGTCCTCAACGCGGTGCCCGCGGGCGCCATGGTGCCCGCCTACTGGCCACCGAAAAAGTAGCCGCCGAGAAGCGGCAATGTCAAGAAGTGCTACTGCCGAAATGCCACCAACGGTGGCGACACCTCTTGACATTGCCGCTTCACGGCGGCATTTCGGCGGCGATGCCTCTTGATGTTGCCACTTCACGGCGGCATTTTGGCGGCTGCTTGACCGACGGCCACAGTCCTCGGCGGCTAGTCGTCCAGCACCCGCCTCACATAAAAGGTTGGGGGACCACTGCTGTAGGCTTAGGGGTGGGGGCAGAGTTAAAGTTGCATTACAGGGGTGACGTGGTTTTCAGAGGTTTAAGTTTAGCCACCATCCACATTCTGGGAGGGCATGAGACAGCATTGAACAACCTTAACTTTGCATTCATGTAGTTTATGGGCTTTTAATTTCCTTGATTTATTTTAATGGACTTTTTTTGCCACTATAACTGTGTCTACACAGAGCTTTTGTTGCCATAGTTATGTTGGCTCCCATAACCAACAGAACCATGCTGGCAAATCTTTTACATGCAGACCAGGCCAAATTTGGCATGTGGATTTTAGTGCACTTTGAAATATTGTTCTTAACCCAGAAATGTTGGTATCAGGGCAGAACCCAAGAAAGATGTGCAATACATGTCTTCAAAATGTCCCTGGTAGGGCTCATACTCAAATGCATGGGTGTAGCTTATTTTCAGTGGCCACAGCATGCTGCCTCTAGCCAAACAATTACTGTGACAGCTGATTGTTGGAAACACTCTGGCTCTTAACAGAGCCTTAGTCTTGGTGTCCATGTGCATTTCAGTTTCTTTGACTTTACAGTTTGGCTCATGCTGATCTAAAATTCCAAATTCTAGTTATTAAACTTTTTCAATACTGCTTGCCCAAAGAGGCAGTGCTAGCTGAGATAAAGACCAAGTGCCTGAGATCAGTTGGGGGACAATGAGAACCACAGTTTGAGCCCCAGGTGGGTGCAAGGAAATGTTATAAGAGCATGGTGAGTTTGTAAAAAGCTGCTTTTGGGGATAGGGGTGTATCTCAGGAACTTCTTGATCAAATAACCCCACATTTGTGTGTGGTTGCTGCTGGAGCGCAAGTACTGTTCTTGGAGCTTCAGTGTTAGCTGCAGTAGCAGACAGTGCAGCATGTTCATTCAGCAGAACTCGATGTTATTCATAAGACCACAGGCTCGGTTCAGTGGTGAAGGAACTACAGGAACACTAACCTATGTATGCCTGTGACAATTGTACTAGCTCAGTCAGTGCACCAGGACACTGCCCCCTAGGCTGGCCAAAGATGCCCCTCCTATGAAATTCTCCTTTTATACATTGATAGAAACAGTTACGTATCACACTCCTGACGTGGTTAGTTACCAGACCTACACCTGGTACCTGCTAGTTGGAACCAAACATCCTCATCCATTATCCTGTCATCCCATCCTTATCTTACAAGGGGGTTGGTGTGTCCTTGTACCATCTCTCAAGAATGTGTTTATGTGGTTACTTGGGAACTTGGGTGTTCTTCTACCATCCTCTCTGGTCAGGAATGTGCTTGCTTGGTCAGCCAGTACCTAGTGTTATTTTGCCAAGGCCAGGCCTGCTCTGGTTCCCAGCCTTTGGTTCACTGTTTGTAATTGAGGTAGGCCTTGCTGGAGCATAACTAACTCTTCCCTTCTCCGTCATAAGCAACATAATTCTAGACAATCTGAGTAGGCGTGTGGAGTTTAGAGCAAACAAAGAAATGTTGAACCTTAACTATAGCAGAGCTGGCACGTTACTATAATAACTTCCCAAGTGTGTTGAGCCTGTGACAGTCAGGTGGGCTCATCTGTTGAAAGAGACAATGCGAAGTTCCTGTTTAGGAGTCCTTGGGAGGAAATAAGGCAGAGAGCAGTGGGAGGGGAGACGATAGGGAGCTGGTGCAGGGAGGGTGAGAGTAGTGGGAGGAAGTGAGGGGTTTGGGGAGGATTAGAGAGAATCAATGAGGGTTGGGTGAGGAAAAGGGGAGACTGGGACTGCAGCTCCTGGGAAGTGGTCATGGGGTGGGCTGGGGGAATGGGAGACTTGGAATTAGGAAAAGGGGGTGGAGCTGTGGTGCTGTTGGTGGGGCACAATTGGATAGGCAGTCCAGGTTATGGGGGGCTGGGGGAACTCTGGGGTAGTTGGAACAGGAAGTGGTTGGGAAATGGTTGCTCTAGTGAGCGGGGAGGGTCTGGTGGGAAAGGGACGACGGGAAGGTTTCATGGAAAGATTTGGTGCAGTCTCCAATGACCTATTGTGATGCTTTGGCGTTCCACCCACATCAGGGAGGGTTGTCACTGCCTGCCCTGTAACCCTGGGTGTCTGCTGTGCTGCTTTGGCTCAGAGCCCTGCTACAAGCAGCATGCTTACAGTGCAACAGCTTCACTCTGGCTTCCACGAGCCTGGGTTACTCTTTGCAACGTGACCCCAACACCCCCTCCCCCCCGAGTCCTGAACATCTCCTCCACTGTCTGCCTGTAGACGGGTTTCAGAAGGGTAGCCGTGTTAGTCTGTATCAACAAAAACAATGAGGAGTCCTTGTGGCAGCTTAGAGACTAACAAATTTATTTGGGCATAAGCTTTTGTGGGCTAAAACCCACTTCATCAGATGCATGGAGTGAAAAATACAGTAGGCAGGTATAAATATTACAGCACATGAAAAGATGGGAGTTGCCTTACCAAGTGGGGGGTCAGTGCTAACATGGCCAATTCAATCAAGGTGGAAGTGGTGTTACACCCCAATGGCCCCCTCCCTCAGGGAGTCCCCGGGGAAGGCAGATCAGCATTGTATGTGGCTAACGCTGTTGCAAGCATCGCAAAGCATTTTGGGGAGGGTCAAAGGTATGTGAGTGGGGAATGGAAGATTCCTTTACAGGAGTACGAGAGGCCAAGAAAGGGCGGAGGAGAGAAAGAAGGATAGAGAATGGGTTAACTCCATGTTCCTGCTAGGCCTGAAGATAAAACGCTCAAGGCCACAGCACACATCTGACTCTCGGCTGCCAGCCAAGAACGAGGGGAGCCCGGAATGGAACAGACACAGACCTGCACAGCCAGCCCATAACAAGCGAGGCAAGTGGAGGCCAGCACAGAGGAAAACAAAGAGAACAACAGAGTTTAGCCAGTGTGTTTTGGGGAAAGTCGAGGAGACCACAGAAAGCCGGTTTGAACTGGCATATAAAGCACCAGGAACAGATGTCGCTCCAGGCAGCTTGGTAATGAAAATCTGTCACAGTTTTGGTGGAGAATGAGGGCATCGATCTCGCTATATCTCGCATTAGAAAGCATTAGAGCCCCAAGCCCTAACCTGCTTTCATACTCACACGCACTACCCCAAAGCTGGCCAGGCTTGGGTGTAACGTAAGAAGAAGGGGGCGGGAGGGATGGACGGAAGTGCTGTCCTGGGCCCAGGGCGTCCGAGAATCTGCTGTGCTCTCTGAATTGCTCCAGCTCTCAAGAGGGTTTTAGAGACGCATACAAAAACTCTCTAAATTATTAGTTGTCCCGTTACTTCAACCCATTTCTTTATCTGTTGCCTGCCTGCTTGTCTGAGCCCGATCCTTTTTCTCTTGCTCCATTGTCCCTTTCCATGGGCACAGGCTTTGTTCCGCTACCAATTTAGCAAGGAGGGTGGGCTCCTTAACTAGCCCCCACCCCTCCTGGTCCCTTTTCTTTCTGTAATCACCCCACAGGGTGCTTTTCCTTGTAGTTGGGGGAGGGGGTGCCGTACATTCAACCTTCTCCCCCTTCACCCGCTATAATGGCTGCCACCTGGACAGAATGCACGGCCAATTGGCGTTTTAACTGTTTAATTTCCTTTTCATGACAAGCACACTGCTGTTGCGGCGTATGCTGAGCACAAATGGTCAAATTTTTGATGAGTCCCTGAAGGACAGGTACTTGCTTAGCCAGTGCTTCCAGGTGGGTGTGTTTCTCCTTTTCCGCCTGGAAGTCCTGTCTCAAGGCTTGCAACTTGTCCTGGGCATAGGCTTGGGTTGCAGCCTGGTTAGTAATTTGCGCTTTCAGTTGCTCAATTTCCATCAACTGTCGGGTAAACCCTTCTCCCCAACTCCTCTTTCTGTCCCAACAATGTCTGATACCACATGGCTGCCGCAGTCCAAATTAATCCCACAACTGCCCCTAGGTTTTTACCCTTCAGGTTTTCATACTCGGCATACAGGTCTAACAAATCCTGCTAAGTCAACACTCTTTTCTGGAGCTCCGCCACGGAACCCCAGGGATTGTATCCCACCTTGGTGAGAGCCCTCTCCCACCAGGAGAGGTTTTCACACACACCCTTGGAAAGAGGTAGCAGGGTCCTATCCCTCTTTGCTGTCTCCCCCGTGGCTTGGGCATCAGGTTCACCTGCCTCCCATGGCACCAGCTAACTGGGCAGCTGGACTTCCATGTCCGCACTCCCTACAGCCCTTATGTTCGGCCTAGAACCCATCGCTGATGCCATCGCCCACGACTGCGGGACTCCCAAGTCCGTAGCTATACCCTTCTGTTTCCTGAACATCATGTCATAATCCCTTAGTACAACTCTTAAGATCTTTCAATCACTTTCATTTATTTCTGTATTAGGTTGTCCTGTAGCTGGTATCAGCTTTTTCTGATTTTCTGAAAGACAAAAATAACATTTTTCTACCCCTTTTTGGGGTGGCACTGATTATTGCTTAAAATATTCCTTTCTTTTACAAATACCCTTGTTGATTTCAGACAAAACAAGAGGAATTACCTCCATATTTTCCTGTGTTTTTATTCTATAGGCAGGCCAGGTTTTAATGGCTTGTATCTTTTAAGAGTTATGGGGAAATTATTTTACTGTTCAGTCACTAAATCCATGAGGTGGTGTACCTCAGTTTTTCTTATACCGCAGACCAAGTTTATAATGTTTTTCCTGCTGTGGTAAGCTTTAAGTTTACTCACAGGTAATAGCTGAGGAGCATCATTACCATATTACCTTAAAGGTTTTTTCCAAAAATCATACACACTATACATTGTTACAGCGTACTTATTAACATTACATTTATCCTAATGTTTAATATTAACAATAACATTAGCATTAAATCTATTAAAGGTATTATACCATGCCTTTTATTTAGACAGTTTGTTTGCTGACCAGGAATGTCCTTTATTTGCAGTTTCTTTGTGCTGGCAGTTGTTTCCTTCATCAATCGGTTAGGTAATTTGCATTAACACAGGTTTGGCTATTGGATTCAAAGCCATCAGCAGCTCAGAGACTCTTGTCTTAAAAGGAATACAATTAACTTCCACCAGAGTTTTGATTACTTTTAACTCTTGCTTCCAAAACACACACAGATCTGAAAAAGAAAACACAATCTATTGTGGCTCCTTTGGAGCCCTAATAGAATTTTAATTGAGTAGCATGTTTCGTTTGCATTTCTTTCACCCCTTCTATAATATACACTGCACATGTCCTGGGGAAAATGCACCTTCCTTCTATAGTTTAACTTCTATACATATCAATTTTTTTTTACATAAGGTGTAACTGTTTCTTTTGTTCTTACAGAGTTTTTATTTACCCTTATCAAAGTGACAGTCTGATTACACAGAGCCATCTTAAGGCTCAGTGCTTCTAACATTGCTTCTTTTTATTTTGTGCACCTCACCCCTGCTGTTGCTTCAGAGGGGCACTGTCTTTTTGTTTTTGTTTTAAATTTCTTATTCTTTTACTACAGCTCTCATCTGCTATTTTGTTACAAAAAACAAACAAACAAAAAGAATCCACAATCTTTCCCTATTCTCCTGATTTTGACTGCCCTGCGGCAGCCATGACTTGGTCTTTATTTAAAAACATTTTAAATTTTGTAAAGAATCAAGTTACCCCTTAAGGGTTAAATACCAAATTCCAAAGCCAACCAACACTGATTACCTGTGTCTGGCAAAAAGGTCTGTCAGTTTTGCAACTTTGAATTAAAGGGTCAAATGGATTTTTAGTGGCATTATTAAAAACAAAACAAAACCAATTTATCTTAAACCTACAAAACAGGATTTTACAAGTCAGGAGTGTTGGCCTAGGTCCCTAACACTCCACATTTACACAATATATCTATACACACACAGAGAGATACAAACATACTCTTCCACTTAACATCCCTTACACTGCTTTAATTTTTACACAGCTGTACATACATTACATTTGCTATACATTATATTTGGGGCAGTTAAGTTCCAATAGAACCCCCCTATGTTCTTTTAGCGAATTTGACTAAATTGTTCAGTCAAATGATTCAAAGCAGATTGTCTTTCTCTCTGGCTTATTTACAAACGTTCCTTTGGAAAAGGGCCCCATTTTTCCTTCAGAATGGCTGTAAAGAAACTAAGAATTCTTTTTCTATTAACACTTTCCTTTGCTAACATTTTTACAAGGTTCAACTGCTTAATTCCCTCCAGCCTCTGTAGAGTTAACTTCTCACTCTCTTTCCTTAACTCACTTTCTTATCTCCCAAAATGACACCTTCAACTCAGATTTCACCATTCCAAGTATTGTCCCAGCATCTGAAATCCCCATGCCTGTACTTACTCTTTTCCTTACTCCTGCCACTATGCCCCTCAGGGTTCCCAACCTGTTTTCCAATCTCTTTATCTGTTTCCTGCCTGCTTGTCTGGGCCTGATCCTGCTTTTTCCAATGAACCTTTCCTTTCCATGGGCACAAGCTTTGTTCCACTACCAATTTAGCAAGGAGGGTGGGCTCCTTAGCTAGCCCCCACCTTTCCTGGTCCCTTTCCTTAAACATTGTTCAAAATTGTGAAATGACCACAATATCACACACAAAATACTACACTGCCCAAACTCCTATATGCTTCAGAGATTGGTTTAACAGAACAGGATCTGGATCTTATGTTTGCTCGTGCCAGTGCCGGGGCTTATGATTTTAACCCACTCTGGGCCAGAGGGAGAGATGCTAAACTTCCCTCTGTATTGCTTGGGCTTCTACCACCGAGAGTTCATACAACAAACATAAAAACCCCTCCTAGGGGCAGAGCGAGAAACCCTAAGTTCTCCTCTTATCCGCAGTCATGCTACGACCCAGGGTTTATGCACCTTCTCTTGAACATTTTTAAAAGCTTGTTCAAACTTTCCTGTTGCTCCTGACACCATTCAGCGAGTGACACAGCCTAGATTCTGAAATCGTAGCTTATTAAATTCCCTCGTCACACCTGACACAGGTCAGCGAGTGACAGCCTAGATTCTGAAATCGTAGCTTATATTTGTTATTTTCCTGCTACCTATCTGGAGGCCAGCAGATTTGGTTAACCAGATCGTATTGTGCCAAGTTTACTTGGTGCACACCAATATTTAAAATAACTGAGGTACTTTACCAATATTCCCCCTTTCGCAATTCTCCACCAATTATGTTACACTAATAAAATAATACCAACAGGATCTTATAAGAGGGATAAGGCAAAATGCCACATTTATTGTAAATACAACAGACAGTTGTTTCATTCATTCACACGAACACTCACATAGGTTCTGCATTAATCAGTTATAGTTACCAGCCTGGAAGTTGCTCGTGACAGAATACTGGCCACGTATCCTGTCCACGAGAGTGGAGCTGAGTCTGTGTCAGATGCGCACCTGATGCTCCTGGAGGGTGGTAGCAGAACCAGAGACTCAAAGTCCTTAGTCTTTAGAGTCCATTTTTATAGGAATTTATTCCTATGTCAGTCTATGGGAATTGCTTCATCCTGCTGTTGCTGAATCAATCAGCAGGTGGCATATTCCTGGTGGCTCCGTGCTGTCAGATGTTGGTTTTTCCTCATCCTTTGAGATGGTGGGGTGGATTTCAGTTTGCCCTCCGGGGGTCATCTGGTTGTTCCCACTTGATGCCTTCTTCGGCTGATGGATTCTGCATTCCTAGGCTGGCACCTCCCTGATCATTCATGTAAACCAAGCATTCATTCACATACATTCCTTCTTTTAATCATATTTATTTTACTGTCTCCACCACTTTTGGGATGTTACTAATTTATTTGAGACTCCCTGCCCTTTGAGGGAGGGTTTTTTTTTCTGTGCTGCCTCTAAGAGCAGTTGGGGTTACAATATATCATTTTGAGTGGAGAGTTAATTAACAGCTTACCGCATTTGTTTACAAAGTATCAATTACAGAGGATGCTTAGAGAACAGAGTCAACTGACTATTTGCAAGTTTTACATAGCAATAAAGTATCTTTCTGAGAACAGATGCAATCAATGGCTTACAAGTTTTACACAGACAGTAGCTTGTAAGTTAACAATAAATCCAAGAGATCTTTTACTTGGTAATGCTATGAGATTTAAATTATGGGGGAGCAATTATGGGGAATCACTTTCATTTCTAATATAAACCTTCTTTAATATCCCTACACTGCTACGAGTGGGGGTGTATGCACCGAAAATTATATGTGTGGAGCGAGACTCCCTGAGTCCTCCCCTCCTATTACCCAGACTTCTACAACCGGGAGTGTACCCACCTGCACCCTATCACCGCCAACCGGGGTGGAGAGAGGAATGCTAAACCCCTCTCCGGTTCTCAGACCTACTACGGCTGAGAGTGGGCACACCTTTAATCAGAAAATCCTCAACATGTAATACCAACAGTGCCAGACAGAGCAGACATGAAATACCAATGGCGGACCAGTTGGTGCGTGCCACAGGGCTCTCCGCCTCCACAATTCTCCACCAAAATTGTGACAGATTTTCGTTACCAATCTGCCTGGAGCATCAGGTGATCAGGCTGACGCCGCAGGATCATTTGGGGAGGAGATGACGAAACGCATCAAGTGTCTAGATTTTAAAGCTTTATTGATAAAATAATAAAATCACAGCAGAGAGTGCTGGGAACGCTCTCACGTCACTCAGGGGAAGAAAGAAAGCATTAGAGCCCCAAGCCCTAACCAATTTCATGCTCACACACGCACTACCCCAAAGATGACCAGGCTTTGGTGTAACGTAAGAAGAATGGGGGAGGGGAGGATGGATGGGAGTGCTGTCCTGGGCCCAGGGCGTCCGAGAATCTGCTGTGCTCTCTGAATTGCTCCAGCTCTCAGGAGGGTTTTAAGTCCGGGGCTCCTTTGGGGGTGTTCCATTCCGCGACCTCTGTTCCTGGTGCTTTTTGTGCCAGTTCAAACCGGCTTTCTGTGGTCTCCTTGACTTTCCCCAAAACACACTGGCTAGACTCTGTTGTTCTCTTTGTTTTCCTCTGTGCTGGCCCTCGCTTGTTATGGGCTGGATCTGCAGGTCTGTGTCTGTTCCATTCCGGGCTCCCCTCGTTCTTGGCCGGCAGCCGAGAGTCAGATGTGTGCTGTGGCCTTGAGTGTTTTATCTTCGGGCCTAGCAGGGCGTGGAGTTAACCCGTTCTCTGCCCTTCTTCTTTCTCTCCCCCCCCCCCTCTTGGCCTCTCGTACTCCTGTAAAGGAATCTTCTATTCCCCACTCACACAACTTTGACCCTCCCCAAAATGCTTTGCGATGCTTGCAACAGCGTTCACCACATACAATGCTGATCTGCCTTCCTCACGGACTCCCTGAGGGAGGGGGCCATTGGGGTGTGACAGTGGCCCATTCCCAACAGTTGACAAGAATCGGTGAATATCAAAAGAGGGAAAATTACTTTTTGTAATGACCCAGCCACTCCCAGTCTTTATTCAGGCCTAATTTGATGGTGTCAAGTTTGCAAATTAATTCCAGTTCTGCAGTTTCTCATTGAAGTCTGTTTTTGAAATTTTTTTTGTTGAAGAATGGCCACTTTTAAGTCTGTTATTAAGTGTCCAGGGAGATTGAAGTGCAAGAGATCCACTTCCTGGACACTACAGTGCAAATAAGCGATGGTCACATAAACACTACCCTATACCGGAAACCTGCTGACTGCTATACTTACCTACATCCCTCCAGCTTTCATTCAGAACACATCACACGATCCATTGTCTACAGCCAGGCCCTAAGATACAACCGCATTTGCTACAATCCCTCAGACTCATAGACTTTAAGGTCAGAAGGGACCATTATGATCATCTAGTCTGACCTCCTGCACAACGCAGGCCACAGAATCTCACCCACTCACTCCTGTAACAAACCCCTAACCTATGTCTGAGTTATTGAAGTCCTCAAATCGTGGTTTAAAGACCTCAAGGTGCAGAGAATCCACGCTGCAGAGGAAGGCGAAAAACCCCCAGGGCCTCTGCCAATCTGCCCTGGAGGAAAATTCCTTCCTGACCCCAAATATGGCGATCAGTTAAACCCTGAGCATGTGGACAAGACTCACCAGCCAGCACCCAGGAAAGAATTCTCTGTAGTAACTCAGATCCCACCCCCATCTAACATCGCATCACAGACCATTGGGCATATTTACCTGCTAATAATCAAAGATCAATTAATTGCCAAAATTAGGCTATCCCATCATACCATACCCTCCATAAACTTATCAAGCTTAGTCTTGAAGCCAGATATGTCTTTTGCCCCCACTACTCCCTTTGGAAGGCTGTTCCAGAACTTCATTCCTCTAATGGTTAGAAACCTTCATCTAATTTCAAGTCTAAACTTCTTAATGTCCAGTTTATATCCATTTGTTCTTGTGTCCACATTGGTACTAAGCTTAAATAATTCCTCTCCCTCCCTGATATTTATCCCTCTGATATATTTATAAAGAGCAATCATATCACCCCTCAGCCTTCTTTTGGTTAGCCTAAACAAGCCAAGCTCTTTGAGTCTCCTTTCATAAGACAGGTTTTCCATTCCTCGGATCATCCTAGTAGCCCTTCTCTGTACCTGTTCCAGTATGAATTCATCCTTCTTAAACATGGGAGACCAGAACTGCATACAGTATTCGAGGTGAGGTCTCACCAGTGCCTTGTATAACGGTACTAACACCTCCTTATCTTTACTGGAAATACCTCGCCTGATGCATCCCAAGACCGCATTAGCTTTTTTAATGGCCATATCACATTGGCGGCTCATAGTCATCCTGTGATCAACCAATACTCCAAGGTCCTTCTCCTCCTCTGTTACTTCCAACTAATGTGTCCCCAATTTATAACCAGAATTCTTGTTATTAATCCCTAAATGCGTGACCTTGTGCTTTTCACTATTAAATTTCATCCTATTACTATTACTCCAGTTTACAAGGTCATCCAGATCTTCCTGTATGATATCCCGGTCCTTCTCTGTATTAGCAATACCTCCCAGCTTTGTGTCATCCGCAAACTTTATTAGCACATTCCCACTTTTTGTGCCAAGGTCAGTAATAAAAAGATTAAATAAGATTGGTCCCAAAACCGATCCCTGAGGAACTCCACTAGTAACCTCCTTCCAGCCTGACAGTTCACCTTTCAGTATGACCCATTGTAGTCTCCCCTTTAACCAGTTCCTTATCCACCTTTCAATTTTCATATTGATCCCCATCTTTTCCAATTTAGCTAATAATTCCCCATGTGGAACCGTATCAAATGCCTTACTGAAATCGAGGTAAATTAGATCCACTGCGTTTCCTTTGTCTAAAAAATCTGTTACTTTCTCAAAGAAGGAGATCAGGTTGGTTTGGCACGATCTACCTTTTGTAAAACCATGTTGCATTTTGTCCCAATTACCATTGACCTCAATGTCCTTAACTACTTTCTCCTTCAAAAATTTTTCCAAGACCTTGCATACTACAGATGTCAAACTAACAGGCCTATAGTTACTCAGATCACTTTTTTTCCTTTTCTTAAAAATAGGAACTATGTTAGCAATTCTCCAGCCGTACGGTACAACCCCTGAGTTTACAGATTCATTAAAAATTCTTGCTAATGGGCTTGCAATTTCATGTGCCAGTTCCTTTAATATTCTTGGATGAAGATTATCTGGGCCCCCAGATTTAGTCCCATTAAGCTGTTCGATTTTGGCTTCTACCTCAGATGTGGTAATATCTACCTCCATATCCTCATTCCCATTTGCCATCCTACCATTATCCCTAAGCTCCTCATTAGCCTCATTAAAGACTGAGGCAAAGTATTTGTTTAGATATTGGGCCATGCCTAGATTATCCTTAACCTCCACTCCATCCTCAGTGTTTAGCAGTCCCACTTCTTCTTTCTTTGTTTTCTTCTTATTTATATGGCTATAGAACCTTTGACTATTGGTTTTAATTCCCTTTGCAAGGTCCAACTCTACATGGCTTTTGGCCTTTCTCACTTTATCCCTACATGTTCTGACCTCAATAAGGTAGCTTTCCTTGCTAATCCCTCCCATCTTCCACTCCTTGTAGGCTTTCTGTTTTTTCTTAATCACCTCTCTGAGATGCTTGCTCATCCAGCTTGGTCTACAACTCCTGCCTATGAATTTTTCCCCCTTTCTTGGGATGCAGGCTTCTGATACTTTCTGCAACTTTGACTTGAAGTAATTCCAGGCCTCCTCCGCCTTTAGATCCACAAGTTCTTCAGTCCAATCCACTTCCCTAACTAATTTCCTTAATTCTTTAAAGTTAGCCCTTTTGAAATCAAAAACCCTAGTCCCGGATCTATTATTTTTTTTTATCCTTCCATCTAGTTTGAACTGAATTAGCTCATGATCACTCAAACCAAGGTTGTCCCCTACAACCATTTCTTCTAGGAGGTCCTCACTACTCACCAAAACCAAATCTAAAATGGCATCCCCTCTTGTTGGTTCTTCAACTACTTGGTCAAGGAATCCATCAGCTATCGCATCCAGGAAAATCTGAGCCCTATAATTATTACTAGCACTTGTCCTCCAGTCTATATCTGGGAAGTTAAAGTCTCCCATGATCACACAATTCCCATTAGTGTTTATTTCATTAAAAACATTAAAGAGGTCTCTATCCATATCCAAATCGGATCCCGGCGGTCTGTAGCATACCCCAAGCACTATCTCAGGGGAGGCTCTAGTAGCTTTCTTTCCTAATGTGATTGTTGCCCAGACAGACTCTGTCTTATCCATTCCATCACTTCTTATTTCTTTATAGTCTACCTCATCATTGATATACAATGCTACTCCACCACCTTTGCCTTTATTTCGGTCTTTCCTAAACAGCACGTAGCCTTCAATACCTATACTCCAGTCATGACTACTATTCCACCATGTTTCTGTTATCCCTATAATATCCGGTTTCACTTCCTGCACCAGTAGCTCTAGTTCCTCCATTTTGTTACCTAGGCTCCTCGCATTAGTGTACAAACATCTTAATTTTTGCCGTTTGGCTTCACTGACATTTTTTACCCGATTAGGCACAGACATTCTACCACCAGTATCACCTATTAGACTGGTATCTACACAACCCTTCCTCCTTACGTCCATTCTCATACCCATGGCTGTATCCTTTCTTACTTTGTTTTCTTCCCTCTCAATGTTAAATTCCGGTGTGGAGATTACCTGGACATCTCCCAACCATCTCCCCCAAATTCCTAATTTAAAGCTCTCTTAATCAGTTGTGCCAGCCTCCGTCCTAGAAGTCTATTTCCCTCCTTACTCAGGTGAAGTCCATCCCGAGAGAACAGTCCTCTGTCCATGAATGCCTCCCAGTGGCCATACATCCCAAAGCCCGCCTTATAACACCACTACCTGAGCCATCTGTTGATCGCCATAATCTTGTCACACCTTTGTTGCCCTTCTCTAGGAACAGGCAGAATCCCACTGAAGATCACCTGAGCCTCGATTTCCTTAAGCGTCTTCCCCAGCCTGGCATAGTCTCCCTCGATATGTTCCAGCGAAAATCTAGCCGTATCATTTGTTCCCACATGAAGGACAATCAGCGGATTCTTTCCCGCTCCCGTTAGGATCCTTTTAAGCCTCAGGTCCACATCCCGTATCTTAGCACCCGGCAGACAGCACACCCTTCTGTTCTCCGGATCAGCTCTAGTTACAGGCCTGTCTATTCTTCTCAGTAAGGAGTCCCCAATCAAGTAGACCTGCCTTTTCCTGGTGATGGTGCGATTCTCTGGTCTATCCCCTGTTCCCTCTGGCTGCAAGTCCTCTCTATTTCTATTGTCCCTTGCAATCCTCCGCAATCCATCCCGTATCCTCCTGGGGCTCATATTTGGTGGTGTTATCTCCATTGACTCTTCCCCTCTTCCTATGGGACTAGCTACTCTTCTCTTCTTCCTTGCCCTCTCACCTTCAGCAACCACCTGCTGTGCCCCTTCTTCATTTTCCAACTCTGCAAACCTGTTTCTGAGCTCTATTTCTCCTTCACTAGCCCGTCTTTTCCTCTGCCTGGTTCTCTTAGTCACATGCTTCAACTGTCCACTTTCCTCACCCAGCAGTCTCCCCTCAGAATTCTTTGATCCTGCTTCCATCTGCAAGTCTGAGCTTTTCCCTTCAGCCTCCTCATGTCGTTGCTCCATCATCTGCTCAAACCCCCTTCTAAACTGAACCAGAGTTTCCACCTGCATCTCCAATCCTCGGATCTTTTCTTCCATCAGCTCTATCAGGCAGCACTTCATGCAGACGAAACTCTTTTCAGGTACCCCCTCCAGGATCATGTACATGCCGCAGCTTCCACATCCAGTCATCCTCATTGTGTCTTCCACTGCTGCCTCTGTATCGGTCATAGCCTTCTCACCTAAAACCTGTTAGTCTGGGAAACACAAACCAAATCAAACCACCACCACCCACAGCAAAACAAACCCCCAACAGGCACCAGAACACCACCCACTCCCTTCACTAGCCTGTCTATTCCTCTGCCTAGGTCTCTTAGTCTCCCCCACAAACTCCCACTGAAACTCTTCAGTTTACAGCTCTGTTTGCTGGCTCCTGTGCCGCTGCAGCTGTCTATGCCGCTGCCTGACTGGCTGGCTACCTTTATAGGACCCCTAAACAGAGAAGCCCCGCCCCCTAATCAGGGCTCAGCTTCTCTCCCAGCACACTGCCCCTACCAGCCTCCACACATATAACTTCTCCTCAAACACCTACAGGATCTCTATCAAGTGTTCTTAAAACTACAATACCCACCTGGGGAATTGAAGAAACAGATTGACAGAGCCAGAAGAGTACCCAGAAGTCACCTACTACACACAGGCCCAACAAAGAAAGTAACAGAACGCCACTAGCCATCACCTACAGCCCCCAACTAAAACTTCTCCAGCGCATCATCAAGGATCTACAACCTATCCCTCACTCTCACAGACCTTGGGAGACAGGCCAGTCCTCGCTTACGGACAGCCCCCCAATCAGAAGCAAATACTTACCACACAACAAAAATACTAACCCAGGAACCAATCCCTGCAACAAATCCCATTGCCAACTCTGTCTGCATATCTATTCAAGGGACACCATCATAGGACCTAATGACATCAGCCACACTATCAGAAGCTCGTTCACCTGCACATCTACCAATGTGATATATGCCATCATGTGCCAGCAATGCCCCTCTGCCATGTACATTGGCCAACTGAACAAAAGAATAAATGGACACAAATCAGACATCAATAATTGTAATATTCAAAAACCAGTAGGAGAGCACTTGACTCTCCCTGGAATGCAATAACAGACTTAAAAGTGGCCATTCTTCAACAAAAAAAACTTCATAAACAGACTTCAACGAGAAACTGCAGAACTGCAATTAATTTGCAAACTTGACACCATCAAATTAGGCCTGAATAAAGACTGGGAGTGGCTGGGTCACTCCAAAAAGTAATTTCCCCTCTGTTGATACTCACACCTTCTTGTCAGCTGTTGGGAATGGGCGATATCCACCCTGATTGAATTGGCCCCGTTAGCACTGATCCCCCACTTGGTAAGGCAACTCCCATCTTTTCAAGTGCTGTAATATATATACCTGCCTACTGTATTTTCCACTCCATGCATCTGATGAAGTGGGTTTTAGTCCACGAAAGCTTATGCCACAAGGACTCCTCGTTGTTTTTGTCTGCCTGTAGTGTCCAGCCCGCTCCTGGAACTCTCGCAGAAGTTACTAAGTTCACTGCTCTTCTAAGGAGACAGTAAACAGCAACTCATTAATTTAACTGGGGTTTGACACTCTTATTTCAATCACAGCACTGTGTTAGTTTATATTAAAAGTAAAGCACGTTTATTAATCAAAAAGGCATAGATTTAAGTGATATCAAGTATAATAAAGATAGAAAGGGTGACAGGGAAACAAAAGCAAATATACCCTCCTAAGACTAAAACCTGATTTAACAAACTAGAGTCTTTTGGTCAAAAAGGAGTCTTTCTCAGCAAGTCTCTCTTCCAGCAATGGCTTACAAGCTCCTCTGGCCTTGATCCTTTACAGAGTTCAAAGTGCTCAGTTTCGATGTCTCTTTAACTAAAAGGATCATTCAGGGGTTCTCTGACCATTCCTTTATAGTCCAGTAAACCTTTGATGTGTATTCTTCTGAAATGTATGCCTCCATACCCCCTTTTCTCCTGCGGGGAAGAGACGTGATGTGGTCTGGCGAAGGCTTCATGCTGGTTCCTCCCTCCGGTGATACTGAGTGGTTATCTCCTCCCCTTGCTAGCTTGGTGGCTTTGTTTACCTTTTCTGTAAATGGATTTCCAGTGTCTCTCAAGTTACCTTGGAGACACATGCAAACAGGTGGAACCACATTCCTTTGTCTAGGGTGGGTACCTTACGTTCTGCCTGGCACACAATTGAGAACCTAATTCCACCATGTTTGTAATTTTGCATGTCACCCGTGTGGTTAGATGTTGATAGATGTTTGGCTGCGTGTATGTTCCCTCTGCGTGCCGCCCCAGCCTTGCGCAGACAGCTGGCATAGCAGACCTCAAGCAAACTACCCAATGACCACAAGATCCGTTAAGGGACGAAGGCACCCGGCCAGGTTTATTGTCGACGAAGCACTGTACTAGTATCCCGCAGACTCTACTGGACCACTAATACGTGAATGCCCATAACAATGGACCAGGTCAGTGAATGGCGGGACTTTCCGTTCCTCCCTAGGCAGACAAAGATACTCCCTCTGAGATACATCTTTATACCCCAATACAAGCAAGTAAGTACTGCCCCTCTGACATAGTTACTGTGGTTACTGCCCCCTGATGTGGCTAGTTATCACTTATTACCTTATACATGTTGGTTTGATCAAAACAGCTCTATTACGTACTGTCATCCTGACCTTATCTTTTAGGAGGGGTCAGTGTGTTCCTCTTATCCTTGGGGAATGTTTTTGTACCATCCTTGATATTGGGATGTTCTGGTACCACTTGATATCTGGATGTGTTTGCATGAGTACTCTGTACTTAGCACTTCTTAGGAATGTGTATTTCTGCAATATCAGCCCTGTTCTTGCCAGATTCTGTGAGCAGGTCCTGCCTCATACCAGGCCTCTGATACAAGGGCTTATGTCTCAGGCTCTCTTCCTACAACAACCCATACATGCCCCCCCCCCCGACCCCCCACAATAGTATTAATGATCAGTGAGTTCTGAGTTCTTCATCAAGTGCTTGCTCATGTCCATTCAACTTAGTGTGTGTGCTCACCACGTGCACTGGTGCCAGAAGTTTTTCCCTCAGCAGTATCCATAGGGGACCGGCTCCGCACCCCCTGCAGTGGCGCGTACGTGCCGAGATATATATGGCGCCACCGGCTCCCCCCACCGTCAATTCCTTCTTGCTGCCAGTGATGGTACTGGAACTGTTGCTGCTTCAGCTAGTGCTATTGCTGCTCGTTCGTACAAACTAGTTAATTCTTGTATTATAGTGTATATAGTTTTCTGTTAGTGTTTGTAAATCCCTCAGTTATAGTTAGGGACTTCATAGGTCCTGAACAAGACTTTGCCTCAGGACAAGGCATGCCCCAGTCCCCAGGCTTTAAGCCCTGTGATCGCTGCAAGAAGCCCATGCCCATTAGTGATCCACACAGCAGTTGTCTGCATTGCTTGGGCGAAGGGAACATTAGTGAAAAGTGCAAAATTTGCAAGTCCTTCAAGCCAAGGACTAAGAAGGAACACGATATTTGTTTAAGAGTGCTCCTTATGGAGTCGGCCCTCACCCCAGCACTGAAGCTCCGACTTGGTGCCTAGCACTGTGACCTCAGTATGCAGCGCCCCACCAGGACCGGCACCGGTCCCCATCTGTGGCTCTGACCAAGAAGCCCAAGAAGACAGTGCTAGGTCTGTCTCCAACCTCCCGCAAGGGGAAGGATAAGACTGGGTGCGAGCAAGGTCCCAGGCCGGGCAACTCTTCACCCCCATCGGGATCTCAGGCCCAAGCTCAGCCCGCTCCCTGCCGCCTTCCCTGGATAGTGGAAGAAGCCTCCATCAACTCCAGATACCGTCCATGCCAGAGGCCCTGCAGGCGGCACAGGAGATAAGGTCCCTCCTAGTGCCACCCACACTGGCTCCTGTGGTTACCCGGTCACGGGGTAAACCCACGTTCGGACCACTTCAGTCCCCACCTCAGCAGCACCGTTCCCCGTCGTGGGGGACGTCCTACCAGCGCTTGCCCTCCCGTAGCCGCCATGCCTCTGATTGTGAAAGGCAGATGCACCGCAGCCCCATTGGGTCCTCAGACCTTGGGCATGGGTAGAGAGGCTCAAGACCCAGCTCGCCGGCTACTGGGTGCAGACATTTGGAGGCATGCACCCACCCACCCCGGCAGGAGTACCAGTCCCGGCACCCAGTATGTCCGTACCGTGGTACCACTCCAGGGACCCGTCGAAGGATCGACATTACCATTCCTTGGACCATCATTGATCCCCTAGGAGGGCATTACTGCATGCAGATGCTTTCTGGCACCAGGCCAATTCTGATCCCGGTCCCGCTCCTCATCCCGGTACCATTCGTCAAGCGCGAGACATAGATTGCTGGCTTCAAGCTATCATGGATCCATCAAGCACCACCAGTCCCTAAGACCCTGTGACGGGTTGGATCACAGAAACCCCCTTGGGAACTGCCAACTGATGTGCCAATACTACTTCTGCCCCTGCCTTCTCTGCCCTGCCAGCTTGGGACTCCAGCACCCTGTCTTGTTGAGCCAGACACACCAGTCTGCTCCAGCACAGACCCAGGGTCTGACCAACGTGCCCCAAAGCTGCAGACTTAACTGAAAGCCACTTAAGAAGTGTTCCTGTCTTTAACACTCAGATGCCCAACTCCCAATGGGGGCCAAACCCCAAATAAATCTGTTTTACCCTATATAAAGCTTATACAGGGTAAACTCATAAATTGTTCACCCTCTGTAACACTGATAGAGAGATATGCACAGCTGTCCCCCTCCCCCCCCCCCAGGTATTAATACATACTCTGGGTTAATTAATAAGTAAAAAGTGATTTTATTAAATACAGAAAGTAGGCTTTGAGTGGTTCCAAGTAGTAACAGACAGAACGAAGTGAATTACCAAGTAAAATAAAATAAAACATGCAAATCTAAGCCTAATACAGTAATAAAACTGAATACAGATAAAATCTCACCCTCAGGGATGTTTCACAGGCTGGACACCTTCCTAGTCTGGGCACAATTCTTTCCCCTGTTACAGCCCTTGTTCCAGCTCAGGTGGTAGCTAGGGGATTTCTCATGATGGCTCCTCCTTTGTTCTCTTCCACCGACTTATATATCTTTTGCATAAGGCGGGAATCCTTTGTCCCTCTCTGGGTTCCCACCCCCGCCTTCTCAATGGAAAAGCACCAGGTTAAAGATGGATTCCAGTTCAGGTGACATGATCACATGTCACTGTAAGACTTCATTACCCACTTGACAGCACACACATATACAGGAAGACTTACAAGTAAAACAGAGCCATCTACAGTCAGTTGTCCTGGTTGATGGGAGCCATCAAGATTCCAAAACACCATTAATGGCCCACACTTTGCATAATTACACTAGGCTCTCACAGTTATATTTCATATTTCTAGTTTCAGATACAAGAGTGATACATTTATTCAAATAGGATGACCACTCTCAGTAGATTATAAGCTTTGTAATGATACCTTACAAGAGACCTTTTGCATGAAGCATATTTTAGTTACATTATATTCACACTCATCAGCATACTTTCATAAAATCATATAGAGTGCAACGTCACATCCTCCTCCTGAACTTACTGCTGGAGACTTGGACACTGACTATGGCTGAGGCAGTATACCTAAAATTCCTCTTTGGGCTCCCCTCTGGGGCAGACACTTCTGTGTCCCCCAAAAGGGAAAGAGACCCTGATCCAGCTGTGGGCTCACAGCTACCAGCTATGACAGACCTTTCACTGGCCAGCAAAATCGCCCCCTCCCCCCTTCACTCAGGTTGGGCTTGCTTCCAGCTACAAAGTCCTTGAGGTCTGTTCCCACCGCAGCAGTCACCAGGACCCCAACTTCCAGCTCCAGGATACATGTCTCTGTGCACCTCTTCCACTCCATTACAGCCAGTTCGTGCTTCTGGGTCTCAATCTGCTTTGTCTTTTAAGTCCAGGGTTTGCTGGTGGGCAGCCTTTTCTTTTTCCAGAGCAGCCTTTTCCTGGGCAAATTGCACATACATTTCCATTTGTTTTCCCTTTAGACCATCACTCGATGAGCTGGGATACCACAGAGAACCCCCTCCTGCCAGAACAGGCACCCCTCCACTCCTGTCTTGCTAAGTTAGACACTCCAGTCAGCACAGACACAGGGGTTGGGCCACACCTGTCTGCAGTTCACTGAAACTGAGATGCACTCAGCTCAAGGGCTTCTTGTATGTCTACACTACGAGAGTAGTTCGATTTTAGTTAAATCGAATATGTGCAATCGATATTAGAAAGTCGAACGTATGTGTCTACACTAAGGACAGTAATTCGACTTTGTCAGTCCACACTACCAGGGAAAGCGTCGACATTGGAAGCAGTGCACTGTGGGCAGCTATCCCACAGTTCCCGCAGTCCCCGCCGCCCATTGGAATTCTGGGTCGATCCGCCAATGCCTTCTGGGTAAAAAAATGTGGCGAGGGTGCTTTTGGGTAACTGTCGTCATCCGTCAGTCACTACCGCCCTCCCTCCCTCCGTCCCTGAAAGCGCCGGCGGGAAATCAGTTCGCGCATTTTTTGATCAGTGACAGCGCGGACGCCACAGCACTGCGATCATGGATCCCGCTGCGACCATCGCTGCAGTTGTGGCCGTTCTCAACACCTCGCAGCTTATCATACACCTTTCCCTGAGGCAGATGCAGAGAAATCAGGCGAGGAGGCTACGGCACCGCCGTGAGGGCCTGAAGTCGGAGAGTAGCACAGAGCTGTCAGAAACCACGAGCCCCAGCGCCCAGGACATCACTGTGGCAATGGGGCATGTGGATTTTGTTGAACGGCGATTCTGGGCCCGGGAAACAAGCACGGACTGGTGGGACCGTATAGTGCTTCAGGTCTGGGATGAATCCCAGTGGCTGCGAAACTTTCGCATGCGGAAGGGGACTTTCCTCGAACTTTGTGAGTTGCTGTCCCCTGCCCTGAAGCGCAAGGACACCCGCATGCGAGCAGCCCTGACTGTCCAGAAGCGAGTGGCCATAGCCCTCTGGAAGCTTGCAACGCCGGACAGCTACCGGTCAGTCGCGAACCACTTTGGCGTGGGCAAATCTACCATGGGGGTTGTTGTCCTGCAAGTAGCCAAGGCAATCGTCAAGGTACTGCTGTCAAAAGTAGTGACCCTGGGAAACGCGCAGGCCATCATAGATGGCTTCGCTGCGATGGGATTCCCAAACTGCGGTGGGGCTATAGATGGGACTCACATCCCTATCCTGGGACCGGGCCACCAGGCCAGCCAGTACATCAATAGAAAGGGCTACTTTTCAATGGTGCTGCAAGCACTGGTGGACCATCGGGGACGGTTTACAAACATCTACGTCGGATGGCCGGGCAAGGTTCATGACGCTCGCGTGTTCAGGAACTCTGGTCTGTTTAGACGGCTGCAGGAAGGTATTTACTTCCCGGACCACAAGATAACTGTTGGGGATGTGGAGATGCCTACAGTGATCCTCGGGGACCCAGCCTACCCGCTAATGCCCTGGCTCATGAAGCCCTATACTGGGGCCCTGTACACTGCACAAGAACTCTTCAACTACCGGCTGAGCAAGTGCAGAATGGTGGTGGAGTGTGCTTTTGGCCGTCTCAAGGGGAGATGGAGAAGCTTACTGACTCGCTGTGATCTCAGCAAAACCAATATCCCCATCGTTATTGCAGCTTGCTGTGTGCTCCACAATCTCTGTGAGAGCAAGGGGGAGACCTTTATGGCGGGGTGGGAGGTTGAGGCAAATAGCCTGGCTGCTGATTACGCCCAGCCAGACAGCCGGGCGATTAGAAGAGCCCAGCGGGACGCGCTGTGCATCCGGGAGGCTTTGAAAGCCAGTTTCAAGGCTGAGCAGGGTACCCAGTGACTTTTAAGTTTGTGGACACAGAAGCTGAACTTGCCCCCGTTTCTTTACCCAGTTGCCGTCGACTATCCTCTCCAGTTACATACCCCCTTCACCCCCTTCCCAAAAAATAAAATCTGTTCTGTTTTGTTAATGGACACCGTTGTCTTTATTACTGTTTTCGCTGGAATGTTTTAAACCTGGGACGCAGACTGTGGCGGGGGGCGGGTTTAGTGTTGTGATGCAAATGATGCTTCTAAACTCCAGGAATGACAGGCTCCGCGGTGGTGGACTGGTTGTTTCAACGGAGCCTGCCAGCCCTCCTGGCCGGGACTGCGTGTATGTGTCGGCTATGTGACTGTCTTGCAGGGGGAGGAGGGTTACAGATCCCCTGCTGCGCGGCTCTGTGATCCAGGGTAAGGACCGCTGCATAAGATCTGTAACTGCCCTCCCCCGCCACCAAGTCACAGAGCAACACCACCCCCCCCCACCACACAGAACATGAAAACCACCTCCCAGACTGACCAGGATAACTAGTCACTGTACTGTATATGTGCCCTGCTGCTGGACCTGCCCCCTGCTAAAGGTGACTGTCCTGTCCAATTACCAAGCCCCTTCCCCCCCCTTCAGACAGACTCTCATCTAAAAGAAGAGGATGGAAACAATAATGAACAAAAACGTATTTTTTATTAACAACCGCACATGGAACGGGGGGGTGAAACTTGGACGGGGTCTTGTGTGAGGCAGGTAGGAAAGGACTTTTCAAATTTTGGGGAATGAGAGCCTTCTAGTGGTAGAGCAGTCCGCAGGGGTGGAGTGAAATTTTTCACGGCCCCTTCCGCCCCTCCGTGTTTGGACTTTGGGTGAGGGGGGTCTGGGACTTGGTGGCGGGGCAGGGCAGTTAGAGAGAGACTGCAGCGGGGCTCTCTCCTCCTGCCTCCGGTCCTGCAGAACATCCACAAGGCGGCGGAGCGTGTCCGTTTGCTCCCTCATTAGTCCAAGCAGCGTTTGAGTAGCCTGCCAGTCCTCCTGTCGCCACCTCTCCTCCCGTTCAATGTTTGCCCGGTGCATTTGGGACAAGTTCTCCCTCCACTGTGTCTGCTGGGCTGCCTGTGCTCGGGAGCATCCCATTAGTTCAGCAAACATGTCTTCCCGTGTCCTCTTCTTCCTCCTCCTAATGTGCGCTAGCCTCTGGGCAGATGTGGCTGTGGGAATTGGAAAAAGGGAGTGAATTCCTGAGACAGATCAATGTATCTGTGAACAGAGAACATAGTCTTTCAACAAGACCATGGAGAGCACCTATCACACGCGCACTGAGGACAAGGTCGAATTTTCGGCCCTCGCCTACAGTGCCTGCGGTCTTGCTGTGGCTAGCTGAGGAGCAGGGCAGGACACCGGACTTTGTCTAGCTGTCAAACATGGTAAGCCGTAGACTTGTGGCTGCTTAAAACTTTAAGAGTGGCACTGGCCTCCTTTCGCATAGAAAGCAATGCGAGTCTCTGCTGGCAGCAATCCTGCAAGCATGAACTCTGGCCCTGTCCCACCCCCTCGCGGCTGTAAACCGCGTGGCTGTAAACCGGCGGTTGCAGTTCTGTAAAGGGACGGGCAAGCAGTCCCAATACTAACTTTCCCCTACCTAATTCACAGCAGGGAGTCATGCCAGACATCACCCTCCTGAAGGTCTCGGAGAGCCAGAAGGAGCGGATGCTTCATGACAGCCTGCAGAAACCGGGGCCATTTGCTGCAATGCTCTGCAAGGCCATGATCCCCGAGTACCTGCTGGCGTTGTGGCAGGGAAACGTCTCATACCACGGGGGGCCTAACAAGCTCTCCCTGCCCAGGAACCTGCTCATGAGGCTTGAAAAACACCTGCAGGAGACCTATGAGGAGTTCTCCCCGGAGGATGTCGCCTCTATCCCCGGATACATTGACCAGTTTTTGGGTTAGGTGCCCTTGGAGGGACAAAAGAGTGCAGCGTTTTGGGCAGTATAATCATGAAGCGGACATTGTGAAATTTTTTGAAAATAGACTATATATTGAAGCGCCCAAAGACAGACTAATCATGATACACTTTGCACAGATTCCCGTTTTGTTGGACTTTCCTGTTTACATGTTTTGAAGCACTTTACCCACTGTTAATATTTTAAATCTTCCTGTTTTGTTGTAAATAAATGTTTACATGTTTGAAAGCACTTTACCTATTGTTAATATTTTAAATATGCCAGTTATGTTATAAATAAATGTTTAGATATTTAAAACACTTACTGCTTGATCCTTCCCCTGAATCTGTGTCTGGGATAACGGCTGGGGAGGGTTGGTAGGGGATCTCTGTGAGGGTGATGAAGAGCTCCTGGCTGTCGGGCAAATCAGCGTTGTAAGCGCTGTCTACTGCCTCGTCCTCCTCATCTCCTTCCTCCTCTTCCCCGTCCGCTGAGGAACCGGCCGCGGACAATATCCCATCCTCAGAGTCCACGGTCAGGGGTGGGGTAGTGGTGGCGGCCGCACCTAGGATGGAATGCAGTGCCTCGTAGAAACGGGATGTGTGGGGCTGGGATCCGGAGCGTCCGTTTGCCTCTTTGGTCTTCTGGTAGCCTTGTCTCAGCTCCTTGATTTTCACGCGGCACTGCGTTGCATCCCGGCTGTATCCTCTCTCTGCCATGGCTTTAGAGATCTTCTCATAGGTCTTTGCATTCCGTCTTTTGGAGCGCAGCTCGGAAAGCACGGACTCATCTCCCCACACAGCGATGAGATCCAAGACTTCCCGATCAGTCCATGCTGGGACCCTCTTTCTAGTCTGAGATTGCACGGCCATCTCTGCTGGAGAGCTCTGCATCGTTGCCACTGCTGCTGAGCTCGCCACGGTGTCAAAACAGAAACTGCGATTCAAACTGCCCAGACAGGAAAAGGAATTCAAATTTTCCCGGGGTGTGGCTGGTCAGAGCATCCGAGCTCGGACTGCTGTCCAGAGCGTCAACAGAGTGGTGCACTGTGGGATAGCTCCCGGAGCTATTAGCGTCGAATTCCATCCACACCTAGCCTAATTCGACATGGCCATGTCGAATTTAGCGCTACTCCTCTCGTTGGGGAGGTTTACAGAAATCGATTTAAAGAGAGCTCTATGTCGAACTAAATAGCTTCGTGGTGTGGACGGGTGCAGGGTTAATTCGATATAACGACGCTAAATTCGACATAAAAGCCTAGTGTAGACCAGGCCTTAGTTAACAGAGACTATCCCAGTGCCCAGTGTTCAGCCTTTCTGGGTAATTTGCAACTTGTGTAGTTCTAGCTTCTTCTGATCTTCACTCTTACTAATTTTGCTTTCTTTTCTGTCCCTATTTCCCTTACCCAAAATAAGTAAACAGAAAATAACAAACCAGTAACCCCGTTGTCTGTTCTCCAGCCACCATACTTAAAACTCACTTAAAATCACTACCACTATCTCAAAGCAATCAGCTGTTCACAGACCCTGCTCGACTACGCCACAATTGACTGTGGATGGCTCTGTTTGCAGGCAGGCCTTCCTGTGAGTCAGGCTGGGAGGAATGAAGGCTTGGAGTTTTACAGTGACATGTGATCATCTTTAACCTGGTGTGTTTTTCCATTGAGAAGGAGGGGTGGGAACCCAGAGGGACAAAGGATTCCCCCCTTATGCAAAAGATATATAAGTGGGTGGAACAGAATAAGGGGCAGCCATCATGAGACATCCCTTCGCTACGACCTGAGCTTGAACAAGGGCTGTACCAGGGGAAAGGACTGTGCCCAGACTAGGAAGGCGTCCAGTCTGTGAAATAAACTTATTGAAACATCTCTGAGGGTGAGATTTTATCTGTACTCAGTTTTCTTACTGTATTAGACTCAGACTTGCGTGTTTTGCCTTCCTGCAAACTGAGCCATCCACAGTCAGTTGTCCTGGTTGATGGGAGCCATCAAGATTCCAAACCACCACTAATGGCCCACACTTTGTATAATTACACTAGGCCCTCAAAGTTATATTTCATATTTCTAGTTTCAGATACAAGAATGATACATTCATACAAATAGAATGAACACACTCAGTAGATTATAAGCTTTGTAATGATACCTTACAAAAGACCTTTTGCATGAAGCATATTCCAGTTACATTATATTCACTCTCATTAGCATATTTTCATAAAATCATATAGAGTGCAATGTCACAGTCCCCACTCCAGATCGGACTCCGAGTGACCGGCACCAGTTGGGACAGAGCCACCATTCCGCTCTGTCCTGGTCGCCTGGGAACAACCGCTCAGGATCCAGCCCTGGTTCGGAGTGAGGTTCCCTGACGGCAGGACAAGCTCCGGTACCGGCTACACTGTCAGCACTGAAACCGGCCCCGTGGCCTCGGGCACAGTGGCTGGCGCCGTGGTACTCATGGAACCTGTGGGGGTTCACCCAGCCCTCCGAGGCCACCCGCTCAGTGTCCGGAGCCTCGGAGAGACCAGCTGTCCTGTCCTCCTCTGGTGCACGAAGCCTCGGGCGCAAGGACCCCGCAGGCCAAAAGGGAACAGGGGAGCAAGCCGCTGGGCCACCAATGGTTGTGGAGGACCCTACGGTACCAGCATATTCCTTGTCGTCGCCAGACGAGGCTATAACGGGGTCCCCTCCCCCGGTTCTTCCGGATGACACTAAAGCGCACCAGGAACTACTGAAGATGGTCGCTGCCAACCTGGGTCTCCAGGCGGAGGAGTTAGAGGAGCCTGCAGACTCTCTTTGATGTCCTCTGCTCCACAGCACCAGGCAGGGTGGCTTTACCCCTTCATGAAGGGGTCTCTAAAATCAATAATGCCCTGTGGCAAACTCCCTCCTCCCTGCCACCCATCTCCAAGAGGGCGGAATGCAAGTACTTTGTGTCATCCAAAGGCCACAAGTACCTGTACACCCACCCTACTCCCAACTCCCTAGTGGTAGAAGCAGCTAACCACGGGGAGCCACAAGGTCAACCCGGGGCTACCCCTAAGAACAAAGACTCCAAAAGACTAGACTTGTTTGGATGTAAGATTTATTTGTCCTATAGCCTCCAGTTGAGGGTGGCCAACCATCAAGCCCTCTTGGGACGCTATGACTTTAACATGTGGCAAGCCCTGGCCAAGTTCGAGGGTTCTCTTCCTGAGGCTTCTAGGAAGGAGTTCTGAGCAATTATGGAGGAGGTCATGATTGCGGCCAGGGCGACGCTCCAGGCAGCATCGGATGCGGCGAACACTGCCGCACGAACCATGGCCTTGGCTGTCGCTATGCGCCAGGCATCCTGGCTGCTCCTCTCTGGCTTGTCCATGGAGGCTCAGCAGTCGATGCAAGACCTTCCCTTCAATGGGCAAGCCCTGTTTGCAGAACAGATGGACAATAAGCTCCATGGCCTAAAGGACTCCCGCACAACACTTAAAATGCTCGGCTTGTATGTTCTCAGCCCTGCCCGCAACCAGTTCAAGCCACAGCAGCCTCAGGGCCAGGGGAGCCACCCCCGCCAGGAGCCTCCCCATAAGAAATCCAGAGACTACAAGAAGCATCCTAGCCAACAGCCTTCACAGGCTTCTCAGTCGAGCTTGACCTGCAATAAGCAGGCGGGCAAGCGCTCGTTTTGAGGGTACATCCGAGGGCAACCTACCGGACTGTTCCCAGGATCCTTCCTCCCTCCCCTATTTTTACCAACCAGCTTTCTCCTTTCCTCCCTGCATGGGCATTTATAACATCAGACCGATGGGTCCTCAGTACGGTGGCATGGGGTTACACCCTTCAGTTGCTTTCTACCCTTCCTTCCCACCCTCCACTCCCCCGTCCCTCTTCAGGGACCCTTCTCACGAGGGGTTACTGCAGCTAGGTGCGGTGGAGGTCGTTCCTCCAGAGTACAGGAACAAGGGGTTCTATTCCCATTACTTTTAATCCCAAAGGCCAAGGGCGGTCTGCAACGTATCTGGGACCTGCGAGACTTGAACCGCTTCCTAACGAAGCTGAGGTTCCGCACTGTCTCCCTGGCTTCCAGCATCCCCTCCCTGGATCCGGGAGGCTGGTACGCTGCCCTCGATCTGAAAGATGCGTACTTCCACATCGCCATCTTCGAGGGACACAGCTGCTTCCTCTGGTTTACAGTAGGTCCCAACCGCTATCAGTTTGTGGTCCTCCCATTTGGCCTAGCGACAGCACCGCGGGTATTTACCAAGTGCATGTCGGTAGTGGCGGCTTACCTCGGACGTCAGGGTGTCCAGATCTACCCATACCTCGACAACTGGCTGGTCAAGGGCAGCTCCAGGTCCAAAGGCATGTCACGATGCTCTTAGCCACTTGCAATCACCTCAGTCTGTTGGTAAATGACAAAAAATCCCCATTAGTTCTGGTACAGAGGATAGAGTTCATCGGAGCAATGCTCGACTCATCCTCTGCCAAAGCATTCCTGCCATTGGAGAGATTCAGGGCATTGCCGGACCTCATTGCGGAAGTCGCCGCGTTTCCCCTGACCACGGCCAGGGTTTGTCTGCGCCTCCTAGGTCACATGGCACCATGTACATATGCGGTACACCATGCCAGGCTCCGGATGCGACCCCTGCAGCAATGGCTGGTGATGGTCTACTCCCAGTATAGGGACCACCTGGAAAAGGTCGTTACCATCCCCGCGACAATACTTACCTCGCTGCGATGGTAGACCGACCCCAGGAAAGTCCTGGAAGGAATTGCCTTCATCAGCACTCCTCACTCAGTCGAGTTGGTTTCAGATGTCTCAGACCTCGGATGGGGAGCGCACCTTGGCACCCTCCAGATCCAAGGTATGTGGTCCCCACAGGAAACAACGCGACACACAAACGTCAAAGAGCTCAGGGCGGTGCGCAGAGCGTGCACGATCTTCCTACCTCACCTGTCAGGCAGAGTGATCAGTCTTGATGAACAACAGAGCCTCGATGTTCTACATCAACAGACAAGGGGTGGCGCGATCCTCGGCCCTCTGCCAAGAGGCACTCCATCTTTGGGACCTCTGCATCGACTACGGAATCCACCTAGAAGCGTGTCACCTTCCGGGGCCCAGGAACACACTAGCAGATCACCTAAGAGGGACTTTTCCTCTCACCATGAGTGGCTGCTCCACCCGGAGGTAGCCGATACGATCTTCCAGAGGTGGGGACCTCCCCACGTGTATTTGTTTGCCACCAGGCAGAACAGGAGGTGCCACAGGTTTTGCTCCAGACAGGGTCTGGGTAAGGGCTCCCTCTCCGATGCCTTCTTCCTGGCGTGGGCAGGAAGCCTGATGTACGCGTTTCCTCCAATTCCACTCATCAGCAAATTCCTAGCGAAAATCAAGAGAGACAAGGCTCAGGTTATCATGCTCCCCCAATGTGGCCTCACCAGCACTGGTTTGGGACGTTCTCGAGCCTGTCAGCGATCCCTCCGTGGCCCCTGCCGAACCTACTGGACCTGCTGTCACAGGATCATGGTTGACTCTTGCACCCCAACCTTGCATCCCTCCACGTCATGGCGTGGATGTTGCGTGGCTGAACCCTGAGGAACGGGCCTGTTTAGATGGGGCCCAGAAGGTCCTCTTCGAGAGTAGAAAGCCCTCGACTAGGTGGACCTACCTGGCAAAGTGGACGAGGTTCTTCCGCTGGGCAGCTGAACGGGGCATCTCCCCTTTGCATTCTTTGGTGCAGTTGATCTTAGACTGCCTGCTTCATTTGAGGAACCAGGGCCTGGCGCACTCCTCTATCAAGGTGCTTGTGGCAGCCATTTCCACCTTTCATCCGCCACTCCAGTGGCAGACGGTGTTCTCCCATGATATGACGGTTAGGTTCCTCAGAGGTCTCGAGAGACTTTTTCCTCAAGTTTGGTCCCCGGCCCCTCAGTGGGATCTCAACTTGGTTCTGTCCAGGCTCACAGGTCCGCCCTTTGAGCCTTTGACCTCGTGCTCCCTGTCTCACCTATCATGGAAGGGAGCTTTCCTGGTGGCGGTGACGGCGGTGACATCGGTGAGGCGAGTCTCCGAGCTGCGAGCCCTGACCTCAGAACCACCATACACAGTCTTCTGTAAGGACAAGGTTCAGCTCCGGGCCCACCCGGCCTACCTTCCCAAGGTGGTATCTAGTTTCCACATGAGCCAAGACTTCCGGTCTTCTGCCCTGAGCTCCATGAGACTAGTGAAGAGAGGCACCTTCACGCTTTGGGTGAAAGAAGGGCCCTGGCTTTCTACCTAGATAGGACACAGCCTTTCCGTAAGTCGACTCAGCTTTTCATCTCTACAGCTGTTAGGATGAAGGGCCTCCTGGTGTCCACACAGAGGATTTCTAATTGGATCACCTCTTGCATTCGGACCTGCTACTAGTTAGCGGGAGTCCCTCTGCCGCCAATCGTCAGAGCCCACTGGACCAGAGCACAGGTATCTTCGGCAGCCTTCCTGGCACACTTCCCGATCCAGGACATCTGTGGAGCTGTGATGTGGTCCTCGGTGCACACGTTCATGGCCCACTACACCATCACTCAGCAGGCCAGGGACGACGCTGGGTTCGGCAGAGCTGTGTTGCAATCTACACGTCCGTGAACTCCTTACCCGCCTCCAGGGGTACTGCTGGGAGTCACCTAAGTTGAATGGACATGAGCAAGCACTCGAAGAAGAAAAGACAGTTACCTTTCCATAACTGGTGTTTTTTGAGATGTGTTGCTCATGTCCATTCCACAACCCACCGGAAACTCCAACCGTGGGGAAGGAAGACAAGAAGGAACTGCGGGTGGAGGGAGCCGGCGGTGCCCTATATACACACACACCATGTGCACACCACTCCAGGGGTCGCCGGAGCCAACTCCCTACGGATACCACTGAGGGAAAAACTTCCAGCACCGATGCATGTGGGGTGAGCACACACACCTAAGTTGAATGGGCATGAGCAACACATCTTGAAGAACATCAGTTACAGAAAAATGTAACTCTCTTTTTTTTTTTGGTTTTTTTTTCAGGGATACATTACATGATGCCCTTGGGAAAATATCACACCAACAGTGTGCCAGATAGCACTGTGATGCTTTTAGGGTCACAGCTCTCCCTAGGCAAAGCTCAGAACCAGCACTCCAGCCTCACCCTCCTTGACCTGTCATCTGCATTTGACACCACTGACCAGGCTCCTCCTCTTGAAACCTTGTCTTCTCTTGTCGTCCCCTGGTTCCCCTCCTACCTCTTTAATCATCCTTCAGAATGCTCTAGGAGGATCCTCCTCACCCCAACTCATATCCATTCAGAATGGTGCTGGAGAAAAAACATCCATAAGGCTACCTTATTATCCTCAAACATGAATTGTGGGGAAAGGTTGAAAGAAATGGGCATGTTTAGTTTTGAGAAAAGAAGATTGAGAGAGGACCTGATAAGTCTTCAAAGATGTTAAGGGCTGTTAGAAAGAGAATGGTGGTTGTAGCGGGGTGGTCACCTGCTCCTGCCCTGAGGTGTTTAAGACAGCCCTGGGAGAGGGCTGTTGCAGGAGAAAGCAGCTACGAGGCTGATTGGGGAAGCAGCCGGGCCACACCCAATAGTGAGCTGGAGCCGGTTCACACCGGTTCCCGGGAACCGGTTGTTAAATTTAGAAGCCCTTTTAGAACTGGTTGTCCCGTGTGGGACAACTGGTTCTAAAAGGGCTTTTAAATTTAACAACTGGTAAAGCTCCGGCAGCTCCCCGCCCCGCCCCCGGCCCCAGCTCACCTCCGCCTCCTCCCGTGAATGCTCCGCCCTGCTTCTCCTCTCCCCCCCCTCCGCTTCCCGCGAATGAGCTGTTTGCGTGGGAAGCCTGGGAGGGCTGAGAAGCAAGCGGTGGCTTCACACTCAGGCACAGGGAGACGGAGCGGAGGTGAGGTGGGGTGGGGGGGTGCGAGGAGGGCCATGCGCCACGGCAGGTAATCCCCTGCTCCCCCCCTAGCTACGCTACCCCGCACCTAGGAGCCAGAGGGACCTGCTGGATGCTTCCCGGGAGCCGCCCCAGGTAAGCACTGCCGGAACTCCCCACCTCGCTCCCCGGCAGGTCCCTCTGGCTCTTAGGGGCGGGGCGGGCACCCACTACCGTGGCCCACGAGACCCTCCTGCCCAGCCCCTGAGCTCCCGGCTGGGGAGGTTAGTCCCCGGCTGTTCCCCCTCCCCTGCAGCTTCAGCTCGCCCCGCCGTCGGCGCATGCTCTGGGCAGCGGGCTACGAGCTCGGCCTGACCCGGTGCTCCAGGCGCTGCGAGGCAGCGGCGCTGCGAGGCGGCCTGGCCTGGCCCGGCTCCAGCCGAGCGGCGCAGCTGTAGCGCCGCTAGCCACCTCCAGGCAGCGTGGTCAGGGAGCAGGGAGGGGGTGTTGGATAGAGGGCAGGGGAGTTTGGGGGTGGGGGGAGTGGATAGGGGTTGGGGCGGTCAGAGGGCAGGGAACA
Organism: Terrapene triunguis; assembly: GCF_002925995.2. Classification (NCBI taxonomy): domain Eukaryota; kingdom Metazoa; phylum Chordata; order Testudines; family Emydidae; genus Terrapene; species Terrapene triunguis. Next base: position 829,252 of record NW_020664661.1, on the reverse strand, counting down.
GGGGGATTGAATGGGGGGCAAGGGTCCTGGGGGGACAGTCAGGAAGGAGCAGGGGTTGGATGGGGTGGTGGGATGCAGTCACGGGCAGGGGTTCCAGGGGCAGACAGGGGACAGAGAGAAGGGGTGGTTGGATGGGGCAGGGGTCCCGGGGGGCCATCAGGAATGAGAGGAGGGGTTGGATGGGGCGGCGTGGGGCAGTCAGGGAGCAGGGGTCCCGGGGGCGGGGGTCAAGGAACGTGGGGGGTTGGATGGGGCAGGAGTCCCGGGGCGGGGGGGGGGGGCAGGCCACGACCCCCTCATGGGGTGAGGAGGGAACCGGTTGTTAAGATTTTGGCAGTTCATCACTGGCCATGCCCCAATCAGGCCTCAGCTGGCCCTATATAAGAGGTTGGGAGACAGGAGCTCAGCAGACTCCTTCTAGCTTCTGAGAGGGAGGGACCTGGCTGCAGGGACCTGAGCAGAGTACCTGAGTAGAGCAGGGCCGGGGAAAGGCAGAGGAGCTGGGAGCTGAAGGCCAACAGGTACTGGGGGTTGCAGAGGGCAGCCCAGGGGTAGGCAAAGGCAGCAGGTCCAAACCCAACCTTGCCTGTGATGAGTGGCTTATACTGCAGTCTGCCCCAGGGCGCGGGGGCTAGACGATGACTGGCAGTAGCGTTATACTGAGGCGAGGTGGGGATAGTGGGTGGAGGTTCCCTGGAGAGGGAAGACCCTGAGAAGGAGGGGTGTACGGCCAGGGGGCAGCACCCCAGATAACTGGGCACCGGGTCTGGGAGGGATATGGGGGCCAAGCGGCAGTGGGTCACGGGCCTGCAGAGGGCGGTCCTGAGGCTGGATGAGCTAATTCCAGGAAGAGACCAGCAGGAGGCGCCGCAGGGGTGAGTCCCACATTGCTACAGTGGTCAATTGTTCTCCATGCCCACTGAAGGTAGAACAATGAGTCAGCTTACTATGCAGCAAGGGAGATTTAGAAAAAACTTTCCAATCTGGGGTTAAAATAATAGGTGGTGTATGTGTGACAGTGCGTGTGACAAATGTCCCATGAATTCACTGAATTTCCCCTGTTTTCTTTCCCCAGAGCAGGGTTTCCCATTCCAAAGCTGGTCTGATCTCCCAGCTGGAATAAAGGGAAGAGCTATGGCCAGTCTACAGTGCTCAGGGCAGAGATCTGTCATGGCTTCCTCCCCATCCTGACTGATGCATGGCAGTGGCTCCTTCCCTGACCTCCCATTCTCCTGAGTATTTTGATGGCAGATCTGATATCCTTCTCTCTCCCCTATGGGGAGGAGTGTAGGGGAATGCAGTTCCTGATATTTTTCTGTCTTCCCAGCACTTATTTTGGTTTCCTGTCCCCTTTTCCATCCCTGTTTTTGATGTTTCTCTCTCTCTCTCCTAGCAGGTGACTGGATGGTGAGTGAGAATCAGGAGCAGAATCCTCAACAGGCAGATGCTAAGGAAGTGGAACTGCACAGAGCATTATCACAAAGATCTAAAGGAACTGTGTCCAGGAGTCGTGAGCAGGGAAAAGTTTGTGAGAGTCAGCACAGGTCAAAGAGGCGAAACCAGCCAGGGGAGAAACTGAGTAAATCTACAAATAGTCCAGGAACTCACAAGCACCTCAAGGAAACCAGAGCCCAGCAAAGAATCCCCACAGGAGAGAAAAACAACACATGCACTGAGTGTGGGAAAAGCTTCAGTAGCCCCTCAAAGCTTATTAGGCATGAGAGAATCCACACAGGAGAAAGACCCTATACCTGTTCTGAGTGTGGGAAAAGCTTCAATGATATGTCCCCCCTTATTAGACATGAGAGGGTCCATATAGGAGAAAGACCTTATGAATGCTGTGAGTGTAGGAAAAGCTTCACTCAGAGTTCAGCACTTATTAGACATCATAGAATCCACACAGGAGAAAGACCATATGAATGCTCAGAGTGTGGGAAAAATTTCAATGACAACTCACACCTTCTCAGACATGAGAGAATTCACTCGGGAAAAAGAGCCTATAAATGTTCAGTGTGTGGGAAAACCTTCACTTACCGCTCGGGCCTTATTACACATCAAAGGAAACAGACCCTATGCATACTGGGAGTGTAGGAAAATCTTCACTGACTGACCAAGGCTTATTTGTCTTCAGAGGTTCCACACAGGAGAGAAACCCTATAAATGCTCAGGGTGTGGGAAGAGCTTTTATGTGTACTCACACCGTGTTGAGCATCTGAGGATCCACAAGAGTGATAAACACCATAAAAAACTTGCCTAGGGCTGACAAAATATGTTTTCTTTAATACTTTGGTTAATTCCCACATAGTGAACTCTAAGGTTATTTGCACCATTTGGTTCGCCATGGTCTGTCAGGTCCCCCGGATGAGTTACCTGCTTTTGCACACGTACAGTGGTTGAAGTTTTCAAATACATTTCTGCATAAAGTAACCTGACCGCCACCATTTTTCCTAGTTTAAAGAACTCAGGAGTATCACTTTTATACTATTCCTCCCACTGCAAAGTGATTGTTAGTCACCGAGTTCCCTCTTTGGGGACAGATTGTCTCATTCCCAGTTGTTCTCATGTTACCCTGGGTTGTGCAGAGCAGCATTCCTTTTTTGTATTGTTTTTCTCATTTAAAATATATTTAAATATAACCAAGAGCAGGGACAGGCAAAAGAATGTTGTTTCAGCTTCTGTTAGACCGGAAGGTGATGGTGTGAGTTGGAGGGATTCTCTCCTTCCCCAACACCTGAGTAGTGTCAGCTTCTGTCTGAGCCATGCAATATTTATCTTCTCCACATTCTAATCCTCCTCTAATCCTCAAGTGTCACATGATGCCGTATGCTCAACTCTGTGATTCAGAATTGTGCTTTGAAATCAGACTCAATAGTGCTGCAGATGAATGTGTCACACATCTGGAAGGGAAATTTGAATGGATCCCAAACAGAATGTGATCATTTTTAGTCTAAATCCCAGTTTCCGTGTATGTGTGTTTTCTCTCCATGTGATGTCCCAGCTCTGTGCAGGTAGCTGACCCAGTAGACATTGATAGAACTATGTAGAAAGAGCAGAGACTCGATTTGGTGGTGAAGGCGCTCGGCCGGGTTTATTGTTAATGAAGCACAGTCCTAGCACCCCATAGATCCTACAGATATGCTAACACATATATGCCCGTTACAAGAGACCAGCTCAGTCAACAGCAGGACTTTCTGCTGCCCCTGTGGCTGGACAAAAGGTTAAGGCGAGATACCCCAACATTTATAAACTGAGACACAACTGGGATAAACAACTTACGTACCATCTTACAAGTTTCATTACATTGCTTTGTTACCTCCCCTTGTTTCTGATATCTTGGACAAAACATCCCCATTCATTATTTTGTCAAACCATCTCATCTTGTATTTGATTGGGATGTATCTATACTAGCTGGAATATATTTACATAAATATCAAGTATGTTATTATGTTGCCAAGGCCAGGCCTCCTCTGGTTCACAGCTTTTGGTTGAGGCCTCAGATCTTGCACGAGGCCCAGTGCTCCAGGCACATGCTCGTGCTCTTTCTCTCTCTCTCTACTACCCCAGGTACTAGCTAGGCCACTTCTGGACTTTTTCCTGCTTGGTTGGAATTGTTTGCAGATGGGAAGGTTGGCTGCTTTTTCCCCATTATGATTGTTAATACTTTTGTAAATTACACGACTTAATAATAATGAGACAGTGCTCAGTGAAGTAGGTATCAGAGGAGAAGACAATGGAAGAATCACGTAACCTGCTCTGGAATTTTACTTTATATGAAACTGGAAGTGTCTTACACCTCTCTGAGATGTTTTTTTCCCCCTCTTTCCTGAAGGCCATTTGGTCACATAACTAGATAGTAGTTTTGTTTGATAGATTGTAGCTCAGATTTATTGGGAATTTTGAGACAAGCGACCATTTGCTAAAATAGTCATTTCTTACTTTGTTTTTCTTTCTCCCCGTCCTTCCATGATGGCATGGAGAAAAGGTAAAGTGCAGTTCAGTGAAGAGAATACTCCAATCTATTGCACCTGCTACGCAGGACTCATTAATATTTTTTAATCTCCAATCTGAAATGATGAACAACAGCAGACTCCAATAGTACAACTAACTGAAGTAACTGCATATGTTCACAGTGTAGTTCGATTGTGTAGGTCAATATTGTCAGATCCTCCAGGGACCGACTGAATTACGCAGTAAGTGACTTGAAACTAGGCAAAATGTCGGTCTTTGATTCCCAAAACAGTTATAATTCAGGTCTCACAGCAGGTTACCCATGAAGCTAATCTCCTAAATAATCTTATTATTTGGAAAAGGATATCCCTAACTATGCAGATGTAAATAGAAATGGTGTGTTTGCTGAACTCATTCTTTGTATGTGCTGCAAATGTGGATAAAATGACATCTTTCTTGAAGCAGAAAAATAACTATTATGATAGATTTCAGAGTAGCAGCCATGTTAGTCTGTATCCGCAAAAAGAACAGGAGTACTTGTGGCACCTTAGAGACTAACAAATTTATTTCATGGGCTACAGAGAAATCACGTCTCTGGTAGCTTACAGAGATTCTGATCCAGGCCTGTACATAGTTCCTAATTTTTGACATGTGGCATCATATTAAAGAAAGAAATTAGGTATATGTCTGGGGAATCCATTCTTCACTAGCACTACTGAAATTGTGGGTGGTTTGATAAGGAATTCTAGTACAGAGAAGTGTAAATTTATCCTGCCCTAGGCCAAGAACTTGGCAAGAACCTAGAGAGAAATAGCAGCTGTCTAGTTGTTTGTTTTCACCCAGGAGAAGGAAGCTGTGGTTTAATGTGGCACAGATAAAACTGTTTACAACGTCACTGTGTAGTTGAGTGGCACTGATTACAGCCCCAAAGGATGCCATGGTGAGATTGGGAACAATTGTTCTTTATTATTTGGATCCAATATTTCATGAGACAAAGTGAGAAAGAGTTGATGCCTTCAGAGGACATTCCTTCCCCATGGGTCCCAATCTGGCTGCCTTCCATGCTGGGCAAGTGGTGATAGCCAATGAGGGAATGAATGTGTCAGACTGCAGGATACATGAATTTTGAGTCCTGATTCTATGTGTTGGTTTCTTAGGCTATGTCTACAGTACAGAGTTTTGTTGTCAAAAGTTATGCCTCTTTAATTAAAGCACTTTAATTAAAGCACTGTTGCGTGTCCACACTACGCTCCTTGTGTCACTGAAGCGCATCCACACTAGCAGCTCTTGCATCGACACAGAGAGGTGCAACTGGCCACAGGGTGCTTTGGGAAGGGTTTGCAATGCTTCATGGGGCAGGTACAGCGTCACATGATGGAGGTTTCTCAATCCCATCCGTTTCATGGGCATCCTACTAGATTGCCAGCTGCTTTTCAACTGAAGTGGGGGGTGGGGCAGAGGGAGGAGTGTGTGACATGGAGTGTGTGTGGTGGGAAGAGAGACTGAGTGTGTGTTGTGGAAGTGGGGGGGGAGGAAGTATGTAGGTGAGAGACTGTGTGTGTGTTGGGGGAGAGTGCGTCGGCATGCTCTTTAAATTCAGATAGCAGCTAGAGCAGGGGTCTCAAACACGAGGCCCGCGAGCCCCTCGCAGCCACCCCGCCCTCCCCCAGAGTTTACCTACAGGGGCTCCGGCCGGACGTGCACCGGGGGCAGGGCAGGCTCCCTGCCTGCCTGCCTGCCCTGCCCTGCCCCACGCCGCTCCGGGAAGAGGCTGGAACGTGGGGAAGGGAGGGCGGAGGGGCTGTGTGTGGCTGTTACTTTAGGCAGCGCCCCCAGCAGCTCCAATTGGCCGGGAACGGGGAACCACGGCCAATGGGAGCTGCTGGAGGCGCTGCCTGAAGCAACATCAACACACAGCCCCTCCACCCCCTCTTCCCCACGTTCCAGCCTCTTCCCAGAGCAGTGCGGGGCAGGGCAGACAGACAGGCAGGCAGGGAGCCAGCCCTGCCCCCAGGTAGGCGCTGGGCCAGATCCTGCCCCCGAACCCCTCCTGCAGCTGAACCCCCTGCCGCACCCTGACCCCCTGCCCTGAACCCCCTGTCTCACCCCACACCCCTCCTGCACCCCAACCCCCTGCCCTGAACACCCTGCCGCACCCCAACCCCTTCTGAATCCCAACCCACTGCCCTGAGCCCCATGCCGCACCCCTCCTGCACCCCAACCCCTTGCTGTACCCTGCACCCCTCCTGCACCCTGAGCCCCTGCCCTGAGCCCCCTGCCGCACCCTGCACCTCAACCCCCTGCCTCACCACATGCCCCTCCTGCATCCCAACCCACTGCCCTGAGCCTCCTGCCTCACCCCGCACCTCTCCTGCACCCCTACCCCCTGCCCTGAGCCCCCTGCTGCACCCCGACCCCCTGCCTCACCCTGCACCCCTCCTGCATCCTAACCCACTGCCCTGAGCCCCATGTCGCACCCCTCCTGCACCCTGCACCCCTCCTGCACCTTGACCCCCTGCCCTGAACCCCCTGCCTCACCACACGCCCCCTCCTCATCCCAACCCACTGCCTTGAGCCCCATGCGGCACCCCTCCTGCACCCTGAGCTCCCTGCTGCACACCACACCCCTCTTGCATCCCAACCCACTGCCCTGAGCCCCCTGCCGCACCCCGCACTCCTCTTGCACCTCAACCCCCTGCCCTGAGCCCCCTGCCGCACCCTGCACCCTGACCCCCAGCTGTACCCCTCACCCCTCCTGCACCCCACACCCCAACTCCCTGCCCTAAGCCCCCGTCACACCCCACACCTCTCCTGCACCCCTAGGGGGCAGAGTTGGGGTGGGGATTTCGGGGAAGGGGTTGGAATGGGGGCAGGGAAGGGGTGGGAAGAGGCGGGGCAGGGGTGGGGCCTCATGGAAGGGGTGGAGTGGGGGCAGGGCCGAGGGCGGGAGGTGTCAGTAATGCGGCCCTCGGGCCAATGTACTAGTCCTCATGCGGCCTTCATGGTCATTTGAGTTTGAGACCCCTGAGCTAGAGCAACCAATTCTGAGGCGTGGGAGGGAGATTGCACAGCAGTCTCTCCATGTACCCCTCGCAGCAGCAGCCCGCTCTGCCAGGGAGAGCAACATTCCATATTAATGGTTCTGATTCCCTCCGAGGTCTCCCACAGCCTCCCCTTTTTGAAGTTAAATGCTACTGTGGTGTACTTCTTTGGTATTTCCCCCCAATAAGGATGTTAAATGTAATTACATCATGGTCGCTATTACCAAGGAGTTCAGCTATATTCACCTCTTGGACCAGATCATGTGTTCCATTTAGGACTAAATCAAGAATAGCCTCTTCCCTTGTGGGTTCCAGGACTAGCAGCTCCAAAAAGCAGTCATTAATGGTTTCTAGAAATTTTATCTCTGCATCCCATCCTGAGATGACATAGAATTGTAGGACAGGAAGGGAACTCGAGAGGTCATCTAGTCCAGTCCCCTGCACTCATGGCAGGATTAAGTATTAGCTAGACTATCCCTAACATGTGTTTTGTCTAACTGTTCTTAAAAATCTCCAATGATGGAGATTCCACAACCTCCCTGGGCAATTTATTCCAGTGCTTATCCACCCTGACAGTTAAGGAAGATTTTCCTAATGTCCATCCTAAACCACTTTTATTGCAATTTAAGACCATTGCGTCTTGTCAGTGGTTAAGGAGAACAATTTTTCTCCCTCCTTCTTGTAACAAACTTTTATGTACTTGAAAACTGTTATCATGTCCCCTCTCAGTCTTCTCTTCTCCAGACTAAACAAACCCCATAGGTCATGTTGAGATGACATGCACCTAGGCACTATGGGGATAGTTTAGTCTGGAGAAGAGTTATTGAGTTTTCTGTATTTTTTATTTTCAATGTCAGCTGTTACATCTCTGCTTATTAAAGCATTGGAAATGTCTGTATCAGTGTTAGAAGGGAGAAAGTGCCTTTTTTTTGAATTTTTTCTCAGAGAAAAATATTCCCTATGTATTCAAATGTGTAATGAGGTGTCACATTCTCCTCCCCATTCACCAGGAGCAATGTGGGTGATAGGTTTTTCACACAGAAGGTTCCCTGACAAGATATTTCCAAGTCAGGCTCAGGAGTGTGGAAGTGGGAGAGAATCCCAGAGATGTGTGAAGAGAAAATGGGAATGATTCACCCACAAGCTGCCCAGCCACAGACACTGTGACAGGTCATGTTAAAACCTGTTATGTCAGCTGGGAAAAGGGCCACACGAGGGCAGTTGTTTTAAGATTCACTAGAAGATTTGCCAGCCGGGAGGCTGTAGGTCACAGGATGTCACTGGGGTCTAGCCAGGGGCTGCAGTAGGGGGAGTCTGGCACTTGGTTAAAATGAAACTGGAAAAAAAAAAACTCGTTTCAGCAAAAGACTTGTGTTTGTCACTGAGGCCCCTCCCAGACTTAATCCTCTTCTGTGAAAATCTCCATCTGTCCTGGAGCTCAGAGAGACAACCCCCTCCCTCCCTGCAGATTTTCAGGTTTTGCTCATTTTTCTTGGTCTTGCACAAATATTTTTGAGATCGCAACAATCAGAGAAATTTAAAGAAGAAAAAAGAAACCCCTCTGTGACAGGTTGGATCACAGAAACCCCCTTGGGGCTGCCAATTGATGTGCCCAGACTACTTCTGCCCCTGCTTTCCTGCCCTGGCAGCTTGGGACTTCAGTCCCCTGCCTGGTTTGAGCCAGACCCTCTAGCTTGCTGCAAACCCAGACCCAGGTCTGAACCACGTCCCCTAACAGTTGTAGGCTTAATTGAAAGCAGCTTAAGAAGTGTTCCTATCTTTAACACTCAGATGCCCAACTCCCAATGGGATCCAAACCCCAAATATATCCGTTTTACCCTGTATAAAGCTTATACGGGGTAAACTCATAAATTGTTCGCCCTCTGTAACACTGATAGAGATATGCACAGCTGTTTGCCCCCACAAGTATTAATACATACTCTGGGTTAATAAGTAAAAAGTGATTTTATTAAATACAGAAAGTAGGATTTAAGTGGTTCCAAGTAATAGCAGATAGAACAAAGTGAATTATCAAGCAAAATAAAATAAAACACACAAGTCTATGCCTAATACAGTAAGAAAACTGAATACAGATAAAACCTCACCCTCAGAGGTGTTCCAGTAAGCTTCCTTTTACAGACTAGTCTCCTTCTAGTCTGGGTCCAGCAATCACCCACACACCCCCTGTAGTTACTGTCCTTTGTTCCAGTTTCTCTCAGGTATCTTTGGGGGTGGATAGGCTATCTCTTGAGCCAGCTGAAGACCAAATGGAGGGGTCTCCCAGGGGTTTAAATAGTCTTTCTCTTGTGGGTGGATACCCCTCCATTCCCCTGTGTAGAATTCCAGCTACAAGATGGAGTTTTGGAGTCACATGGGCAAGACACATGTCCATGCACGACTCAGAACTTACAGGTAGCAGCCATGGTTCACATGCTACCTTGAACGTCCTCATGTAGACTTCTTATGTGGATTGGAGCCTTCCAAGATCCGTTGTCCGTTAAGTGCTTCTTGATTGGGCACTTAACTTGCAAATTCCTTTCTAAAGAAGATGACCAAATGCCTTACTAAGATTATTTAAGTATACAACCAATATTCATAACTTTGAATACAACAATGACACATGCATACAAATAGGATGAATATATTCAGTAGATCATAACCTTTATATAGATATGTTACATGGCATATGTAGCATAAAACATATTCCATTCATAAGCATATTTCCATAAAGTCTTATGGAGTGCAACGTCACACCCTCTTCTACAGTGGATTTGTTTTCACTGAAACATCTAGCCACTAAAGCTCAGCACTGCACTGGCCAGGAATCAAACCATTGCTTTCTGAATGCCAGGGGAACGTCAGCACTGAACCACCAATGCTGTAACTATGCTGCTTGACTATTTCCAGCTCTTCATTGCTCAGTATTCCATGCAGATTTACTTTTTAGCTAAAATTTCCCCTGTGGGGCCTCAGCCAAGACATGTTTCATTCTCCCCTTTCCAGAGGCAGCTAAATCCCTTGAAACCCTTTTGAAATTGCCATGCACCTGAGGAGCCCCCTTTGGCCTCTGAGTAAAGCATGAAAAGGAAAGAAATGTGTTGCCCACCCTCACTGAAGTGTGAATTCAGCACCTGCAGGTCATGAGACTGACACTGTACAGCACTGAGCTGGTTCTGTGGTGTCATGGTGTGCATCCTGGTCTATGAATTCAGAGAGCTAAGCTCAACTCTCAGTGCCTGGATTTCTGCCTGTACTTCATTCAGTTTTAAAGAAAAGCGCCCAGGAATCAGTGATCCACACTTTGTAATCCTCATCCCTGTCCCAAAAATCACTGAAAATACCTGCCAAAATGATGGGGGAGCGACAATGACTCCAGAGTTAAGGTGGATGGATCTGATCAGTTATTGAGCATGCTGACTCTCTACAGATTGCTTTTTAAAAGATTGAATGGATTGCATTTTATTTGAAATTATTAATTCTCAAAATAAATGAAGGTCTTTTTTATTTTATAATAGGTGAATATTATTACACTTGGATATTTTTCAGCATCTTAATTATTGATAGGACAATCAATCAGCTCTGTCTTTATCATCCAGATCCCCCTGGAAAGAGAAGCCAGTTCTCAGGTGTCTCTGAGTCCCTGTGAGAGGATCAGCCACTTTCTCTGGGGACATTTCCTATGTATCAGTATCAACAGATTCAAACAGCAGCAGTCCATAGTGGGAGAAAATTCAGGGGCAGAATTGCAGTTTGAACCTGGCTCAATTGTTTGCAAAGCAGCACTGCCTCATTACACCAGCACAGGGACCTGCTCTGTATTGCCTGGGCTTGGGGTTAAATTCTCCCCTGGGATGTGTCAAATCCCTCGTAGGCTAAATGAGTTAGCTCTCATTGAATGTTCCCTTGTTCTTGCATTAAGAAGAAGAGCAGCAGATCACTTTGATATTATTTTATTTAATGTCACTCTGGATGTTTTCATGATTCCTGTAACTGTCAGCTCTTTTCCCTGAACTGGGCTGAAGTCTCAGGCCTCAGTAACGCACTGGAGCAGGGAGTTAAACAGGTTCATGTTCACCAGGGATTCACCCACCTGATACAAAGTGTGCAAGGAGTGTGCATATTCAAAGCTGTTTCTCCTTGAAGTGAGCTCTGGATTCTCCCTTTCTTTTTCTTTTCATTAAGAAGTCAGCTGAGGCTTCACACCAGCTGCTAGGATGTATTTTTTTAGCATCATCAACCATGTCAAAGTGTCTGACCATGTGGCCCAATGGAGAAGGTATTGGACTCCTCAGCAGGAAAGTGACGGTTTGAGTCCTGGTGTGGGGGTGTTCTTTGCCTCACAGCTTGCCTCTGCTGAATGGCTTCAGGATCCAGCTCTGGAAAGAGGAATGAAAGAAATGGCTGGGGAAGATGAAATACCCCCAAGGCACCTCAGGATGTCTATGTAAGTTCCTTGCACTCTGGGCCCACTGGGTACTGTGGCGGGGGGATGGATATATACCCCAAGAGCATCAGTGCCTGCCATGTCTCTCTCATCAACCAGGCCCCTGTCTCTGTGAGCTGTGGGGCCATACTGGGCTCCTGAGCAGACGTCCCATGCTCCCTGAGGCCCAAAGGCAGCAAAGCCTGCATGGTGTCAGTGTGTGGGGCTAGCATTTGGGAATGTGCCAGGACAGGGGTTGCTGTGATGGTGCCTCTGGCTCTGCAGAGAAGGAGTGGCGGTAACAGCATCCCCCCCACCCATGTGAGTGTTTCTCCCCTAGCCCAATCTCCCCTCTAAGTACTGACCTTCCCCAACTCATCTGAGAGCTGCTCCCCCTCCCTCTGAGCACCAGGTTCCCCCTGGCTCAGAGGGTGGGATCAGACCCCCCTTTGGCTCGCAGAGCTGCCTTTCCAGCAGCACTGGGAGTCTGTGGAGGCAAATTGGGGATTCCAGGGATCTATGACACCGGCCATCTGGGATCTAATGGGGTGAAGCCAAGGGATTCTGGGGGAGGGAGGGGGACTAGTGGTTTCCTGCTTTAAAAATGTACTGTTAGTTTTTGCATCTTTAGCAAGTTGCTTCTCAAATTCATTCTTGGCCTGCCTTGTTATACTTTTACACTTAACCTTCCAGAGTTTGTGCTTCTTTCTATTTTCTTCATTGGGATTTGACTTCTATATTTTAAAGGATTTTTTCTCTAATTGTGACAGACTGTACCCCACGTTCACCACTTTTACAAGACCATGAAACATTTTGTACAAAGTATGTCTTGTGAGGTATCATTTAAAAACTCATAATCTGCTCACCATTAGTGTCCCAGTAAAATATGTGTGGCGCTATTATATGTAAAGTTCTTCTTCAAGTGCTGTCCCGGTGGGTGCTCCACTCCAGGTGACGGTGCGTCCCGGCGCTGTTGATCGGAGATCTTCGGTAGCAGTGCCTGATCGGGACGCATGCACCCAGCTGCTGTCTTGCAGCGTCATTAGGGTCTGTCTGTGCGCGTGTGTCCCGCACCCCACCCACCCAGTTCCTTCTCAACTGTCCTCAGCTGAAGACGGAACTCAGGGCAGTGCTCATCTCTTCCCTGGTCACTTAAGGAAATAAGTAGAAATAAATAGAAATAGCTAGATAGAAATATCCCAGTTCTTTCCCTTCCATTAGAATAATTTGTTACTTTAAAAAAAACAAAAAAAAACTTTTTTCTCTCATGTTCATCTCCCGTTGAGACTCTCCCCCCAGGCAATCATAGCTCCATGATGCTGGGATCCCCGAGATTCAAGAAATGTGGCTCCTGCAAGGAGCCTATGCCCTGCTCTGACGGACACTCACTGTGCGTGAAGTGTCTTGGCGAGACACACGTCCCTGCTAAGTGTGTCCACTGTAATAGCCTGAAAACCAGGGCTCGCCGTGACAGAGACTTGCTGCTGAAAATGCTCCTTATGGAGAAATCTCTGCAGCTGCCAACGGAGACGAGCACAAATAAACCCTCTCCCTCACACTCCCCTGCTAGGTCAGAACCGACCAGGAGCACGGCGTCACCCTCTCAAGCGAAGAGGCAGGAAGCCTCAACCTTTCCACACAGAGACCTGCAGAAGCGTAAAAGGTCTCCACCAAAATCTCTCCCCCCGGTGCTGACAGCGTCAAAAACCGGCGCCTCTGACCACCCCAGCACCTCAGCCATGGCTCAAACGGGGCGCAGAAGCAGGGATCCGACTTCCCACAGGGGGCAGCTCTCCTCGGCACCAGTCCCGCCGGCACTGAGGATGCACCCCAGTGCCGACAAGAACGTCAGCACCAAGCCTGACGATGACCCCCTGTCAAGGCTGTATCCCCACTTTGAACTTTAGGGTACAAGTGTGGGGGCCTGCATGAGGACTTCTAAGCTTAACTACCAGCTTAGTTCTGGTCCGCTGCCACCATTCCCTACCCTGGGAAGCTTTTAGAAACCTCTCACCAATTCCCTGGTGAATACAGATCCAAACTCCTTGGATCTTAAACAAGGAGAAATTGACCCTTCCCCCCTCCTTCCTTTCACCAACTCCTGGTGAATACAGATCCAAACCCCCTTGGATCTTAAAACAAGGAGAAATCAATCAGGTTCTTAAAAAGAAGGCTTTTAATTAAAGAAAAAGGTAAAAAAAGATGGGGAGAACCTGGATTGATGTCTGGTCCCTCTCAGTCCCAGGAGCGAACAAACCCTTAAAACAAAGAGCACACACAAAAGCCTTTCCCCCCCCCCCCCAAGATTTGAAAGTATCTTGTCCCCTTATTGGTCCTTTGGGTCAGGTGTCAGCCAGGTTACCCGAGCTTCTTAACCCTTTACAGGTAAAAGGATTTTGGAGTCTCTGGCCAGGAGGGATTTTAGTACTGTACACAGGAGAGCTGTTACCCTTCCCTTTATAGTTATGACACGCCCCCCAAATCACAGATAGTGTTGGACGTTCGGTTCCACACTGGCTGTGATTTCTTTCTGGAGTTCTAGGAGAAAACAGAGTTAATAAGACACATGTACCTTTAGACATACTGCTGATTATATAAAAACTAACAATATGTTTCATTCCAAGAACAATTGTTAACCAGTTAACTCTGGGAAACTTTCCCGGGAGAGTGCATCAGCCACTTTGTTAGAAGCTCCCGAAATGTGTTGTATTTCAAAATCAAAATCTTGGAGAGCTAAACTCCACCGAACAAGTTTTTTGTTATTTCCCTTGGCGGTATGAAGCCACTGTAGCGCAGCATGGTCTGTTTGTAGTTGGAAACGCCGTCCCCAAACATATGGGCGTAGCTTTTCCAGCGCGTACACAATGGCGTAGCATTCCTTTTCGCTGATTGACCAGTGGCTTTCCCTCTCAGACAGTTTCTTGCTGAGAAACACGACAGGATGGAATTCTTGATCCAGTCCTTCCTGCATTAAAACTGCTCCCATGCCTCGCTCGGAAGCATCTGTGGTTACTAGGAACGGTTTGTCAAAGTCTGGGGCCCTTAGCACAGGGTCAGACATGAGTGTTGCCTTAAGCTGGTTAAAGGCCTTTTGACACTCATCAGTCCACTGAACTGCATTTGGCTGTTTCTTTCTGGTTAGGTCTGTCAGCGGGGCGGCGATTTGGCTGTAGTGTGGTACAAATCGCCTATAATATCCGGCCAAGCCTAAGAAGGATTGGACCTGTTTTTTTGACTTTGGAACCGGCCACTTTTGGATAGCATCCACTTTGGCCTGTAGGGGATTTATAGTTCCTTGACCCACCTGGTGCCCCAGGTAAGTCACTCTGTTTTGGCCTATTTGACACTTTTTAGCCTTAACAGTTAGTTCTGCCTGCCGGATGAGCTCGAAGACTTTTTCCAGGTGCTCCAGGTGTTCTGTCCATGAATCAGAAAAAATGGCCACATCATCGAGGTAGGCAACTGCAGATTCTCCCAATCCCGCTAAGAGACCGTCTACAAGTCTTTGGAAGGTGGCGGGTGCATTTCGCAACCCGAAAGGGAGTACATTGAATTCATACACCCCTGCCTGGGTGACGAAGGCGGACCTTTCCTTAGCGGGTTCATCTAGTGGTACTTGCCAGTACCCCTTGGTTAAGTCTAAAGTAGAGATGAATTGGGCATGTCCCAATTTCTCCAATAGCTCATCTGTGCATGGCATTGGATAGCTGTCAGGACGAGTTACAGCATTTAGCTTACGGTAGTCCACGCAAAAGCGTATTTCCCCATCTGGTTTGGGAACTAGAACCACTGGAGATGCCCATGCACTATTAGAGGGGCGGATTATACCCATCTGTAGCATGTCCTGGATCTCCCTTTGTATAGCAGTTTGGGCATGAGGTGATTCCCAGTAGGGTGGGGTTCTAATTGGGTGAGCATTACCTGTGTCAATGGAGTGGTATGCCCGTTCGGTCCGTCCTGGAGTGGCTGAGAAAATCGGTGCAAAGCTTGTGCACAGCTCCTTGATCTGCTGTCGCTGCAGACGTCCCAGGGTCGTGGAGAGGTTCACCTCTTCCACGCCACCATTCCTTTTTCCTTCGTAGTAGACACCTGCAGGCCACTCCGCGTCATCTGTTTCCTGGGCTGTAAACTGGCAAACGTTTAATTCTCTGGAATAAAAGGGCTTAAGAGAATTAACATGATATACCTTAGGCTTTATGTTGGAGGTGGGGGAGGCTATGAGATAGTTAACAGCTCCTAGGCGCTCCTGGACCGTGAATGGTCCTTCCCACGACGCTTCCATTTTATGGGCCTGGAGCGCCTTTAAGACCATGACTTGGTCTCCTACTTTGAAGGACCGTTCTCTGGAATGTTTATCATACCAGGCCTTTTGCTCTTCCTGAGCATCCTTTAGGTTTTCTTTAGCAAGGGCTAAAGAGTGTCGGAGGGTGCTTTGTAGGTTGCTTACAAAGTCTAGAATGTTTGTTCCTGGAGAAGGCGTAAACCCCTCCCATTGCTGCTTCACCAACTGTAACGGCCCCTTAACCTCGCGGCCATACACAAGTTCAAATGGTGAAAACCCTAACTGGGATGTGGTACCGCCCTGTAGGCAAAAAGCAACTGCTGCAACACTAGGTCCCAATCATTGGAGTGTTCATTTACGAATTTACGTATCATGGCCCCCAAAGTTCCATTAAACCTCTCCACCAGACCATTGGTTTGATGGTGATGAGGGGTGGCAACCAAGTGATTCACCCCATGAGCTTCCCACAGGTTTTTCATGGTCCCTGCCAGGAAATTAGTTCCTGAATCTGTAAGGATGTCGGAGGGCCACCCTACCCTGGCAAAAATGTCTGCTAATGCCTGGCACACACTTTTAGCCCTGGTGTTGCTTAAGGGTACTGCTTCCGGCCATCGGGTAGCAAAATCCATGAAAGTCAGTACGTACTGCTTTCCTCTGGGTGTCTTCTTTGGGAAAGGACCCAGAATATCCACAGCTACTCGCTGAAATGGGACCTCAATTATGGGTAGTGGCTGGAGAGGGGCTTTAACCTGGTCTTGGGGCTTTCCCACTCATTGGCACACCTCACAAGACCGGACATAATTAGCAACGTCCTTGCCCATTCCCTCCCAGTGGAAGGACTTCCCCAACCGGTCTTTGGTCCTGTTCACCCCAGAATGGCCACTGGGATGATCATGGGCTAAGCTCAAGAGCTTTACCCGATACTTAGTGGGAACTACCAACTGTCTTTGAGGATGCCAGTCTTCCTGGTGCCCACCAGAAAGAGTCTCCTTGTATAAAAGTCCTTGTTCTACAACAAACCGGGATCGGTTAGAAGAGCTGAGAGGCGGTGGGGTGCTCCGTGCCACCGCCCAAGCTTTCTGAAGGCTGTCATCTGCTTCCTGCTCGGCCTGGAACTGTTCCCTTGATGCTGGAGACATCAGTTCCTCCTTGGACTGTGGACTGGGGCTTGGTCCCTCTGGAAGCGATGCAGGTGCTGGGACTGTTTCCATTGATTGTGAACCGCTGTCCGCTGGTGCACTATGTGGTATTTCAGGCTCTGGCTGAGCCTCTTGGGTAGGGTTATCTGCTGCTTCCGCCAGTTCAGGCTCGCTGGTGCCCTCTGGCATTGGAGTTGTAGACGGGTTTGTAAGCGCTGGACTCAGTGCTGGCAATGGTTCTGATGCTGGTTGCGTTGCCAGTTCCGGTTCTGGGACTGGCTTTGGCTGGGTCTCTGGGATTGGATCCACTACGGCTGTTGCAGTCGTTGGCAGGGGATCCGGTTCCACCACCTGTGTTTGGGTCTCCGGTAACACAGACGGGGCCCTGGTGGACGGCTCAGGAACAGGGATGGGGTTGAAAGCTTGCTTAGCCTGGCTGCGGGTGACTATTCCCACCCTCTTGGCTAGCTTCACATGGTTGGCCAAGTCTTCCCCCAGCAGCATGGGGATGGGATAATTGTCATAGACTGCAAAAGTCCACATTCCTGACCAGCCCTTGTACTGGACATGCAACTTGGCTGTAGGCAAGGTTACAGACTGTGACACGAAGGGTTGAATTGTCACTGTAGCCTCCGGGTTGATGAGTTTGGGGTCCACTAGGGATTGGTGGATAGTTGACACTTGTGCCCCAGTGTCCCTCCAAGCGATAACCTTCTTTCCGCCCACTCTCAAGGTTTCCCTTTGCTCCGAGGGTATGAGAGAGGCATCTGGGTCTGGGGATCTTTGGTGTGATTGTGGTGTAATGAACTGTAATCGGTTGGGGTTCTTGGGGCAGTGAGCCTTTATATGTCCCAGTTCATTACATTTAAAACATCGCCCTGCTAAGGCATCACTGGGGCGATGTTGGTTGATGGAGACTGGTGTGGTGGGGTGAGAAGGCATCTGGGGTTTCCCTTGGGATGTGGGTGGGGCCTTGGGTTGTCCCCGGTGATAAGGTTTTGTTTTGGCTTGCCCCTTCTGATATTCGCTCCAACTGCTACTAGCTTTTTTCTTTTCTGTCACCTCCACCCATTTGGCTCCAATCTCCCCTGCCTCGGTTACAGTTTTGGGCTTCCCATCTAGGATGTACCTTTCTATTTCCTCAGGAACACCCTCTAAAAACTGCTCCATTTGCATTAGGAAGGGCAACTCTTCTGTAGATTTAACATTTGCTCCTGATATCCAGGCATCCCAATTTTTCCCAATGTGGTAGGCATGTCGGGTAAATGACACATCGGGTTTCCACCTTAGGGCTCTGAACCGCCGACGGGCATGCTCAGGTGTTAGCCCCATTCTAATTCTGGCCTTGTTTTTAAAAAGTTCATAACTGTTCATGTGTTCCTTAGGCATTTCAGCCGCCACCTCTGCTAAGGGTCCACTGAGCTGCGGCCTCAGCTCTACCATGTACTGGGTTGGAGTGATGCTGTATCCAAGGCAGGCCCTTTCAAAATTTTCTAAGAAGGCCTCAGTATCATCGCCTGCCTTGTAGGTGGGGAATTTCCTGGGATGGGAAGTGGTACCTGGAGAGGAGTTGCTAGGATGGTCTGATGCATCCTGCTTAGCACTTGCTACTTCCAGTTCATGCTTCCTTTCTTTTTCTCTCGCCTCCTCTTTGGCTTTTTCCAGCTCCATCTCTCTCTTGTGGGCCTCCTCTTCAGCTTCTTTCTCGAGTTTTTTAATTTGAAGCAGTCTCTGATGTTTTCTTTCATTTTCTTCTGCTTCTAGTCTGGCCAGTTCTAGTTTGTTAGCTGCTTCACTGGTAGTCATTTTCCTGCTTTCCTGTGCTGGGCCACACCCCTCTGCAGTTGACTGAAACTGGGATGTACTCAGCTCTGGCTGCTGCTGAGTTAACAGAGACTTTCTAACTATCTATTCACGAGGATGTAAAAAGAAAAAAAAACAATTCAGCTTGTAAATTGCCTTTACCAGTCAAAGTTTGCTCACTGATTGAACCCTTCTCTTAACAAAGCCCCTTGTTAAAAAAAACTTAACACCTCTGCCTTCAGGCAAGGAGAGATAAGATATGTATCTACCTTCAGCTCTGCTTTCTAAGCAGCTAGAAGGAAAAAAAAAATCTTACTGGCTTTTGGGTTTAAAACGAATCCCACCGCTCTGCCACCATGTCA
Source organism: Terrapene triunguis (assembly GCF_002925995.2). Lineage (NCBI taxonomy): Eukaryota > Metazoa > Chordata > Testudines > Emydidae > Terrapene > Terrapene triunguis. Next base: position 810,254 of record NW_020664661.1, on the reverse strand, counting down.
GTGCTGTATCCCCACTTTGAACTTTAGGGTACAAGTGTGGGGGCCTGCATGAGGACTTCTAAGCTTAACTACCAGCTTAGTTCTGGTCCACTGCCATCATTCCCTACCCTGGGAAGCTTTTAGAAACCTCTCACCAATTCCCTGGTGAATACAGATCCAAACTCCTTGGATCTTAAACAAGGAGAAATTGACCCTTCCCCCCTCCTTCCTTTCACCAACTCCTGGTGAATACAGAACCAAACCCTCTTGGATCTTAAAACAAGGAGAAATCAATCAGGTTCTTAAAAAGAAGGCTTTTAATTAAAGAAAAAGGTAAAAATCATCTCTGTAAAATCAGGATGGAAAATAACTTTACAGGGTAATCAAACTTAAAGAGCTCAGAGGACCCCCCCCTGTCTTAGGTTCAAAGTACAGCAAACAAAGATAAACACTCTGGTAAAAGGTACATTTACAAGTTGAGAAAACAAAGTAAAACTAAGACGCCTTGCCTGGCTTTTTTACTTACAAGTTTGAAATATGAGAGACTTGTTTAGAAAGATGGGGAGAACCTGGATTGATGTCTGGTCCCTCTCAGTCCCAAGAGCGAACAAACCCTTAAAACAAAGAGCACACACAAAAGCCTTCCCCCCACCCCCCCAAGATTTGAAAGTATCTTGTCCCCTTATTGGTCCTTTGGGTCAGGTGTCAGCCAGGTTACCCGAGCTTCTTAACCCTTTACAGGTAAAAGAATTTTGGAGTCTCTGGCCAGGAGGGATTTTAGTACTGTACACAGGAGAGCTGTTACCCTTCCCTTTATAGTTATGACACCCCCGCAGCAGACGCAGAACCTCCACAGGGCACATATAAACGGCTGTCAGCTAAGCAAAAATCGCTGCGGACATTGGCTCACACTCCACGACCCATGGCACCGCAGCCCACGGAGCAGCAACAGTTTTTAAATCAAGCACTCCGTGGCCCCAGAGCCTGACTCTCCTCTCCTAGAAACCGAGTGCTCACTCTTTGAACAGCCACTCTCGCCACCCGACCTGGCTGCCCTCAGAGCCGGCTTTAGGAAGTGTGGGGCCCAATTCGAACAGTTTCGGCGGGGCCCCGGCAGGGATGACTTTAAAAAAAACCTTTCATTTCTTCCATGTATTATTTACTTTCCATGACTATATAAATAATAACAAAATTATATATTACATACATTGCATCATATATTATAAATATCAAGTTCATTAAGAGGAACTGTATTGTACACCTCACCTATATGTTTTTAAAACTTTATCTTCCTTGCTTTTTGTTTGACAAAATCTTTCAGTGTGTTGCCTAACTCTAAGCTCTTCATTACTTCGCATTCAATTGACATGATTGCCAAATTGTTTAATCGGTCTTCCTGCATTGTAGCTTCTCAAAGTTAAAATTGATAAAAACATATCTGCGTTCAACAATGGCGCAAGAGACTTGTTGGACTTGTCACAATGTCAATAGAGCATGAAATAGCTGGAAAACTGGATCTAAAAGAACTAGTGACTGAATTTTCAAAACTTAAAGCAAGAAAAGATATGTTTTAAGAGCACAGAGTGTTTTTTTTATTCGGAGTGTTTTGTAAATGCAGGTTAACTCTCCTGCCAGAAACCCCCATGCCCGCCCCTAGAACTCCTGCTGGCTCATTGCTCACCTCTTTGCCCACCTGCCGCTTGCCCACCCACTCGCCCCCGACTCGCCGCTCGCCTCCCCCCCCCCAAGTATAAAGCCTCATTCAAAGACCCAGGGGTCACTATATTACTGCACACAGCAGTCAATCAATGCAGTTGTAGATAAATCTCTGCATTATGCATTTTTGTATAACTTTTATATGACTTTGTATTGAACCTTGGTAATATGTTATAGCGGGCCCCTAAGGTAGTATAATTAAGGTAAAAGAAAAATGTCTTTTTGCTAGAAGTAGAATAAGATCTTCCCCCCACTTTGTAATCAATTCCCCAGTTGAATGAATGAGGTGTGAATGAGGAAGGTGTGGAAGGCAGGCACTTCCAGACAGCTGCAACCCTTGGAGAGGGGCTGGGAGCCAGACCAAGGAGAGCTTTGCCCAGGGCTAAGTGGGACGGAGTTTGGGTGCTGGGTGCAGGCTCCGGGCTGGGGCACGGGGTGGGGTGCAGGATGGGTGGAGGGGTGCAGGCTCTGGGAGGGAGTGCGGAGGGATGGGTGCAGGCTCTGGGACAGAGTTTGGGGGCCGGAGAGAGGGTGGTGGGGGGGAGGGGACTGCCATCACATGTGGCTTCCTTCCTCCCCTGCTGCCCCTCACCATCGCCTCAGTGGGGGATGGGGCTGCCCCTTGCCCAGTGTTTGCAGGAGTGGTGGCTGGGGGGAAACCCAGTCAAACTCTGGTTTTACTCTTTCGTCGATGGGTCACTTTAACCCCTTACAAACCCCTTCCCGCCTCTCTCACCCCCCTTTTCTACTGGGCTTGTCTGATCTTTTCGGTGGAGCCAAATGAAAACCACAAACCCCAGCAAGAGCAACAGGCTGGAAGACTAGACTGAACCCACCAGCCAGCCTAGTCCATCCCAGACCCCAGGACTGAGGGCAAATGTCCCCCCACCCCCGGGCCACCTGCTTCCACTCCTGGCCTCTCCCAGCACCGCCAGCGATTCTGTGTGGCTGCATCGGGCGGGATTTCAACTGGACACCCCCCCCCGCTAAATTCACCCCTGTTTTGCGACCACTCTGCACCAAGAGCACCTTCCTTCCCTGCCCTAGAGCTGCTGGATGGCTAGAAAGCTGAGCGGGTGTTTGATCGATCCGGAATATTATCGTGCCCCCCCCCAAAAAAACTTAATGTCCACACAGCTTTGTGGGGGGGGCTATTCCTCCCCCCCAAAGCCGGTCTATTTTATTGTTGCAGGGCAAACGAAAGAGCCAGAGTTTAATGGAAATATTCAGCCCCTACAGCGGTCTTGCAGGGGAAGCAGAGTTGATGGGAAGGGAACTGGTTTGGATAGGAGCCCCCGTCCCCCTCCTTTGCAAAATAATTTGGGGAGGGGAATCAGATCACTCCATGCCTCAGTTTCCCCTCTCTCGGGGGGGGGGGAGGGGAGATAAAAGTCTCAGCCTGCCTGTTGCAGACCTTTCACATTCTCCCCTCTTAATGTATTTGATTTCCTCGTCCAAACCCCCCTCTCTCTCACCTGGAATTCACAGCACTAACTACTGGCTCGGGGCTTTCTTCCTGGGTTTATTGGGTTACATGATCCCGAGTTTAGTTTTGAAACAGACACAGGCAGGCACAAACTCACCCTCAAACAGCAACAGCACCGAAAAGCACAAAACCAACCCAATATTACAAACCTATGGGGAATCACAGGGTCAAACACTCACCGACTGAAGCCCCAGCAGCTGCTCAGGTGAGTGAGGTCCACACTGCAGAGTTTCCTGTCTCCCACAGGACCGGAAGCCCCCTCGGCATCTCCTCCAGGTGAGTGCCGGGGGGAGGGGAGGGAAAGGCTGCAAAGCACATGTGCCTTCTCCCCCCCTCCCCGCTCCTGACCTGCAACAGCCGCTGCCTCTGCCTCAACCCTCTGCCGGCCAGCGTCTCTGGTTGCCTAGCAGCAACAGCTGCTACTTCAGGGAGAGCGGCACAGCTCTGCACGGGGCCCTCTTAGGCGCGGGGCCCAATTCGGGGAAATCGGCGAAATCGGCCTAAAGCCGGCCCTGGCTGCCCTCACTGTCAGTGAGAATGACATGCAGCAGCAGGCAGAGTTTTCCCCGCCTGACTCTCCTCCCCCACCGGAGCCATATCTATCTCAAGGCACGGAACCTCACAAGAACCAGCCTCAGTTTCTCTACTTTGTCCCCCTAGGAGTGGCGCCCTACCTTTCCTACCCTATGCACTGGCCTCAGTGGTACCCTTGGTCGGCCCCTGCTGCCACTCCTCCTCATGGTCCCTCCACCAGGCCACAAGTCCGCTCTGCACCTCTATCTCCAGCTCCATCTACATCTAGAGCTCCTGAACCCCCCCCTTGAAGATGTGGGCTACAAACCTTTCCCTGAATCACCTGCTCCTAATTCCCCATCAGCTGCAGATGAAGCTCTCATGCCACAGAACGTGGACGATTTTAAGCAGTTCCAGGAACTTTTCAAGAGGGTGGCACTCAGCCAGGACATTCCTTTAGAGGAAGTGCAGGAGACACAACACAGACTCCTCAAAATCCTCCAACCCTCTGCACCCTCAAAGATCACACTACCCATAAACGAAGCCCTCCTGTAACCCACTGACACTCTATAGCAGACCCCTGCCTCCATCCCACCAACATGCAAAAAGGCTGAACGTAAATATTATGTACCTGCTAAGGACGTAGATTTCTTATTTTCCCACCCACATCCCAACTCTCTTGTGGTGGATGCAGTGATGCACAGAACAAAACAGCCACAATACCAGCCCACTCCGCAAGACAAGGACCTCAAACGGCTTGACCTCCCGGGCTGCAAGGTTTATACCTCCTCCACTCTGCAATTCAGAATTGCAAATTACTCCGCCCTCCTCGCAAGCTATGACTACGACAACTACAACAAGCTATTTGATTTTACCTCCCATATCCCGGAGGACAGAAGAGCGAACTTTAAATCAGTCCTTGTCAAAGGTCACCTGGTGTCTAGGACGGCACTACAAGCATCCCTGAACATGGCGGACACAGCAGCCTGCACTACCGCCACTGCGGTGGTGATGCGCAGATCTTCCTGGCTGTCTGCATCTAGTATCCCCAAAGATCTGCAGACCAAAGTGGAAGACCTTCCCTTTGATAAAGATAAACTTTTTTCCAAAAAAAACGATGAAGTCCTTCACACCATGAAAGACTCTAGGGCCCTCTGCACAGACTGGGGATATACCCATCCCTTCCCAGGAGACAACGGTATCAACCTTATCAGAGGCCCCGCGCATAACAATATCACTGGCCCCAGTCCAGACTGTATGATATTGGGAGGAACCGCAACAGACCTCCCAGGCTCCAATAAAATCATGCACAACCAACTACATCCCACACATCGGGAAACAAATAACAATTTTGAAGCTTTGGTCGGGAGTCTGCGCAACCATCCCTTGGCACCACCGCCTATTTGCCCATTTGGCCACCGCCTCCAGTTTTTCCACCATGTCTGGCAACAGGTCACACAGGACCGCTGGGTCCTGGAAATAGTTCAATGAGTCTACTCCATCCCTTTCTTATCATGCCCGTCCACCCTTCCCCGTCCCTCTTCAGGGACCCCTCTCACGAGCACCTGCTTCAAGCAGAAGTGACTCATCTTCTACAGCTAGGTGGAGTGGAACTTGTACAGGTGCAACATCGAGGAAAAGCGTTTTACTCTCACTATTTTCTGACCCAGAAGAAAGGCGGAGGATGGCGACCTATACTAGACCTACCCCGACTGAACGAATTTGTACGTGTACAGAAATTCAAGATGGTCACATTGGGCACAATAATACCCGCGCTGGAACAAGGGGACTGGTTCACAGCCCTCGACCTACAGGATGCCTGTTTTCACATATCCATTCACCCAGCACACAGACGGTTCCTGCGATTCACACTTGCACACAACCATTTTCAATACAGAATGCTACCATTTGGACTCTCCACAGCACCGAGTGTGTTCTCCAAGACTCTAGCAGGAATGGTGGCCCACCTCTGCAAACACGGAATTATATTTTTCCCCTACCTAAACAACTGCCTTATCAAAGGCGGTTCATACAACGAGACATTAAAGGCCACTCGTTTTACCGTCGCCCTCTTCCACAATCTAGGCCTGCAAATAAACTTCCAAAAATCCACCTTGATACCCACACAGCAAATCGAGTTCTTCGGCGCTCACCTGGACTCAATTCTGACCAGAGCCTCGCTCCCACACACCAGATTCCTTGCCATTATGCACCTCAAACGCACGCTCTCCATTCACCCCAGAATACAGGCATGAACATGCCTGCAGCTTCTTGGCCACATGGCAGCCACCACCTTCGTGGTCAAATATGCCAGGCTACATATGAGATGCCTTCAGGGTTGGCTCAGCTTCAACTACAAACCCAGATGACAGCTTCTGTATGATGCTAACTCCTCCAGCAAAGGTATTGGCCTCCCTACAACAATGGTGGACAAAAACAGAAAACGTATGCACGGGCGTCTCCTTCCATCAAAATTCCCCGGTGCGCATGCTCATGACGGACGCTTCCCTGATAGGTTGGGGAGCGCACCTAGGAGATCACACGACACAGGGCCACTGGTCCCTATCAGAGACGCGTCTGCACTTAAATCTTCTAGAGCTCAGAGTAGTCAGATACGCCTGCCTTCGCTTTCTCCCCATCATAAGGAACAAATCGATTCGGGTCTTGACAGACAATATAGTGTGCATGTTCTACGTCAACTGACGGGGGGAGCACGATCATACTCCCTATGCACAGAAGCCATGCAACTATGGAATTGGTGCATACAACATCACATAGAGATCACTGCTTCCTACCTGCCTGGGTGTGACAACACTACTGCTGACACGCTCAGCAGACACTTCTCTCAAGAACACAAATGGGAATTGCATCCCACAATACTACGACAGCTCTTCTCCCACTGGGACACCCCGTCAATAGACCTGTTTGCCACAACACAAAACCGCAAATGCCATCTATTCTGCTCCAGAGCGAGACTTGGGACCGCGTCCCTAGGGGATGGGTTCCTCATTCCGTGGAAAAAAGACACTCATGTACGCTTTTCCACCGGTCCCAGTGATACACAGAGTCCTATGCAAGATCAGAGAGGACAAGGCTGGGCCATACTTATTGCCCCAGCTTGGCCCCAGAACCTGGTGAGGAAAAGGTATCGGGCCCACCACGACCAGACCTTGATTTTACACAAGCTGCCCAGGGCGCACCACGCCTGGCAGCAGTAGCAAGAGGAGCCTCCCTCTGAGGCAGGATCAGGCCCCTGGAAGTCCCAATTTGCTCCCATGGCTCTCTCCTGACAATGGCTCTGTCTAGCTTTCATGCTGGGACAGCAGGAGCTGCTGCCCCCCCCCACCCCCCAGAAACCCTCATAGCTCCTTCCACTCCCAGACGATCTTCTGCCTCTCAGCCCCCGTCTGGTTGTGATTCGCAGGGAGCGGGTGGCTCAGTAACAGGGGGAGATTCATAACTGTGCCTCCTGGCAGGTAGGGGAGTTATTTACCAGCCCACAGGATCTCGTGCAGTGGGGGATGGGAAGTTAGTTTAGGCCAGGAAGGCTGGTGGGGGGGTCAGGGCAGGGTTTGCTGTACATAACTAACGGGGGACTTTTCTCCCCAAAACCTCATCAAATTGCATAAGTCAAACTCCCCATCCCTCCAGGTCACATTTCCTCTACTTCCTCCCCATCCTCCCTAGGTGCTAGAAAGGATCCCCAGTCATTGTAACATCCAAACAGCCCGTGGGCCGGGTCTCTCTGGGTGAATACACAGACTGACACTCACTTGCCCAGCAGCCTTTTGCACCCTACGTTTATAACGGTCCCCACACGTCTGACCCTGCACTCCCCATGGGCTCCAGTCAGGATGGTTTCCTGGCTGAAGCTGGCAGGATGGGCCCTGCATTCACTTTGTCACTCAGGGCACTGTGATCCCAGGCAAACCTGAGAGGCAGGGGCCCTGGGCACCTACCAGCAGCTCCTCGCTTTGCTGCTCCTCCTCGCCTTTGGCTGCCTCTCTCTCTTCGCAGATGGGCCAGGCGCTCTGGCGGTGCCTGCTGGAAGAAGCAGGGGAGGGGCTAAGTTACCAGCTGCTAAAAACAGCCTTCCAGCTGCCAGATTTCAAGGCCCATCCTGTCCTGCAGAGTCCCTGGGACTCACTTAGATTGTTTTTATTAGGCCTAGTTCAACCTCACTGAGGAAGATCTGAGAGAGGCTGAAAGGGGGACCAGGTTTTCCAGAGAAAATGCTGGCCCCTGGTGAAGTGACAGAGTGCACCCCAAAACCCCAGCCACAACTAGTTCCTGGCTCCACCTACATCCCAAACAAACAACTTCAGACATTCCCCTAGCTGTCTCAGCTACAACCCCCAACACACCTAAAGTGCTGAACCTGGGGACAGACAGACACCCCAAATACCTCACAACCCCCAGCTCTGAACACCACCCCTCACAGCAACATATCAAAATTTTCAGCTCCAGACAGCCTCTTCAATCCCCAGCTCCAGCCATTCATCACACCCAGGGCCCCAGCGCTGAAGCCCCCAGATCCACCCACCCCCAGCTGCGACCATCCCCTCGCTCTCAGGGCTCAGCCTGGGCTCCAAGCTCTGCAGCAGAGCTGGGTTCTGGTCCTCTCCTGGAGCTCCCCAGCCCAGTCGCTCCGTGGCTCAGTCACACAGACCCTGCAGCAGGGGCTGTGCCTTTCTGCACAGTCTGTGACACTCTCCTGTCCCTTCCCGCCAGACCCCTGCAGCCCCAGACAGCCCCTCTCCAGCTCATGGGTTGCTTGGGGACCGGGGCAGGGGGCAAACCAGGCAGATGGGCCCATTGGTGCTGGAATTAGGGGTGTTGGGGGTGCTACTGCACCACCTAGCTTGAAGTAATAATAACAAACACCAAAAACATGGTTTCCATCATCAGCACCTCCACTATACAAATTGTTCCAGCATCCTGGATGGGACCCTGACCCTCCCAGCAGGAAAGTGTCCACTCTGCCTGTCTCCGGCCCGCACTCCCCCTTTGCCCCAAGTCCTACCACACTGCCTGTGGGCTGGAGCAGCCTCTATGCTGGGCTCCAAGCCCAGCCATGGCTCGTCTGCAGATACAGAGGGCTCCTGGGTTGGGCACATGAAGGGGCATCTCCTGCCCAGGACTGGCCCTGCCCCAGGCGGGCCCCTCGCAGGGTGTTTGTGACCAGGGCTGTCCTTAGGCATACACGGCTGCATAGGGCACTTGAAAATTTTGGGCACCACTGGATCTTAGTGTCCACCCTCCCAACTCTTCCTATCTCTGTTCTGACCCTTCCTGCAGGCTCCCACAGCCAGCTGCTGCAGCCTGGTGACTCGTACTCCGGAGGGGATCTAGTAACTTAGGCCTGGTCTACACTACGAGTTTAGGTCGAATTTAGCAGTGTTAAATCGAATTAACCCTGCACCCGTCCACACAATGAAGCCATTTACTTTGACATAAAGGGCTCAAAATCGATTTCTCCCCAATGAGGGGAGTAGCGCTGAAATCGACATTGTCAGTTCGAATTAGGGTTAGTGTGGGCGCAATTCGACAGTATTGGCCTCCGGGAGCTTTCCCACAGTGCACCATTGTGACCGCTCTGGACAGCAATCTGAACTCGGATGCATTGGCCAGGTAGCCAGGAAAAGCCCTGCGAACTTTTGAATTTCATTTCCTGTTTGCCCAGCGTGTAGAGCAAAGGTGACTACTCAGAGCTCATCAGCACAGGTAACCATGTAGTCCGAGAATCGAAAAAGAGCACCAGCATGGACCATACGGGAGATACTGGATCTGATCGCTGTATGGGGAGAGGAGTCCGTGCTAGTAGAACTACGTTCCAAAAGACGAAATGCCAAAACATTTGAAAAAAATCTCCAACGGCATGATGGAGAGAGGCCACAATAGGGACTCATATCAGTGCCGCGTGAAAGTTAAGGAGCTCAGACAAGCGTACCAGAAAACCAAAGAAACAAACGCAAGGTCCGGGGCAGAGCCGCAGACATGCTGCTTCTACACTGAGGTGCATGCAATTCTAGGGGGGGCTGCCACCACTACCCCACCCCTGACCATGGATTCCAAGGAGGGGGTACTCTCAGCCATGCCTGAGGATTTTGCGGACAGGGAAGATGAGGAGGAGGAGGAGCTTGCGGAGAGCACACAGCACTCCGTTCTCCCCAACAGCCCGGATCATTTTCTCAGCCTGACTGAAGTACCCTCCCAACCCTCCCAAGGCAGTATCCCAGACAATGAAGCCATGGAAGGGACCTCTGGTGAGTGTACCTTTGTAAATATAAAACATGGTTTAAAAGCAAGCTTTTTTTAATGATTACTTTGCCTTGAGGACTTGGGACGTATTCGCTGCCAGTACAGCTACTGGAAAAGTCTGTTAACGTGTCTGGGGATGGAGTGGAAATCCTCCAGGGACATCTCCATGAAGCTCTCCTGGAGGTAGTCCAAAAGCCTTCGCAGAAGGTTTCTGGGCAGTGCAGCCTTATTCCGTCCTCCATGGTAGGACACTTGACCACGCCATGCTAGTAGCAAGTAATCTGGTATCATTGCATGACAAAGCCTGGCAGTGTATGGTCCCGGTGTTTGCTGGCATTCAAGCAACATCCATTCTTTATCTTGCTGTGTTATCCTCAGGAGAGTGATATCGTTCATGGTAACCTGGTTGAAATACAGGAATTTAATTAAGGGGACAGAGGTGGCCATTCCTACTGGGCTGTTTGCCTGTGGCTGAAAAGAAATCCTTCCCTGCAGTTAGCCAAGCAGTAGGGGCAGGGGGGGCATTGGCTCTGAGCTTTTCGCGTTTGGCTAGCAGGGATCTTCCCTGATACCAGACACGCGGTGGGGGGAGGGGTAAAACGATCATCCCAGAGAATTGGATGGGGTGGGGAGTTAGTTTGGTTTCTGCTGCTGCACGTTAACACGAAAACTGCAGCACTCAACAGGCTTTGCTTGGTATGGGAAAGGAGGGCGCTGCTTTTATGAAGGTTGCAGAAGCCGAAAGACAATGGTTTACCATGGCCGCATGCAAGCCAAATTCTGTTGCCCGGCCCTGAGTCTGTGATCTCTAACACCAAAGCCGCAGGCACTCAATATTAAGATGCAAAATGCAACCTTGTACCAAAATCACATGTGCTATGTAATGTGAATACTGTTGTTCACCGTGAAAGAGTATAAGCATTGTTCTGTAAAATGTATCTTTTTAAATACTTCTCTCCCTTTTTTCCCTCCCACAGCTGCAAATTTTTCAAGCCTCTCTCCTCCGTCCCGAAGGCTATCTCAGATAAGGCGGCAAAAAAAACGCACGCGAGAAGAAATGTTCTCAGAGATCATGCAATCGACCCGCGATGAAAGAGCTCATCTGAATGAGTGGAAGGACGTGGTATCAAAGTACAGGAAAGTTGCCAATGAACATGAGGACAGTAGAGACCAACGTGAGGACAGGAGGGATGAACGTGAAGAGAGGCGGGACGCTCAAGATGAAAGGTGGCGGCAGGAAGATCAGAGGAGGCAGGATGCAACGCTGGGGCTGCTGCGTGATCAAATGGACATGGTCCGGCGTCTGGTGGAGCTTAAGGAACTGCAGCAGGGTCACAGAGTGCTGCTGCAGCCCCTGTATAACCGCCCTCCCCCCTCCCCAAATTCCATAGCCTCCTCACCCAGACGCCCAAGAACGTGGGATGGGAGGCTCCGTACACCCTGCCATTCCACCCCAGTGCACAGCCCAAGCAAAAGGCTGTCATTATTCTGAACTTTTGAAGTGGACTTTTCCTTCCCTCCTCCCCAAACCCACCCGGGCTACCTTGCCAGTTCTTTCCCTATGTTTATAATCAATTAATAAAGAATACATGATTTTTAAACAATAATGAGTTTATTTCCTTTGAAAGCAAACTGTGATTGAAGGGGGGAGGGTGGGTTGCTTATAGGGAATGAGTCAATCAAGGGGGTGGGTTTTCATCAAGGAGAAACAAACATAATTTTCACACCGTAGCCTGGCCAGTCATGATACTGGTTTTCAAAGCGTCTCTGATGCGCAGCGCTTCCTGGTGTGCTCTTCTAATTGCCCTGGTGTCTGGCTGCACGTAATCAGCGGCCAGGTGATTTGCCTCAACCTCCCACCCCTCCATAAAGGTCTCCCCCTTACTCTCACAGAGATTGTGGAGCACACAACAAGCAGCAATAATAATGGGAATATTGGTTTGGCTGAGGTCTGAGGGAGTCAGTAAAGTGCACCAGCGACCCTTTAAATGTCCAAATGCACATTCTACCACCATTCTGCACTTACTCAGCCTGTAGTTGAACAGCTCCTGACTACTGTCCGGGCTGCCTGTGTATGGCTTCATGAGCCATGGCATTAATGGGTAGGCTAGGTCCCCAAGGATAACTATAGGCATGTCAACATCCCCAATGGATATTTTCTTGTCTGGGAAGTAAATCCCTTGATGCAGCCGTTTAAACAGATTAGTGTTCCTGAAGACGCGAGCGTCATGAACCCTTCTCGGCCATCCCACGTTGATGTTGGTGAAACGTCCCTTGTGATCCATCAGTGCTTGCAGCACCATTGAAAAGTACCCCTTGTGGTTTATGTACTGGCTGCCCTGGTGCTCCGGTGCCAAGATAGGGATATGGGTTCCATCTATCACCCCACCACAGTTAGGGAATCCCATTGCAGCAAAGCCATCTACTATGACCTGCACATTACCTTTCGTAGCAGCAGCTCAGTGATTGCTTTGGCTACTTGGATCACAGCAGCCCCCACAGTAGATTTGCCCACTCCAAATTGATTCCCGACTGACCGGTAGCTGTCTGGCGTTGCAAGCTTCCACAGGGCTACCGCCACTCGCTTCTCAACCGTGAGGGCTGCTCTCATCTTGGTATTCTGGCGCTTCAGGGCAGGGGAAAGCAAGTCACAAAGTTCCATGAAAGTGCCCTTATGCATCCGAAAGTTATGCAGCCACTGGGAATCATGTGGGTACTATGCGGTCCCATCAGTCTGTGCTTGTTTCCCAGGCCCAGAATCGGCATTCCACGGCTAGAACCTGCCCCATTAACACCATGATCTCCAAAGCGCCGGGGTCTGCGGTTTGACAGAATTCTGTGTCCATGTTCATGTCCTCATCACTCTCGTCGCCGTGCTGCCATTGCCACCTCCTCCTTGCCTGGTTTTTCAGGTTCTGGTTCAGCATAGACTGCACGATAATGCACAAGGTGTTTACAATGTTCATGACTGCTGTCTTGAGCTGAGCGGGCTTCATGCTTGCCATGGTATGGCGTCTGCACAGTTCACCCAGGAAAAAAAGGCATGAAACGGTTGTCTGCCATTGCTTTCACGGAGGGAGGGGGAGAATGTACCCAGAACCACCAGCGACAATGTTTTTTGCTCCATCAGGCATTGGGATCTCAACCCAGAATTCCAATGGATGGGGGAGACTGCGGGAACTATGGGATAGCTATGGGATAGCTACCCACAGTGCAACACTCCGGAAGTCGACGCTAGTCTCGGTACATGGACGCGCAGCGCCGAATTAATGTGCTTAATGTGGCCACATGCACTTGACTTTATTCAATCTGTTGCCAAAAATCGAATTCTGTAAAATCGGAGTAATCCCGTAGTGTAAACATACCCTTAAAAGTGAAAAAGCCTTCCAGCCTGCCAGACCTATTAGCACAACATTGAGACTGTTAAAGAGCCATTCAAGTGGTAATGAAGCCATTTAACAGGCATTTGCCAACCCCCAGGTATATACTGTCAATTTCTGAATTTACTGACAAAAACAGTTGTGCATTATTGTAATATTTACTCAGAACATGTTAGTCTACGGGACCTTAGTTTAAAATTTGCTTTAAAATTTTCATTAATGAGTTGGTGAAGATTATAAAATCACATCTCTAAAAACTCCTTGCATAGATTTGTAGATGCACAATCATCTTTAGCCTTAAATGCTTGGATCTTCAGACATACTTTTTTAAATAAACCCTTCAGAAGACCACCCTTATCTAAAATACACATTTTAATTTTAATTACTATAGTAAAAAAAACTTGCTTCCAAAGTCTTCCTGTCCTTTCTGTCCATCCCTTTCTCCCTTCACCCCTACCCCCTCACCCGTTGAAGAGAGCCCTTAAAGGAACAACAAACACCCCTTTCCTTCTAGATAGCGGGACAAAAAGTTTCCCTTTCTTTACTTCTGACTATCTGATGAACTAGTTTTAAAAGAACCCTCCAGCAAAATCAGTACTGAGTAAGATATAAAATCCTTTGTTATGCCTAAAATCTTTGGAAACATATTTTTTAAAGTTGGTGAAATTTCATAAACATGTCTATTGTTATGGAGATCACACAATGTAAATTAGTGTTCCCTTTTTCTAAAAGCAATGAACATTGTTATGAACACACTAAACCTCTGTGACTGATTAATTTAAAATAATGTCTTTGTTTCAGTGAGTACTTATGAAGGCTTAAGAGTACATTTAAAATATAAAATCAGCTTAGAAATACTGATTAAGAAAATGTAAAACAGAGAAGAGCTGCATCATGTATTCCATAATATTTAATGTTGTATTCAGCAAGACAGCTGACTCGCCCTTACTTCAAAGTTTTTGCAAATAAATCTCTGACAAACTTCAGGGCATATCAAAAAATCTGTGACTGACATTTTTTATTCCCAGATTTAGTGATTTTAATTAGGTACCTACTGCATGTCCAGCCTTCACCATCTGGCATGCAGTGGAAAACATGCTCTATTTTCTTTAGAAAGAAATTGCAGAAGAGTATTTTTTTCAAATGTCATTTGCTTTATTTGGGTTCTTGGATTTGACCTGAAGGGGGTGAGCAGGGTGGGGGAGGGAAGAGAGGAGGGAGACAGTGGGGAGAGGGCAGAGCAGGCGTGGAGTATGGGTGGGGCCAAAGGCAGAAGAGGTGGGCTGGGGAGCTAGCCTCCCCAAGCAGCAGCTTCACCCACTGCCCATGACAGCAGGTAAGGGCAGGTTGGTTCCTGCACACCCAGCGTGCGCTGAAGTGTCCTTAGGTAGAGGCTGTATTCACAGAGTCGAATGTGCCGGTGCCGTGCATGCTGCATGAGGGAGAGGGTATGGGGATTTCTGTGGGGAACTGTAACTCTCTGCCGCCGTGAGGCAGGCCGGGCGTCTTGGTAACCTTTGCTGCCTTGTCCCTAGTCCCCCCCACCCCGGCTGCAAGCCCGGGCTGCCATCAGGCATAGGGGCACCAGTTTAATAATACTGCGTAGGGCCCCATAAATCCTAAGGACGGCCCTGTTTGTGACACAAAGGTGTAAGCAGGGTCTGAATGTGCTCTCCCCTGACAACTAGCTGGGGAGGGGGAAAGGTTTCAGGACCAGACTGTATTGACATGAACACACTCACTCTGCCAGCAGACAGAGCTGTTGTCCAAGTGATCAGTGTTGGCTGGCATCAGGTTACAAATTACTTTAGTACTGATTGCAGGGGTAATGAAATGTTGTATCTGTATTGTACGAGTAAAGGGCAGCCGAACTGTGCCTAGCCTGTCCTATTGAGGGGGTCACTCGCAACTGAACTGCACTCGCTAAGCAGGGAGCTTGGATGCCATACCCCTGTGAAAGGGAAGAGGAGGTGTGGGCTCTGCCTAAGAGTCCTAGCTACAGTTTAACCTGCCCCTCTCCACTGTTCAGAGATAAAGCTAATTAAGGCCCCATTAGGACTCTTGTTTTGTTAAGTGAGCACTAGGGCTGAAATCACCTGTTGGGGGACAACGTTTCTGCCCAGCCTGCTGCAGCAAAGAGCTGGGTGGAATCTCAAGAGACTGACCTGCAGAGGTTACAGCAGAGAAGCAGGTGGCTGGTGCAATGGCCAGAGCAAGTACTCAGATGGTGGAGTGAGCAAGGTGCCTTCTCTAGTCTCCCCCACCCCCCAGCATGGGAGGTGAACTCACACAGATGTACCTCTGAACTGTGAGTGGGATGTGGTGAGGGAGTAGAGAGGGGCACAGAAAAGGAACTTTTGGTTGTAGAACTCAATATCGTGAGGCAAAAGACACTGCCCCACGTGCTCTGGGGAGGGTGTTTTGTTCAGGGTTGAATCCTTCTGGCAGTGTTTTCCCAAATTAATGCCAGGTGACTTTCCTCCTTTCATTAAAAGTTTCCTTTCTACACACACACTCTGTGCTTTTGAGAGGGGAAGTATCGCCTCTCAGAGGTGCCCAGGGGTGGTGTGTAATTTCCCCAGGTTCCTGGGTGGGGGCTTGAGCTGGTTCTGTGTTGTATTGTTGAAAAGGAACTCCTAGATATTGAACCTGGCCCTGGTTGCTGCCAACTCCACCTGGCAAAGGGTTACATGGGGAATTGAGCTGTGGCTGAGAAAACCCTCCTTAGCCTGGAGGGGAGACTGGAGACCGTGAGCCCAGGCAGCGAGGGGGGCATGTACCCATAGGGGTCCCCAACACAATGGGACACCTTGCTGGGACTGAACATGCCCCTGCCAACTCAGTAACATTTGCTGTAGCTGCTGCCCTCGCTCTGCCTCCCTTGGGGTGACCACCTGCTCCCTGCTGCTCACGGGGCTTGTCAAGGCTGCTTCCCCACTTTGAACTTTAGGGTACAAATGTGGGGGCCTGCATGAAAACTTCTAAGCTTAACTACCAGCTTAGATCTGGTCCGCTGCCACCACTCCCAAAGTGCTAATTCCCTTCCCTGGGTAGCCTTGAGAGACTCTTCACCAATTCCCTGGTGAATATAGATCCAACCTCCTTGGATCTAAAAACAAGGAAAAATCAATCAGGTTCTTAAAAAGAAGACTTTTAATTAAAGAAAAAAGTAAAAATCATCTCTGTAAAATCAGGATGGAAAATAACTTTACAGGGTAATCAAACTTAAAGAGCCCAGAGGAATCCCCTCTAACCTTAGGTTCAAAGTTACAGCAAATAGAGATAAACACTAGCAAAAAGGTACATTTACAAGTTGAGAAAACAAGATTAAAAACTAACATGCCTTGCCTGGCTGTTTACTTACAAGTTTGAAATATGAGAGACTTGTTCAGAAAGATTTGGAGAGCCTGGATTGATGTCTGGTCCCTCTTAGTCCCAAGAGCGAACAACACCCAAAACAAAGAGCACCAAAAAAAGCCTTCCCCCCCCCCCTGCAAGATTTGAATGTATCATGTCCCCTTATTGGTCCTTTGGGTCAGGTGTCAGCCAGGTTACCTGAGCTTCTTAACCCTTTACAGGTAAAAGGATTTTTGGAGTCTCTGGCCAGGAGGGATTTTATAGTATTGTACCCAGGAGGGCTGTTATCCTTCCCTTTATAGTTATGACAGGGCTAGAGGGGGCAAATCAGAGGGGAGGGATGGGCACAGTCTGTCCAGGGGCCAAACTGGAGGGTTAAAGAGCTGGTGTAAGGGAAGGAGAGGGGCCAAGGGGCAGAATCAGGGGCAGGGGATAGGAACCAGGATAAGAAGGCAGGTGCGTGAGATGTGCTGCCAGACTGTGGCAGAAGGGAGACCTGGGATAGGGTGGGACAGGCGGGATAAAAGTTACCCCAGAGGCATAGACAGCAGGTTTCTATAATTTTTGGTGGTGCCCAAAATGGTGGTGCCCCCCCGCTCCCACCCTGTAAGCCGATATAAAATGAAGCTACAATGCGCCGGCACTACAAGATTACCAGGGTCAATTAAAGTTGGAAAGTCAGAAGCAGCACTTGCCTGCTTCAATATACGATATTATATTTTGTTGCACCTGTTGTGACAAAGTGGGAATGTTCTTAATGTTTTCTCTGAATACTGTGTGGGTGCTTCAGTTTCCCCTGCAAGGTGCCAACTGAAGGTGTTGGGGACAAAGAGATCAAGTGGCCTCCTTATCCAGAAGAGACACAAAGGCCAGAGGAGGGAGTGTCAGTTTGGAGCTGGCTGGGGAAATGGGGAGAGGCCCAGAACTTGGGTCTGGGCTCCCCACCCCCAAGATGGACCTGACTGAGGGGTCCTGTTTTCTGTACCTACAAGCTCTGTTTTAGACTGTGTTCCTGTTGTCTAATACACCTTCTGTTCTACCGGCTGGCTGAGAGTCACGTCTGACTGCAGAGTTGGGGTGCAGGGACCTCTGGTTGCCCCAGGACCTGCCTGGGCAGACTAGCTGCGGAAAGCGCACGGTGTGGAAGGGCATGCTGAATGCTCTGAGGTCAGACCAAGGAAGGTGTAAGCTTCTTGCCCTGGAGACAGTATGCTCAGAGAGAGGAGGCTCCCCCAGAGTCCTGACTGGCTTTGTATGGAGTAGTTCCAAAGCATCCCAGCATCCCCTTCCACACCATGCGCTTCCCGGAAGTCCGCACAGGCACTGACACTCCCTCCTCTGGCCTTTGTCTCTTTTCCAGGCATTAGGAGGCCACCTGATCTCTTTGTTCTCCAACACCTTCAGTTGGCACCTTGCAGGAGAGCGGCCCAGGCCATCAGTTGCCCAGAGACAGGGTTTCGGCCATTCTCTGTTCAGATGGCATCACACTGGCCCTCTAGGGCTCAACAACAATTACACCCCCTTATCCCACCATCTAGATCCTTGAGAAATGCATAGGTGCCACCAGACTCCTTGTTGTTTTTTTAGGGGAAACTGAGGCACTCACACAGTATTCAGAGAAAACATTAAGAACATTCCCACTTCGTAACACCTGTATACGACCAGTTATATACTTTAAAGGGTGTAAAATAATCAAGTATTGTGCTAAACACAATGATACTCCAAACTGACCACCAAATTTAAGTTGCACGTTTTTCCCCTCAGGTGAGGGCTCTGGGGTGGGGCTGGGGATGAGGGGTTCACAGTGCAGGAGGGTGCTCAGGGTTGGAGTGCTGGGGGCACAGGCTCTGGGGTGGGGCAGGGCTGGGGATAAGGAACTTGGGGTGCAGACAGGCTGCCCCAGGGCTAGGGCCAGAGAGGACTCCCCCCCACTGGCAGCAGCAAGCTCCGGGGGAGGGACCCCTTCTCTTCCCCCCCCCCCCCCACGCAGCACACTCACTCTGCACCACAGTCACTGCACATGCTCCTAGGACCTCTCTCAGGTCCAGAAAGCCCACTCACCTCCCCTATGGTGGGTACCGGGGGGGGGGGGATTGCCATCATGTGTGGCCTCCCCTGCTGCTGCCCCTCACCATAGCCTCACTGGGGATGGGGGATGGGGCTGCCCCTTGCCCAGCGTGGGGCAGGAGTGGGGACTGCAGGGTGGTGGCTGGGGGGGGGGGTGGGGTGTCACAAAATTCACCCAAGCCCCAGCTGCTCAGGTCTAGGAAGCCCCCCTCCCCCATCTCCCTTGTGGTGGGTGGGGGGTGCTGGGCGGGGCGGACTGCCATCACATGTGGCTTCCTTCCTCCCCTGCTGCAGCCTGCTGCCCCTCACCCTAGCCTCACTGGGGATGGGGCTGCCCCTTGCCCAGCATTGGGCAGGAGTGGGGGCTGTGGGGGGATCACAGGGTCAAACCTCACGGAAGCCCCAGCAGCTGCTCAGGTGAGTGAGGTCCACTCCAGATGTCCATCTCCTGACCGAAAGTCCCCTTGGCGTTTCCTCCAGGTGGGTGCCGGGGGACGGGAGAGAGGGCTCCCAAGCACGTGCATGCCTCCTCCCCCCTCCTCTCTCCCCCTCCCCCTCCTGAGGTGCTCCAACAGTCTGCCGGCCGCTGCTCTCTACAGCCTTAGGCAGAGGCAGAGGCAGAGGCAGGCAGCTGGCAGCACAAGCAAAGGAGAGAGGCACGGTTTTGTTTTGTTTTTTTCAGGCAAGGAAGCTCCTGGGGGGCAGGACCCGCTCCAGGCAGGGCCAGGGGAGAAACCCAGCTCCAAATATTGGTGGAGCACAGCCCCCAGCCTTGAATATTTCTGGTGCTTGGGCACCACGAGCCCATATAACCTGCCGCCCCTGCCCAGAGGGAGTGAACCAACTGCAATGTTTGCAAAAATAGAGGTTAGGGGGCAGAGGGGCTTTTTTCTCCTCCTCCCGCTCTTCAGGATAGTATATCTCAGCACCTGCTTCCCACGGCTGTGTTCTTAAATCCCTAGTGCTTCCCAATACCTGGACAAAGCAGCTCTTCCCTAGTTGAAATGGCGTACTGAGCTGCTAAAGGAGACTTGATTCAATGAAATATGTTACATACTCCACTACCCCAGTGAAAATATAATTGTCATATAGGCTTTTAGTTTTTAAAAGAGTCCATTATAAGTTTGTGGGCATAAAGCCTCATTGCGGTTCCCAAATGTCTTGTATTCTGTTTTGACTCCCTGAATTGTACTGCCTTTCTTCTCATCCACTGTAAATGTAGTGTTGCTCCTTTTAATTGTTTAGTTTTTAAAAAGTTATTATTCCTAGCTCTTCAGCATCTATGTTTGTTAACATTGAGCAGATGGATGTTCATTGTGCTATTTAATTTATATTTTGACAGCAAATAATAATTGAAAATATTAATAGTTGCTAGTAGATTTAGCAATGACATGTCAAATTATCTAGTGTGACACTTCCTATTTTATCATGATTTTGTAATTTGCAATTGTTTGTTCTATTTTTTGTTATGTGTATATATATAGGACAAGTTTATTCTTTTGGAACACGTGACTTCAAAACTGACTTCAAAATATCTTCATTTTCACTTGATTCCCCAAGGGGGATTGTCTTTCTCAAGTGATATTTCACCTCTCAATCTAGCAACTTAGGCCTGGTCTACACTATGACTTTAAATCGGATTTAGCCACGTTAAATCGAATTAACCGTGCACCCGTCCACACAACGGAGCCATTTATTTCGAAATAAAGGGCTCTTAAAATCGATTTCTGTACTCCACCCCGACGAGCGGAGTAGCGCCAAAATCGATTTTGTCATTTCGAATTAGGGTTAGTGTGGCCGCAATTCGATGGTATTGGCCTCCGGGAGCTGTCCCAGAGTGCACCATTGTGACCGCTCTGGACAGCAATCTGAACTCGCATGCACTGGCCAGGTAGACAGGAAAAGCCCCAGGAAAATTTGAATTTCATTTCCTGTTTGCCCAGCGTGGAGAGCACAGGTGACCACAGATTGCTCAGCTCATCAGCACAGGTAACCATGCAGGCTGATAATCGAAAAAGAGCACCAGCATGGACCGTACGTGAGGTACTGGATCTGATCGCTATATGGGGAGAGGATTCAGTGCTAGCAGAACTTCGTTCGAAAAGACGAAATGCCAAAACTTTTGAAAAAATCTCCAAGGGCATGATGGAGAGAGGCCACCATAGGGACTCAGATCAGTGCCGCGTGAAAGTCAAGGAGCTCAGACAAGCCTATCAAAAAACAAAGGAGGCAAACGGTCGCTCCGGGTCAGAGCTGCGGACATGCCGCTTCTACGCCGAGCTGCATGCAATTCTAGGGGGGGCCGCCACCACTACCCCACCTGTGACCGTGGATTCTGGGTCGGGGATAGTCTCATCAGCTTCACCTGAGGATTCTGCGGATGGGGAAGAGGAGGAGGAGGAGGAGGAGGACGAGCTTGCAGAGAGCACCCAGCACTCCGTTCTCCCCAACAGCCAGGATCTTTTTCTCAGCCTGACTGAAGTACCCTCCCAAGCCTCCCAAGCCAGTAGCCAAGACCATGACCCCATGGAAGGGACCTCAGGTGAGTTTACCTTTTAAAATATAAAACATGGTTTAAAAGCAAGCGTTTTTTAATGATTAATTTGCCCTGAGGACTTGGGATGCATTCGCGGCCAGTACAGCTACTGGAAAAGTCTGTTAACGTGTCTGGGGATGGAGCGGAAATCCTCCAGGGACATCTCCATGAAGCTCTCCTGGAGGTACTCCAAAAGCCTTGCCACAAGGTTTCTGGGCAGTGCAGCCTTATTCCGTCCTTCATGGTAGGACACTTGACCACGCCATGCTTGCAGCAAGTAATCTGGTATCATTGCCTGACAAAGCCTGGCAGCGTATGGTCCCGGTGTTTGCTGGCATTCAAGCAACATCCGTTCTTTATCTTGCTGTGTAATCCTCAGGAGAGTGATATCGCTCATGGTAACCTGGTTGAAATATGGGGACTTAATTAAGGGGACAGAGGTGGCCATTCCTACTGGGCTGTTTGCCCATGGCTGAAACGAAATCCTTCCCTGCAGTTAGCCAAGCACGGGGGGGGGGGAATTGGCCCTGAGCTTTTCACGTTTGGCTAGCAGGGATCTTCCCTGTTACCAGCCACGCGGTGGGGGGAGGGGTACATTGATCATCCCAGGGAATTCATGGCGGGAGGAGGGGGGTGGGGGGATTAGTTTGGTTTCTGCAGGGATCTTCCCTGATACCTGCCACGCGGTGGGGGGAGGGATAAAGCGATCATCCCAGAGAATTGGATGGTGGGATGGGGGGGGGTTAGTTTGTTTTCTGCTGCTGAAGGTTAACAGGAAAACCGCAGCAGTCAACAGGCTTTGCTTGGTATGTGGGAAAGGAGGGCGCAGAAGCCGAAAGACAATGGCTTACCATGGCTGCCTGCAAGCTGAATTCTGTTGCCCGGACCTGCGTCTGTGATCTCTAACACCAAAGCCACAGGCACTCAATATTAAGATGGAAAATGCGACCTTGTACTGAAATCACATGTGCTATGTAATGTGAATAGTGTTTTTCACCATGAAAGAGTATAAGCATTGTTCTGTAAAATGTATCATTTTAAAAACTTCTCTCCTTTCTTTCAACCCTCCCTCCAGCAGCTGCAAATTTTTCAAGCCTCCCTCCTCCGTCCCGAAGGCTATCTCAGATAAGGCGGCGTAGAAAGAGGACGCGAGACGACATGTTCACAGAAATAATGGAATCCACCCGCAATGAAAGAGCTCATTTGAATGAGTGGAAGGACACTGTATCTAAATTTAGGAAAGATGCCAGTGAACGTGAGGTCTTGAGGGACGCTCGAGATGAGAGGTGGCAGGCTGCAACGCTGGGGCTGCTGCGTGAGCAAACGGACATGCTCCGGTGTCTGGTGGAGCTTCAGGAACGGCAGCAGGATGACAGAGTGCCGCTGCAGCCGCTGTATAACCTCCCTCCCCCCTCACCATGTTCCATATCCCCCTCACCCAGACGTGTAAGAACGCGGGGGGGGGGAGGCTCCGTGCACCCTCCCACTCCACCCCAGTGGACAGCCCAACCAAAAGGCTGTCATTATATTTAATTTGTTCAGTGGCCTTTTTCTTCCCTCTTATCCTCCTCCCAAACCTCACCCAGATTACCTTCTTGGTTCTCTCCCTATGTTTATAATCACTTAATAAAGAATACATGATTTTTAAACGGGGAGGGAGGGTGGGTTCCTTACAGAGAATGAATGAGTCAATAAAGGGGGCTGGTTTTCATAACAGAGTGCCGCTACAGCCCCTGTATAACCCCCCTCCCCCCTCACCATGTTCCATAGCCTCCTCACCCAGACGTGTAAGAACGCGGGGGGGGGAGGCTCAGTACACCTTCCCATTCCACCCCAGGGGACAGCCCAAGCAAAAGGCTGTCATTTTTTTAACCATTTTTTAATGGCCTTTTCCTTCCCTCCTCCCAAACCCCACCCGGGTTCCCTCCCTCTTTTTATAATCTATGAATAAAGAATAAATGATTTTTAAATGATAGTGACTTTATTTGGTTTGAAAGCAAGCTGGGGGAAGGGGGAGGGTGGGTTCCTTACAGAGAATGAGTCAATAAAGGGGGCGGGTTTTCATGAAGGAGAAACAAACAGAAATTTCACACTGTAGCTTGGCCAGTCATGAAACTGGTTTTCAAAGCTTCTCTGATGCACACTGCTTCCTGGTGTGCTCTTCTAATCGCCCTGGTGTCTGGCTGCGCGTAATCAGCAGCCAGGCGATTTGCCTCAGCCTCCCACCCTTCCATAAAGGTCTCCCCCTTACTTTCACAGAGATTGTGGAGCACACAGCAAGCAGAAATAACAATGGGGAGATTTCTTTGGCTGAGGTCAGAGCGAGTCAGTAGCGATCGCCAGCGACCTTTTAAACGGCCAAATGCACATTCTACCACCATTCTGCACTTGCTCAGCCTGTAGTTAAACAGCTCCTGACTCCTGTCCAGGCTGCCTGTGTATGGCTTCATGAGCCATGGCATTAAGGGGTAGGCTGGGTCTCCAAGAATAACTATTGGCATTTCAACATCCCCAACGGTCAGTTTCTGGTCCGGGAAGTAAGTCCCTTGCTGCAGCCCTTTAAACAGAGTAGTGTTCCTGAAGACGCGAGCATCATGAACCCTTCCCGGCCAGCCCGCGTTGATGTTGGTGAAACGTCCCTTGTGATCCACAAGTGCTTGCAGCACCATTGAAAAGTACCCCTTGCGGTTTATGTACTGGGTACCTGGTGCTCCGGTGCCAAGATAGGGATGTGGGTTCCATCTATCGCCCCACCAAAGTTAGGGAATCCCATTGCAGCAAAGCCATCCACTATGACCTGCACATCTCCCAGAGTCACTAGCTTTTGTAGCAGCACCTCAGTGATTGCTTTGGCTACTTGCATCACAGCAGCCCCCACAGTAGATTTGCCCACTCCAAATTGATTCCCGACTGACCGGTAGCTGTCTGGCATTGCAAGCTTCCACAGGGCTATTGCCACTCGCTTCTCAACTGTGAGGGCTGCTCTCATCTTGGTATTCTGGCGCTTCAGGGCAGGGGAAAGCAAGTCACAAAGTTCCATAAAAGTGCCCTTACGCATGCGAAAGTTCCGCAGCCACTGGGAATCGTCCCACACCTGCAACACTATGCAGTCCCACCAGTCTGTGCTTGTTTCCCGGGCCCAGAATCGGCGTTCCATGCCTATAACCTGCCCCATTAACAGCATGATCTCCAAAGCACCGGGTCCCGCGGTTCGATAAAATTCCATGTCTATATCCTCATCACTCTCGTCGCCGCGCTGCTGTAGCCTGCTCCTCGCCGCCTGGTTTTCCAGGTTCTTGTTCAGCATAAACTGCACGATAAGGCGCGAGGTATTTACAATGTTCATGACTGCTGTCTTGAGCTGAGCGGGCTCCATGCTTGCCGTGGTATGGCGTCTGCACTGTTCACCCAGGAAAAAGGCGCGAAATGGCTGTCTGCCGTTGCTTCCTGGAGAGGGGGGAGGATATACCCAGAACCACCCGCGACAATGTTTTTGGACCCATCAGGCATTGGGATCTCAACCCAGAATTCCAATGGGCGGAGGAGACTGCGGGAACTATGGGATAGTTATGGGATAGCTACCCACAGTGCAACGCTCCAGAAATCGACGCTAGCCCCGGTACATGGACGCACACTGCCGAATTAATGTGCTTAGTGTGGCCGCATACAATCGAATGTTTACAATCTGTTTCCTAAATTCGAATTATATAAATTCGGATTAATCCCGTAGTGTAGACGTACCCTTAGTGCTTTTTCACATCACCTGTGTGTAGAACTTGGTTCCCAAAGATTCACTAAGGGCAGTCTACGGTCTCATATGAAATCCTTCTCAAAGGCAAGTTTCTACTGTAATTTTTATTGAGCACAGATCTACTACCCCAATGTAGATTGATACCCACAAGAATTCAAAAATCATGAGTTATACACCTAACATGAAGAATTTAAAAATAAATAAATAAATTTGAGTTCTTTCTATTTCTCTTTGTTCCTGAGCCTTTAGGGGGCACTTGGGGCCAGACTCACAGAAGTATTTAGGCTCTTAACTTCACTGGCAGTTAGAAACCTAAATACCTTTTGTGCCTACTCTCATACTTTTGCCGTTCTTTTTTCCCAAATAAATCCATACCTCAAATGTTTGTACACTCCTATAACAGTCACTGCTATTTCAGACCTCCTCCACTTGCTTTCAGTGAAAATTAATTAAACCTCCTTATTTCTGTAAGCAATTTCCCCATCCTGCAAACACTGAAGCACATGCTGTCCCTCTCCTATTACTTCATTTGCTGCACACCTCGATGTAGATTTTTCTATGAAACAGTTTACATTTCTATTGGCACATTTCAGTGTTAGAGCCGTTAGGTATGATACTATGATACTCTGCTATGATATGTTTCAGCAATGTTCTTCATACTGACAAATGTACTGTTTTGTACAGCCAAATCAATAGATATTTTACACAAATTATTCTGTTACTCCTTTGGGGTGGGGGCATAGTGATGCTGACCTCACCTACTTTGCCTTTCAGTAAGACTGAAGTGCCTTGTCTTTACTATATTTTTACAGTGGTACATGTTAGTTACCCTGTGTAACTAACAAATTCTCACCAGCCACACATGAAGTAAGCCTTATCTTTTTCTGGAGGGGTACAGGCTGCTCCCCCATCCCCCAGCAAGAAGCCCCCCAATCCCAGCTGGCAGAAGGTAAGGGGTACAGAGACCTTTCTGTGCTGGGGTTGAGGGTCAGATGTAGTCTTACCAATCCCAAACCATTCAGAAATCATGAGTCAGTCCTCCCGCCCCCCACCAGAAAAAGTGACATTTTAAACACACCAAGTTTGGGGCCTGTTTGTTTCCTGCCCAGCTACAGCAGCTCCAGCTCCCTGCCCCTCCTGAGCCAGGTCATACTCAGCTCCCCAGGGACACGCCCTGGGACGCTGCAGCTCAGGGTGACACTCCCCTCCCATCCCCACCCCCTATCAATGACCCAGGTTAGGAGATTTCTGACATCTCTGGGCACTGCCGGAGAGCTGGGGAATGAACTATCCACAGACTGTTACTGGCTCAGTCAGGGGAGATGAGACCTTGGGGGCTGCTCTGCCCTCCCTTCAGACAGGAGAGAGAGATCTGATCCCCTGGTGGGGCCAATACCCTGTACTGTCACCCCAGGTGTGCCATGGCTCAACCCCAATGGATCAGCATCGGCACCTGAAGAGTGGGACAGGAATATTAGCTCCCAAAGCTCATTCATGCCTCCGGGACCCTGTGGGGGGCCCAGCGATTGCTGCTCATTCCCCATCTGGTCCCAGGGGAGCCCCCTCTGCACCTGTG
This sequence comes from Terrapene triunguis, assembly GCF_002925995.2. NCBI lineage: Eukaryota > Metazoa > Chordata > Testudines > Emydidae > Terrapene > Terrapene triunguis. The sequence continues at coordinate 783,632 of NW_020664661.1, read as the reverse complement.
CCACACCCTTTGATCTCTCTGGGTCAGGGGCTGGGGAAGGGGAAGCTGCTGAACAGACACTCAGACCCTGAGCTCTGGATGTGTCAATCTCCAGCTGGGGGTTCTCTGGACACTCATAGCACTGAGTGGGAGAACTGGATTCTGGCTGGTTTGTGGGGTCTCCTCTGTCCCCTCATCCCAGCCCCACGCAGCCTGGTGAATCCCCCTAGAGTAAAATTTCTGTATATTGACGGCAACTCCGCCCAGGGGGCCCCACTATAGTAACGCCTAGTTCTCTGACAACAGAGAGCCTGCCGGAGTGCCAGGGACAGCAGGGGTGGAGATGCTCAGGGGTTTTACTTTGTCAGGACCCCAAAGTGAGGAAAATCGCTTTCCTAACTCCCTGTTGAGTTCGGAATCCCTGTCCCCGTGTCCCTTGGGGACACAGACTCAGCAGGGAAGGGAGGGGACAGGCTGCTTACAAACCCCAGATCAGAACCCTAGAGCACAGAGGGGCTTTGGAAAAAGGAACCATGGGTAGGACCCACCCCTCATCTGGGCCCTGAGGGGGGCATCTGAGCACGACTACAGAGCTCCAATGAATCACAGTAACTATCCCCCAAATGGCCTATTTGCCCCTCACTGACGATATGCACCATAGTCTGGTAGGGCAGCCCCCGGCTCAACGGGCTCTGGAGACTGAACTCCCCTCTCCCCCAAGAGCTCCTGGCACTTCTCCTCCAGGGATGATTGTTATGGTGTGGGAGGGAGCTGGTGGCCCAGCTAGCTGTACAGGCAGACAGGGTCTTTGCTTAGCCTGTAAGGAAATGTTCAGTCCCTTTGGTGGACAAGGTTGTTGTGAGTTTGGGGATGCAGCTGTCCTCAGAGAGAAGCTATGGCAGACAGCAGAGTTTGTTCTGCTGTATTCTCTGCATTCAAAGGCAATGCTTGGCCCAGAGTAGCTAACAGGGAACCAGGCATTGGTGTGCACTGAGATTTCAGGAGGAGGGGGCTGCCTGTGTGCTGTTTGCCTCTGTTCCAGGGCTGGTGTATTCATGTAAATAAAGCAAATCCCACTTGGGATTTACCCAGACTCTGGGCACTGATTTCTCCTCCCCTGGCCAGGCCCAGGCCAGCTCTTGCTCAGCAGAGGGGCCATGCCAGCATGGGTAGGATAACATAATGACAATACACTACTAATGGTGTCTTTAGTAGGGCTGTCAATTAATCACAGTTAACTCACGCGATTAACTCAAAAAATTTAATCGCGATTAAAAAAATTAATCATGATTAATTGCAGTTTTAATCACATTGTTAAACAATAGACTACCAATTGAAATGTATTAAATATTTTGGATGTTTTTCTACATTTTTATATATATTGTATTCTGTGTATATTATTTTTTATTACAAATATTTGTACTGTAAAAATGATAAAAGAAATATTTTTCAATTCACCTCATACAAGTACTGTAGTGCAATCTGTTTATCATGAAAGTGCAACTTACAAATGTAGATTTTTTTTATTACATAACTGCACACAAAAACAAAATGTAAAAACTTCAGAGCCTACAAGTCCACTCAGTCCTACTTCTTGTTCAGCCAATCACTAAGACAAACAAGTTTGTTTACATTTATGGGAGATTGTGCTGCCCGCTTCTTATTTACAATGTCACCTGAAAATGAGAACAGGTGTTCACATGGCACAATGGCATTGCTAGGTATTTACGTTCCAGGTTTGCTAAACATTTGTATGCCCCTTTGTGCTTTGGCCACGATTCCAGAGGACATGCTTCCATGCCAATGATGCTCGTTAAAAAAATAATGCATTAATTAAATTTGTGACTGAACTCCTTGGGGGAGAATTGTATGTCTCCTGCTCTGTTTTACCTGCATTCTGCCATATATTTCATGTTATGGCAATCTCGGATGATGACCCAGCACGTGTTGTTCGTTTTAAGAACATTTTCACTGCAGATCTGACAAAACGCAAAGAAGGTATCATTGTGAGATTTCTAAAATTAGCGACAGCACTTGACCCAAGGTTTAAGAATCTGAAGTGCCTTCCAAAATCTGAGAGGGACGAAGTGTGGAGCATGCTTTCAGATGTCTTAAAAGAGCAACAGTCCAATGTGGAAACTACAGAACCTGAACCACCAAAAAAGAAAATCAATCTTCTTGGTGGCATCTGACTCAGATGATGAAAATGAACATGGGTCATTCCGCACTGCTTTGGATTGTTATCGAGCAGAACCCATCATCAGCATGGAAGCATGTCCTCTGGAATGGTGGTTGAAGCATGAAGGGACATATGAATCTTTAGCGCATCTGGCTCTTAAGTATCTTGCAACACCAGCTACAAAAGTGCCATGCAAATACCTGTTCTCACTTTCAGGTGACATTGTAAACAAGAAGCAGGCAGCATTATCTCCTGTAAATGTAAACAAACTTGTTTGTCTGAGCGATTGGCTGAGCAAGAAGTAGATCTGAGTGAACTTGTAGGCTCTAAAGTTTTACACGGTTTTATTTTTGAGTGCAGGTTTTTTTGTACATAACTCTAAGGCCTTGGCTACACTTGGCAATTAAGCGCGAGTGTAGTCGCGCCGCCAGCGCTGCGAGAGCTCTCTCGCAGCGCTGTATGTACTCCACCTCTCCGAGGGGAGTAGCTTGCAACGCTGCGAGCGAGCGTGCAGTGCTGCAGGCACTGATTACACTGGCGCTTTACAGCACTGCACTCGCTGCGCTCGGGGGGGCGGGGGGGGGCGTTTTCACATCCCTGAGCGCAGCAAGTTGCAGCGCTGTACAGCGCCAGTGTAGCCAAGGCCTACATTTGTAAGTTCCATTTTCACGATAAAGAAATTGCACTACATTATTTGTATGAGGTGAATTGAAAAATATTATTATTATTTCTTTTGTTTTTTTTACAGTGCAAATATTTGTAATAAAAAATAAAGTGAGCACTGTACATTTTGTATTCTGTGTTGTAATTGAAATCAATGTATTTGAAAATGTAGAAAACATCCAAAAATATTTAATTATTGTTTAACAGAGCGATTAATCGGGATTCATTTTTTTAATCTCTTGAACAGCTCTAGTCTTTAGTTATTATCTGAACAGTGCCCGTGAGTGTGTGAGTTTCCCTGGTGCCTCCCCATGCAGTAAAGTGACACAGGTCCTGTCCCTGGAAGCAGAGACATTAATTGCACACCTGCCCCCATGGAGGGGTGACAAAGCAGGGGTGGGCAGTGGCGGCAGCAGCGAGGCCGGTGCCTGGCATGAAGCAGACCCCCCTGTGAGATCCCTGGGGCGACAGGGGGGTCTGTGACGCTCAGCCCAGGGTGATGCAGTAAAAGAGCTGGGAACCTCCCTCCTCGTTTATTTCTCCGTCTGGTCCTCTCAGTTTCGTTCCGCTTTCCCTGTATATCCCCTTCCCCCTCTGGCCGGGAGAGGCAGTCACTTCCCGCGAGCTGGACTGGCTCCTGCTGGGACGCGCGGAGACGGGGCGGGTTCCAGCAGGAGCAAGTCCGCGGCTCAGCGGCTCTGCAGCCCGGGCTGGTGTTGAAGGACACAGGAAGTGGCTGGAGCAGCAGAGCAGGCTGGAGCGGAGGGTGCTGCTGGGAGGAAGGAGGCAGCAATCGAGGAGAACAAAAAGCTGAGCTGGCTGCTGCTTGCATTGGGGTCAGAGAGCCGGGCTAAGCAGCTGCTACTTCTGTGCTGGGGGAGACCTCCATTGCAACTTCCGAGGGGGGCATTCTCCAGCGGAAACCAGCCCCCTGAGGCAGCCCAGGGCTCTGCCCACCCCAGCCCTGAGCCGAAGACTGCGGGTGAGTGACCTCGGGGACAGGGGTAATATTGACTCTACACAAACAGCCCCTCTTGGGAGCAATTGCAGGAGCGGATCCAGCCATGGGCGAGGGAAAACCCCAAGAATGGGGCTGTCCCAGTCAGAGGGAGGGGGGCAGGGGATAGAGGAGAGAGAGCCTGACAGGGTCAGGGGGAGAAATAAGTGGGGAGGGAGTGGCCCAGATCTCTCACCTGCCCTGACATGTGTATTGCAGATTCACAGTCCTGTGGGCAAGGTGAGGAGCAGCCAGTCCCTGCCTCTCCTGGTTCCCCTAGGGCTATGGCAGGGGAATCCCCCAAAGTGCCTCCTTTGGTTCTGTTCTTTTCTAGCAGTAGGTTCAGAGATGGTGTCACACTGGGAGGGTTTAAACATGTCTCGGTGGTGGGTTCAGTCCTGGTGGAGGGGCTGTGGCTGTGCTGGGTTAAAGTTTGTTCCCAGCATGGCAGAATCTGGAACATCTGTCTGCAGGGAAAAAGCTGGGGGGTACTTGTGATGCGGAATTAAGCAAAGTCTGTTCGGAAATCTCCCAAGCTGCCCTTCTCGCCCTGACAGGCTGCAGAGGAACGTCCCTGTTTCACACCGGCTTGGCTCAGCCTCCCATGGGACAGGGAAGGGGAATGGCTGCAGTGGAGCCAGTTCAGGTAGGGATTGTTGAGGAGTTCTGGGAGAGGGGCAGTAAATACACAGGAGGTGGGAGCGTCTGGGCAGTTTGCTCTGGAGGTGGGAGGGGGCAGAAAACATAGAAGATGGAGATGGGGGGAGGACAGAGTGTGACAGACCTGCTGGAACTAGTTTAACCTGGGCCTAGATTCCAGGAACAGACCCATGGGCGTTGGGATAGAAAATCCATGATTTGAAGAACAGGAAACAACCCCCCTGGACAGGGCTGGGAAAACTTACCAAGCTCCCAGTGCTGGAGCGAGAACCTGCCAGCCAGAGTCTGCGATGAGATACGAAGGGGGTACCCACCACTGTGGCTTAGGGGAGATTACTTGTCCCCTCACATGCTGCTGCTGGCAATAGGGAGGGTGTTGGGATTCCTACCCTGGGACTGAACCTTGACCCTGCCAGGGGCTCCATCGTCTGTGTCAGCCTCTGGCTAATAGGTGTGTGATGAATGTGAAGACCCTGCCCCCTCTGTCTGCTGGGAAGGACGAGGGGCTCTGTCTTTCCCTCCTCACTCTGATGCCTCCTGGCTTCTCTGAGCAGGGTGGGGGTGGGACTGTGGGAACTGTGCCTCCCAGAGCTTCCATTTTCCTGGCCCTGCTCCCCCATGACTAGGGGGCTATCTCTGGGGCAGCAGGTACTGAGTGGGGGGCTCTTGCTCTTTCAGGGGCCGGTGACCTTCGAGGAGGTGGCTGTGTATTTCACCAAGGAGGAGTGGGCTCTGCTGGACCCTGCTCAGAGAGCCCTCTGCAGAGACGTCATGCAAGAAAACTATGAGAATGTGACCTCGCTGGGTAAGGAGTCCTGTCCCCTCAGCTATTAGAAAGGGAAATGAAGAGTTACGGTTCATGTCACTCCCACAATGCAACCTCAGCTCTGCCCTGTTTCAGCAATGGCCTGACATGCCAGTGACACACATGCTAACGCTCTGCCCTCCCCGCTACAGAACACTTTGGGAACAGAGCACACAACAGGATAGCACACAGTCTAACATCTTCTCTTTGGTAAGGGAAAACTTGGGTTCATTTCCATTGTAGCAGACAGAAGCTACCTACCCCGGCTACAGTTAAACACTGAGCCTACTGCACACAAAGCATCTCAGACTAGCAAAACATTACCACCCCTTTTCCCTCCCCATGGGGATTCCTTCTGAGTCATTGCCTTCACTTTCCCCTCACTGAGCCCTGGAGACCATTAGCATGTATGTCACCAGACTGCTGACAATCCCCATGGTGAGAACACAACTTTGTGCACCTTTGAAGGTTAGGTCAATAACACTCAGCACTGAAATGAGGACTTGGTCCCTCAAGGTTAATTTGCACCTCTCTTCATAGCACAGTTACATCTCTGCCAATCTGCTCCAATTAATCCCTGCACTATTCAATTACAGCTAGCGCAGTGCACATAGCTGAGGTGCATACAGATCAATGCTGGCATTGCAGTCTGTGGAACACAACACCAGTCTTTTCTCATATCTGTTATAGACTGAGATTTTATGGTCAAAAGGGACAAAGGTCATTTAGTCCGACCTGTAGCATAATACAGGCCATAGAATTACATCCACTTACCAGTTTATTGAGCTGAATACCTTGTGTTGACTAAATCATCCTCTAGAAAGGCATCATATCGTGATTTCAAGAGATGGAGAATTCTTCACATCCCCGGGTAGTTTGTAAACCTTTGCACCTTTACTGAGCTATTCTTAATGGCTATTGCCAGCTCCAGGGCTAGGGGGTGAAGGCAGAGTTAAGGATGCATTGCAAGGGTGGTGTGTACTTTAACTCTGTTTCCTGGTTTTCAAAGGTTTAGCCACCATCAGGGCATGAGGCAGCACTGGGCAATGTTAAACGCTGCATAAAGGAAATTTATGGACATTTAAAGTCTTTGATGTTTTTTTTAAAATGGACTTTGTTGCCACTATAACTGTGTCTACACCAGAGCTCTTGCTGCCAGAGCTATGTGGGATAGGGATGTGATTTTTCACACCCCTCACTGACATAGCTATGCTGGTGAAGCTTTTAAGGGCAGGCCAGGTCAAAGCCTGCCTGTGGATTATAGAACACTTGAAAATATTGCTCTCAATTGAAAAATGTTGGTATCAGAGCAAAACTTCCACAAGGAACTCCTGCCAACACACACTGTCTAGAAGCTGTCAGACGTAGGACTCAAACACAAGGATGTAGCTCAGCATCAATGGCCACAGCATGTCCCTTGAGCCAGTTCTGTGAGAGCAGATTGCTGGAAACTCTCTGGCTCTGAACAGAGTCTTGGTCTTCCTGCCTGTGCATTTCAGTCTCTTTGACTTGTCTGTTTGGCTCATGGTGATCTGAAATTCCAAACGCTACAACTATTAATGCTAACTCGGGAAGTCTTTACAGAGAAGCACCATCTCTGCTATAGTTAAATTTCAGCATTGATTTCTGTTTAAAGGCTGACCATTCTGACTGCCCTAAAATCCACATGCTTATTTGGATTGGCTTGAAATATGCTGCTGTTCATGGGGGTGCTCAGCAGGGGTAGTGGCCCAAGGATGGGGTTATTTGACAAAGGGGTCGTGAGACAGAGACTCCTCCAAAGCAGCTTTTTCCAAAATCAGCTTGCTCTTATAACATTTTCTTGCACATACCTAGGACTCAGACTAACCTGAGGGGGCCCTTCAATACTGCATTCTCTAATAAACACTGGCTTGTTGTGAAGAGCCTCTCTTGCACTGCTGCAGATACCTACTGTTTGCATCACCCCTTAAAGAGAGGGGACTCTCTTGGACTCACTGGAGAGCCCTGGTGAGAAAAGGGGGTGCTGCCACCAGGCCCACACTCAGAGAAGTGGAGCTGTGGGGCTTACCCTCCAAGAACTAAGCTTAGGGTCTAGCACATTAAAGGGAGCAGTCCCAAAAGAGACCGTAGAAAGGCTGTGGTGTCTCACGCTCTGTAACTCCATGGCATCCCTCTCTCTGAATCCCTCCATTGGTTCCCCTATCTCTGTCCCCTCAAACATAAGCTGCTTATCTTCAGTGGTAAGTCCTTTCGCAGCTTGTCTGCATCTGACGTATAATTTCTGATTCAGCACTGAGATGCCAGCTCCCACCTGTGACCCACCAGGGATGCCAGCCTCCATCACCCACTTGTTAAATGTTCAAACTATCTGCTTCGTGCTTTCGCTCATGCTGGAAGGAGCTCTCCATACACCTCCAGAAAGCTACATCACAATTCTCCTTCAGGGTCCAGCTGGTGGCAGGCTGGAGAGAGGAAGGCTTGGGGAAAAGAGCTCTTGTGAGTTGGGGCTGGGACCAGGGGGGATGCCCTGGATCAGCTGCTGTAGGGAGTTCGGTGCCATGGAGGGCTAGAAGCAGTGGGAGGGAGTTGGATCAGGAGCTCAAGAAGCTGGGAAGGTTGAGGGTGTGAGTAAAGGGAGGGTGGATGCCAGGTGCTCCAGGAAAGGGGGGTGCTAGCAGTGGGAAGGAGGGGACACTTTTTGGCAGGAGCAAGGAACATTTAGAACGGATATTGGGATGGGACGTGGTTGGGGAGCAGGAGACTTGGGGGAACGGGTACCGAAGAGGGCTGTGGGCAATAGGAAGGGAGGAGAGAACACAAGAAGCGGGTGCTCCTGTCCCCAGGTGTCTGGGACTACAGATCTTGAATGCTGGTCCACTGGGCTCTTAGCAGCTAGTAAGTTCCACCTGCCACCCAGGGACCTGCTAGCAGTTGTCAGACTAGAAGCTGAACCCTGACAGAGGACTCCAGCTGATTGGTGGAACGTTGGGGGTCCTGATTGGTCCTCATCTTCTACTTAACCCAAGCACAGACACAAGAAATTGTCCCTGCAGCTGGGTTTCCCCTGCTGAGGGCTGCTTCCCCTGTGATACCTGCTCCAACTGTCTGACTCTGATCACTTGGTAACTGACCCTGCTGCCTCCTGGCACTTGACTCCTGGTTTTGCCCTCTGGCCTGTCTCAGCATCTGACCTCCTGATATCTGACCCGGTCTGATGCCCGATTCCTGGTCTGACCATTAGGTCATAGAATCATAGAGTATCAGGGTTGGAAGGGACCTCAGGAGGTCATCTAGTCCAACTGCCTGCTCAAAGCAGGACCAATCCCCAACTAAATCATCCCAGCCAGGGCTTTGTCAAGCCTGACCTTAAAAATCTCTAAGGAAGGAGATTCCACCACCTCCCTAGGTAACCCATTCCAGTGCTTCACCACCCTCTTAGTGAAAAAGTTTTTCCTAATATCCAACCTAAACCTCCTCCACTGCAACTTGAGACCATTACTCCTTATTCTGTCATCTGCCACCACTGAGAACAGCTGAGCTCCATCCTCTTTGGAACCCCCTTTCAGGTAGTTGAAGGCTGCTATCAAATCCCCCCTCACTCTGCTCTTCTGCAGACTAAATTAGCCCAGTTCCCTCAGCTGCTCCTCATAAGTCATATGCTCCAACCCTCTACTCATTTTTGTTGCCCTCCGCTGGACTCTCTC
>NW_020664661.1:685476-774653 GCF_002925995.2 Terrapene triunguis | reverse complement strand
CCTCCGCTGGACTCTCTCCAATTTTTCCACATCCTTTCTGTAGTGGGCGGCCCAAAACTGGACACAATACTCCAGATGTGGCCTCACCAATGCCGAATATAGGGGAATAATCACTTCCCTCAATCTGCTGGCAGTGCTCCTACTAATGCAGCCCAATATGCTGTTAGCCTTCTTGGCAACAAGGGCTCCATGTCAAAGTGTCATGGCGCAGTCACAGAGAAAGCATGTCTGTGATGAGCTTATGATGGACATCCTGGACAGGACCAACAAGGAGGAACAATACCGAAGGGGAAAGGATTCGTGGCACATGGAAAGGCAAAAAGCAGGCTGCCGAGCATGAGAAGAAGTGCAGCATGCAAGGAGAGACTTGCAGTGCAATCTCTGGAGTGGAAACATCCCCTGAAGGAGGAAGATAGAAAGCAGCAGAAAGACGTGTTAGAGAGGCTGCTTGAGGTCATGGCTGGGAGAGTTCAGGCTCCTGCTCCCACCCGCACCATGTCCTGAATCCCCTCCATGGTACCATGTCCTGCAGACCAGGAACTCATTGGACAGCACCAGGGCTGGGTGGCCCGGCCCATGGTCACCCTCATGCATATGACCTGATGCTGGAGGGTCGGGGCTAGTTACTCACAAAGCTCCAGCAATGTAGCTTTCTTCATGCAAAAGTGCTGAACCCACTGCTGGTCCTTGCGGGTCTGCATGATGATGTGATCCCACCAATCTGTGCATGTGGCTCTGCTCCAGAAGCACCTGTCTGCATAGCGAGCACCAGTGGCTATCACCAAGAGTGGTGCGCAGTGTCAGCCAGTTCCAGGCTGCCATATCTGTGTCATCGTCATCCTGTGACGGGTGCCTTCAGTAGATCAGAAAATGCCAGTGAAATGTTCACCAGTGTCTCATGCATACTCTGCCTATTTCCTGACACAGGAGTGAAAGCACAAGCAGGACAAGTTCTTCCCCTGGCACAAATGGGCACTTTCTTGGTGATGTCACAGGTTGGCACTGAAATTTCTAAGAAATCAGAGAATCTCACTCCCCTCCTCCCCATCTGCATCAGCCACAATCTCTCTTCCTTTCAGGGTTCTTGAGTCGTTTAGTCAGTCCTTCCCAAGGTCACGTGGTCTTATGCTTTTATTCACAGTCTCCTTTTCCAGAGGAATGAGCATCCTGAGCTTAGCATCTAATTCCCCAGCCTTCTCCACATGAGACTTTTCATATACCCTGAGCTGCTGCATTTGGTGGCGTCCCCCACTCCATCCTGTTCCATACTACGCTGAATCCTGCCAGCCCATTCTTACTGGTCCCAGTTTCCCTATGACCTTTCATTGTCTTTGGGCCTCTCTCTGTTAGCAAGAAGCAGTTTCAGGGTGACTAGAGTCTTCGCCTTCTGGGACATGGAGTTATTGTCTCTGTGTTTTAGGAGCCCTCTTGTCCATGAGTATCTGGCTGTGTGTGTTCCCAGCAGAGATGGGGCTAGCTAAATCTCTCATAAACAGAGCCACCTGCACCTTTGAGAATTGGTGGAACTCACCCTGACATCTTATTGCTTTAAAATGGGCTGGTGTTAAAATAACAGAACTTTTTTTCCCCATGACTTAAGCTGATCTTCCTGGTTTTCTTCCCCCCAAGCAGGGTTTCCAGTTTCCAAACTCGATGTGATCTCCCAGCTGGAAGAAAGGGATGAGCCATGGGTCTCAGATCTCCATGGCTCTGAAGAAAGAGGGATCCCGAAAGGTGCCTGCACAGGTGAGGAATCATGAAATCAACTCAAAAAGTATCAGCGCCTTAAAGAAACAGTTGGGATTCCATACAAAGACCTTGTGAGCTCTCCGAGTTCAGAATTGTCCCCATCAGGTGCTGCATCCTCAGGGCAGATATCACTCATGGCTTCCTAGGTGTCCTGACTGACTCCTGGCAGAAGCTCCCTCCCTAACCTCCCTTCCCCTGTTTGGATGAGATGCAAAGGCAGATTTGATCCCCTCCTTTCTCCCTTATGAGGCAGAGTTTGGGGAAGTACAGGGCCTGATTTTTTTCCTTTCTCCTCAGCACTTACTTTGGTTTGTGCTCCCCTTTTCCATCCCTGTTTCTAAGGTTTCTCTCTCTGTCCTGGCAGTTGAGGGGATGGTGAATGAGAACAAGGAGCCGAATCCTGAGCCAGAAGAGGCTGAACAAGTGGAACTGCATGGGGCATTAGTGCAAAGATCCCAGTTGATTGTGTCCAGGAGTCGTGAGCAGGGAAAAGCCTGTAAGAGTCAGCACAGACCAGAGAGGCAGCAGGGAACCCAGCCAGGGGGAGAAATGGGTAACTCCATTAATTATCGGAGAGTTTACAAAGACCGCAAGGAAACCAAAGCCCAGAAGAGAATCTCCCTGGGAGACAGAAACAACACATGCGCTGTGTGTGGGAAAAGTTTCAGTAGCCACTCACACCTTACTAAACATGAGAGAATCCACACAGGAACCAGGCCCTATGGATGCTGTGAGTGTGGGAAAAGCTTCACTCTGAGCTCACACCTTATTATACATCAGCGAATCCACACAGGAGACAGGCCCTATGAATGCTGTGAATGTGGCAAAAGCTTCACTGACAGCTCAACCCTTATTAGACATGAGAGGGTCCACACAGGAGAGAGACCCTATGAATGCTGTGAGTGCGGGAAAAGCTTCACTCAGAGCTCAGCTCTTGTCACACATCAGAGAATCCACACGGGAGAAAGACCCTATGAATGCCATAAGTGCAGGAAAAGGTTCAGTCGGAGCTCAACTCTTATTACACATCAGAGCATCCACACAGGCGAGAGACCCTATGAATGCTGTGAGTGTGGGAAAAGCTTCAGTCAAAGCTCATCGCTTATTACACATCAGAGAATCCACACAGGAGAAAGACCCTATGAATGCTGTGAGTGCAGGAAAAGCTTCAGTTACCGCTCAGACCTTGTTACACATCAGAGAATCCACACAGGAGAGAGACCCTATGAATGCTGTGAGTGCAGGAAAACCTTCTCTCGGCGCTCACACCTTATTACACACCAGAGAATCCACACAGGAGAGAGACCCTATGAATGCTGTGAATGCGGGAAAAACTTCCGCCAGCTCTCAGCCCTTATTAGACATCAGAGAATTCACACAGGTGAGAGACCCTATGAATGCTGTGAGTGCAGGAAAAACTTCCGTCAAAGCTCAGCCCTTACTGCACATCAGAGAATCCATACAGGCGAGAGACCCTAGAGATGTTCTTAGTGTGGGAAAAACTTCCATCAGAGCTCAGCCCTTATTTATCATCAGAGAATCCACAAAGAAGACAAACACCATTAAAACCTTCTCTAGGGCTGACAAAAAAAATATTTTCTTTAATGCTTTTATTAATTCCCATGTAGTGAACTTTAAGGCTGCTTGAACCATTTGTGTCACCATGGTCCACCAGGCAAGCTGCTTGCTTTTGCTTTTTAAATCTCACCATTCTTTGAGGTGAATCTCTTTGATCTTTCTATCAACTCATTTGAATTATGAGTCATGGGAGTGTATGTGTTCCTCCTACCAGGAATCTCCATCAGCCCCAGGTTGGGTAGAAAAGGGGGAATTTTAATGAATCCATAAATTTGGGGGTCATACCCTATGACTGCAGAATTGCTAATATAGAACCTACTTTTAAGAAAGAGGAAAAAAGTGATCTGGGAAACTAGAGGCCTGTTAGTTTGACCTCAAATATATGCAAGATCTTGGAATTAATTTTGAAAGAGAAAGTAGTAAATCACAAAGAGATAAAGGGTAATTGGGATAAAATATATCATAGTTTTATAATATGGTAGATCATGCCAGATCTATCTGATCTCTTTCTTTCAGAAATAGAACTGTTTTTTTAGACAAAGAAAATACAGTAGATCTAATCTATGTGGATTTTGGTAAGGCATTTGATACAGTTCCATATGGGGAATTACTAGTTAAATTGGAGAAGATGCAGATTAACACAAGAATTGAAAGGTGGGTAAGGAACTGGTTAAAGGAGAGACTACAATGGGTCATACTGAAAGGTGAACTGTCAGGCTGGAGGGAGGTTACTAGTGGAGTTCCTCAGGGATCAGTTTTGGGATCAATCTTATTAACATCTCTATTACTGATCTTGACGCACAAGGTGGGAGTGTGCTAATAAAATTTGTGGATGACACAAAGCTGGGAGGTATTGCCAATACCGAGGCGGACCCAAATATAATACACAAAGATCTGGACGACCTTGAAAACTGGAGAAAGCGAAATGGGAAGAAATTGAATAGTGCAAAGGGCAACGTCAGGCACTTGGGGACAAAACAACACGAATTTTTGCCATAAACTGGAGCCTAATCAGTTGGGAGCAACAGAGGAAGAGAGAGACCTGGGTGTATTGGTTGATCATAGGATGACTATGAGCAGACAATGTGATGTGGCCATGAAAAAGGCTAATGCAATCCTAGGGTGCATCAGGTGAGGTATTTCCAGTATAGACAGGGAAGTGTTAGTACTATTACACAAGGCACTGGTGAGACCTCATCTGGAATACTATGTGCAATTCTGGTCTCCCATGTTTAAGAAAGATTAATCCAAACTGGAACAGGTGCAGAGAAAGGCTACTGGGATGATCCAAGAAATGGAAAACCAATCTTATGAGAGAAGACTCAAGGTGAAGGCTGAGGGAGATATGATTGCTCTCTATAAATACATCAGAGGCATAAATACTGGGGATGGAGAGGAGTTACTTAAGTACCAATGTTGAAACAAGCACAAAAGGATATAAACCGGCCATCAACAGGTTTAGGCTTGAAACTAGATGAAGATTTCTAACCATCAGAGGAGTGAAGTTCTGGAACAGCTTTACAAGGGGAGCAGTGGGGGGAAAAAACCTAACTGACTTCACGATTCAGCTTGATAAGTTTATTGAGGGGAGGGGATGGGATGATAGGCCTGCCTACAATGCCAGGTTGCCCATCTGCAACTGCTTGTAGCAAATATCCCCAATGACCAGAGATGGGACACTAGATGGAGAGGGCTCTGAGTTAACTACGGAAAATTCTTTTCTGAGTGGCTGGTAGGTCTTGTCAATATGCTCGGGGTCCAACTGATTGCCATATTTGGGGTTGGAAAGGAATTGGCAGCTTGGTAGAGAGCCTGGGTTTTTTTCCCACCTTCCTTTGCAGCATGGTCATTTGCAGGTTTAAATTAGAATAAATGGTGGATTCTCTATAATTTGAAGTCTTTAATCATGATTTGAGGACTTCAGTAACTCAGCCAAAGGTTAGGGGTCTATTACAGGAGTGGGTGAGCAAGGTTCTGTGGCCTGCAATGTGCACAAGGTCATACTAGATGATTATGATAGTCCTTCAAGTCTATGAGCTATAGTGAGGTAAAATCTACCAGTTATTCTCATGTAAAATACAGCTATTCTTGCAGTAATGGCAGAACCATGGCCACTGTACACAGGCCAGCTAGCACATTTCCTCATGACCTGAACTAAGCTCCATCCCTTTTCCTAGTCCAGGGGTAGGCAACCTATGGCATGCGTGCCAAAGGCGGCATGCGAGCTGATTCAGTGGCACTCACACTGCCCCGGTCCTGGCCACCGGTCCGGGGGCTCTGCATTTTAATTTAATTTTAAATGAAGCTTTTTAAACATTTTAAAAACCTTATTTACTTTACATACAACAATAGTTTAGTTATATATTATAGACGTATAGAAAGAGACCTAAAAACGTTAAAATGTATTCCTGGCACGCAAAACCTTAAATTAGAGTGAATAAATGAAGACTCGGCACACCACTTCTGAAAGGTTGTCCTAGTCTAAACCATCCTGGAGCATCACTGTTCCCCAATTGCAAAGTGTCACCAAGTTCCCCCCCGTGTCTCATTCTCAGTTGTTTTCACGTTGCCCTGGAGTGTGCTAAACAGCAGTTATTTTTGTACCATTTTTCTCATTTGAAATGTATTTAAATATAATAAAGAACAGGATCGGGGCAGCCTCTGTGACACTCTGAGGAGATGGGAGGAGTTAGAGGGATTCCCTTCTCCCCCATCTCCTCAGCATTGTTACCTTCTGTCTGAGCCGTGTAGAGCAGGGGTCTCAAACTCAAATGACCACGAGGGCCACATGAGGACTAGTACGTTGGCCTGAGGGCCGCATTACTGACACCTCCCCCACGCCGCCCTCGGCCCCACCCCCACTCCATCCCTTCCATGAGGCCCCGCCCTTGCCCCACCTCTTCCCTGCCCCCATTCCAACCCCATCCCCAAAATCCTCACCCCAACTCCATCCCTTCCCTGCCACCAGAGGGTGCAGGAAGGATGAGGGGTGTGGCAGGGGGTCAGGGCAGGGGGTTGGGGTGCAGGAGGAGTGCCGCAGGGGGCTCAGGGCAGTGGGTTGGGGTGTGGGGTGCAGGAGGGGTGAGGGGTGCAGGAGGGGTGCAGGATGCGGCAAGGGGCTCAGGGCAGGGGGTTCGACTGCAGGAAGGGTTCAGGGGGCAGGCTCTGGCCCGGCGTGCATCGGGGGCAGGGCAGTCTCCCTGCCTTGCCCCCGCGCTGCTCCGGGAAGCCGACGGAACCTGGGGAAGGAGGGGCGCAGGGGTGTGTGTTGCTGTTGCTTCAGGCACCGCCCCCAGCATCTCCCATTGGCCAGGAACGGGGAACCGCGGCCAATGGGAGTTGCTGGGGGGGCGGTGCCTGATGCAACATCAACACACATCCCTGCGCCTCTCCTCCCCTAGATTCTTTCTGGAGCGGTGCGGGGGCAGGGCAGGCAGGCAGGGAGCCTGCCCTGCCCCCGGTGTGCGCCGGGCCAGAGCCGTTCTAGGTAAACGCTGGGGAAGGGCGAGGGGGCTGTGAGGAGCTCGCGGGCCGCAGAAAATAACCTTGTGGGCTGCATGCGACCCAGGGGCCGCGTGATTGAGACCCCTGGTGTAGAGTTTATCTTCTTCACAGTCTACCCCTCCACCTCCCAAAGTGGTTTGATTCCTTTAATCTTAAATTAGACTCATTAGGGCAGGAGATGAAAGTGTCACAGACCTGGAAGGGGAATTCAAATTGATCTGAAACACAGTGGGGTCATTCTGAGTTTAAATCACTGTTTCTGTCTATTGGCAAAGTCACTTCTGGGTCTTTTCTTGCTGAGTTGGGCTGGTTGGCAGATGGGAAGGTTGCCTGTTTTCCCATTATGATGATGATAAAACTTTTGTAAATAACATGACAATAATAGAGGGAGTGCTGAGTGAAGTGATTTTGAATGGCTCAGAGGAGAACACAACGGGAGAACCTGTTGTCCTGATTCTGTGTCATATGCAACCTGCTCTGGAATGTCATTTGATATGAAATGGAAAGTGTCTTATTCTTCTCTTTGTGGGTTTTTCTTTCTTTTTTGAAGGCCGTTTGGTCACATGACTGGATATTAGTTTTATTTGACAGAATGTAGCTCAGATTTATTGGGGACTTTGAGACAAATGACCATTTACTAAAATAGTAATTTCTCAGGTTATTTTTGCTTTTTCCCCATCACTCCATGTTGACATTGAGGAAATTCAAATTCAGTTCATTCAGCTGGAGAGAATACTCCAGTCTCTTGGGCATGCTACCAAGGAAATCTCCATTCTGAGACGGTGAACAACAGCACATCCCAATTTATGCAACTAACTGAAGTAACTGCATATGATCACACTGTTGTTAAATTCTTTCGGTCAATATGGTCTCAGATGACCCAAGGAGAGAGTTCCACAGTAAGTGACTTGGAACTAGGCAAAATGGCCTTGTAACTGGGGCCCTAAGAACATAATAATGGCCACACTGGGTCTGACCAATAGTCCATCTAGCCCAGTATCCTGTCTTCTGAGAGTGGCCAATGCCTGGTGCTTCAGAGGGAAGGAACAGAACAGGGCAATCATCAAGTGATCTAGTCACAGCATCTGGCAGTCAGAGGTCTAGGGATAACCAGAGCATGAGGTTGCATCCCTGACCATCTTGGCTAATAGCAGCAGTAGCTGCGGTCCAGGCCCTATAGGCATTTACACCTGACAATATCACCTAGATAATCCTATGACTTGGGAAATACTGTGACTATCTATGCAGATGTGGAGGAAACCAAAATGGCATTTTGCTGAACTCATGTTTTGTAGATGCTGCAAATGTGTATAAAATGAAATCAGTGCTGAATGTGGGACAGCAGCAGAATATCTGTTTCTGAAGATACCTCACCACTGGGGGCTTACAGGGATTCAGATCCAGGCCTTTTTCTAATCCCTCATTTAGATCCGTGCCACCACATTAAAGAAACCAGTTGGGCATTTTTGGGGAATATTCCTCACTATGATGACTGAAAACATATTTGGGTTAGTAAAGGATTTTACTTCAGTGAAGTGTAAATTTAGCCTGGCCAAGGATTTGGCAACAACTACAGTATTAGTACTGGGAACAAAGTGGTTGGTTCTCATCCAAGATAAGGACACTGTGGTGATGTACGGCCCAGGTAAAACTGTTTTTGGAACCCCGCTCCATAGTTCAATGGCATTTATTATGGTCCCAAATGATGCCATGGTTACACTGGAAACAATTGTCCTTTACCATTTGGATCCAAAGTGTCATGAGGAAATGAGAGAAGCAATTGGTGCCCTCTGAGGACATTCCTCGCCATGCATCCCAGTCTGGCTCCCTTGTGGAACAAGGACATTCATGCTGCAAAAGTGATGGCTCCATGTTCAGGCTGCAGGATACCCGAATGTTGAGTCCTAATTCTATGGTTTTGTCTCAGTTTTGCACTGGACTTACAGCACTAGTTTTGCATCACTTCTCCTTCACCTCCTGCTACTTTGAAAGATTAAAAAGTCTAAAAATAGACTAGAGTGACTTTTTCTTGTGATGCAAACCTTCCCACTGAGTGTGAGACCCCCTTCCACCAACACTTATGGCTGAAGAGCCAGAGACCAATAAACTCACAGTAGTGGAAGGCATCTATGTTGTTTTACACCAGGGCTCATTTTGTGGAAATAGGGATTAAAAGAAAACTAACATGTATGATAAGATTTCGTGATTTTTGAAAATGTTATTGTTACCAGTGAAAATGAAATTAAACAGGAAGTTAAATATTGGTTAAAGATTAAGAGACTAATTATGTAATTACCCAAATTATATTGGTAAACTGAAAGTTATATTGTTTTTCTTTTTGTTAGTAATATAGAAAATGGTGGCTAATCTTGAGTTTATTTGATGTAATTTACCCCTTCGGACCAAGGAGTTCTGAAATAACTCCTTGCTCCAAAAGCTGGGGCGGGGGAATCTGTGATAGGAACAATGTATACAAGACTACAGCCCCATACAGGATTTAGTTAGTTCCAATTCGAATGGAAATTATTTCGCTACACTTAACAGTAAATTTTCTGTTCAGAGGAAAACTACATAAGGAGACAAGTAATGTAACATTTCACCAGTGAGGCTGTAAGGGTCACTGAGAGCCCCGCTTCTCTTGTTTGCAAGGGAAAGACCTGACATCTATCATGAGATGTCCACAGTTGTTTTAAGAAGGGTAATTGGTGCATGATGCTATGGGCAGTTTTTCTGTTAAAAACATTTCCCACCAGTTATTTTTATGGGTACTTTTCCTTCTGAGGAGGCCAGATGTTAGAGCACACCCATTGAACCCTGAAGCCAGGCTCTGGAAACCACCACAGAAACGGCCTCATGTTCCTTTCATTTTCGATATCTTTGGTGTTCGAATATTTACACTGTGTGTAGTTTGCAACAACAGATAAAGAAAATTGTGTGGTTAAGGGAGATTTTTGTAGATCGGCATGAGCCCAAAGTCTGCTTCACTCCAATTGGATCAGGTCATGTCTGTATCCAAGCCCTATTCCACACCTGATTTTTCCAGAGACCTCTGAGGGGGTCCTGTAATGTGGGGTGAGTTGGAATCGTAAGCCATAAAGAAAAAGGTAAAGGATGAAGTCCTTTGCCTTTCAAGTCAACAAGCTGTCTCAGAGAGACTGACATTCCAGGACCCCAAGATTGATACCCTCTAGGGAAGAAAGTTTTTACATCAACATCAGGTGCCAGCAAGCTTGGTGAGTTTCCCTGTACCCAAAAAAGCCTCTAACTTGAAGTACTCGGCAACTACACCATTGCTTGGTTCCTAAGCTCCTACTATGTGGTGAGTCCAAAGCCTGAGATAGCTGCAGAATCTGTTATGGGGATAATATTTAAAATGTTATTTTCCCCTTTTCTATTTTTAGTTTTGTGTTTATTACCTGAGACACAACTGGCCTTTTTATTATATTAGGGTGTGAAAGGGTGGCTCACTGCATGAAAATCTACACAGGGAAGGCATCAGAATAGGTCGCCCAATCTAAATAGCTCTAAAACTCTGCCCTGCGAAATCATTGGATACTTGCTGCTTTTTCTGTGAAATGGTCAAAGAAACTAAGCTGTCAGCTATAAATTGCTAAGCCAGAGCTGTTAAACTTCTGCTTGTGAAAGTCTCTATAAGGTATGTATCTGTGCTGAGGGGCAGGGAGGAGAAGGATTAGCTGAGGCAATAATGAAATCTGAGGAGGAAGCTTTAAAGTTATGGCTTAAACATGAACTGCTAGTTGGTTTCTATATTGAATAATTCAACTAGTTGTGTGGATTGCACTGCCTGGGTGAAATTCTCTGGGGTTCAGAACTAAATGGACAGCCAGTTTCTTGGATTCCAGTTTTAGGACTTTAAGAGCTGATTATCTGCTGTCTTAATCTGATGAATTAACTAATTGATGACTTGAGTCCAATGCAGTATCCGTAAGTCCTTGATTTTGAGATTTGATCTTAACTTGATAACTGTGTTGTTTAACTCTTAGTTTAGTACTGTTTATAGTAGCTCAGCCTTAGTGATATTTTGTTTGTTTACCAACCCTATAGATGCCTGTTCAAGCATCTGCTTTGGTTAATTGTCAGCAATCCCTGCTTAATTTGTCTAGAAAGAGCCACTTGGTAAAGGGCATCAAAACAACGGGTGGATTAGAACACAAAATAGCTCTGTATGCTGAAGATGTCTTGTTATATTTGCAAGCAGCCTCATTAAAAATTCTAGAACAATTGATTTGGGGGATTTAGACAAGTATCGGGCTTCAAAATAAACTGTGATAAATCTGTCAAGTATCAGGGGGTAGCTGTGTTAGTCTGTATCTACAAAAACAACAAGGAGTCCGGTGGCACCTTGTTGTTTTTGTGATAAATCTGAAACTTTAAGAATGAATATTCCCCAAAGGTCCAAACAAACTGTTGTCAGCTACATATATTTAAATGGGTAATGGAATCTTTAAAATGTTTAGGAATAGTGTGGCAAAATCTTTTTAAGGTAAATTACTCTGCAGTGTGGAATCAAATAATAAAAGACATGGAGAATAAAATTAATGTGAATTTTCTTGGCTAGAGCAGGGTAGCCTTGGGAAAGATGAATGTCCTCCCAAAGGTATTGGTTTTGTTTCAAAAACAACAAGGAGTCCAGTGGCACCTTAAAGACTAACAGATTTATTTGGGCATAAGTTTTCGTGGGTAAAAACCCCACTTCTTCAGATGCGTGGAGACACCTTTGTTAGTATCCCTGACATTAAAAACATGGCAATATGTGCTATTAAAATTCATATGGAAACATAAAAAACAAATGTTAAGTTTTAAAGTGCATACCTACAAAGTGGAATGGACTAAATTTCTCTAATTGGGCTTATTAATATTATGCATCATAATTAACAGATGTGATCAAGTGGGTTAAACTCAAACAAGACTGGAGCCCAGATATAGCTATTCATAGTAATTGTTGTGTTAAAAAGAAATTTAGGTCACCAAAAAAAAAAAAATTGTCCAGTAAGCCAGACCACCTTTATAGCTTTGGAGAATTTGTTTAAACTCCTGTTGCCCAGGCCCTCTCCCTTAGCTACTTTCATTAATAATCAGGAATGTATCCCTAGGAAATAGCAAAGTGACTATTAGTTGTGGGTAAGAGCTGAGATTACTCAATTCCAAGAGCTGTTCCTGGGCCCTGGTCTGAAATCATAGCCAAATCTATGTAAAAATATAAAGCTCCAATATTTTCAGTATTTACAAGTCCAACATTTTATTGTGAAATCTGGATACAAGATGCTTCTATCTAGACCCTTTAACCATGTTTGAGGAGTTGTCTAAAGAGCAAGTTAGAAGAAAAGGCTTAATTTCTAAGATGGAGACAATTTTGATGGAGAAAGAGGGATTTGGACAAAAATTGATCTGGCTGAGTAGTTCTTTCTGTAGGAAAGGCCAGGGACTGTGCATCTTCCATTTATGTAGTTCATATATTTTTTGTAAATGACTGTGTAGCTGGCATTTAGATCTAACGCCAGTTAAGATACATCATATTTCTGTTATAGGGAGGTGCTCTCTTGGAGGAGTTGTGGGGAAAGGGTTAAAAAGAATTGTAGTTGTGTCCAAACATGAGATGGTTTTGGGAGGAAATTATTAAACCCATTCATCTTATAACAAAATGCAGATCCCCTGATCTGCTTACTTAATGCTCCAGTAAAGGATACGCCTTTTAAACAGGACAGCAGATTATTTCATGTTTTTATTGCTAGCAGCTAGGCTCCATATTGAACAGGATTAGAAAAAATGTGATTCCCTCCTTCTGCGGAATTGGGAATAGAAATATGGATTCTTCTTGTCATAGAAAACATTCACATCAACTAAAGCAGTGCCAAAAATGGATAGGTATGTAGAAATCTGGTCACCCATTTTATCAGCCTCCGAGCAGGACAACTCCCCCCGCCAGAAGCCAGAATCTTTAGCCATGGTCTTGGAATATTAGCCTGACCTTGAATACATGATGTACGATGTAGAATGTTAACATTTTATTGTAACTTTACCAGAATAAAAAGTTTTTAAAAAACAAATAAAAAGGCTATCGAGTCATATCATTTTCAATATAGAACATGGGCCACAACCACTGTGACGCTGAGTGGCGATTGGCCAGTTCACCTCAGAGCCTAGTCAACTCTCTCTAACTTAACCCTTTAGTTCTCACAAGGGAGCAGCTGAGGGGGACACTGATCTCGGCTCCAGTTGCATGCAGGGGGGGCTCAGAGCATTGTAAGGGAAAATGAGCTCCCTGCATGCAGGCTTTCAGGAATAGGGATGGGTGGGGCAGTGTGGCTGAGTAAGGAGGGGGTGGTGCCTCTGAGTAGAGGTGTGTGTGTGAGCTTGCACTGCAGTCACTGGTGTGACCGAGCCCAGCCTAGGCCCCCATCTAGCATGCCCTGGGAGTTGCACCTGGTGAGGCCCAGCTGACCCTGGGGGGCTGTTTCAAAGGCTTTTAAATGCAGATGAAGAGTTTGAGCATTTCAGCCACTGTGCTGTTGACAGAGCAAACTTGGGGTATGTAGTGGGACCAGTACTGGGGTATGTAGTGGGACCAGTAATGGCACCAGTCTGAAGGGGGTCTTAATGGGACCAGTACTAGGGTATGTGCTGGGACCAATATGCAGGTGTGCCTGTGACCTGTACTAGAGTTTGCACTTGTGATTATATCTGCAGTCACTAGTCTTGGCCTGCTTTTGTTCTTAGAGGCTCCACATTTGAGAAAAGCACCAGAGGTAATTGTCATGCTGTTGAGCTTGAACCTGCAGCAACAGGAGCTGAACCCATAGTCATTAAATACAAACCTACCAAATTCAATTTAAACAACAAAAAAGGCTACAAAACAGCATGTCCTTGGGCCCGGGAAGGAGGCACCAACCCCTGTAACTAAAGGCACTGTTGCAGATGTCAGCTGCCACCATTTTGCAGTGGAACAAAGGACAGATCCCCCCCAGTGCACATAAGAGGGTGTGTCCTAGAGCAGGGGCAGGGTCTCATCCTGAGGCTCCTCTAACATACTAGAAACACTCCAGGGGCCAGCAAGGCGGGGGGGCCTCAGGACACCTGGCTTCAACCCCGCCCAGGGTGGGGAGGGCTCAAGGCTCCCTGCAGTTCTGCTCCCAGTTTCAGCCCCATGGCCCCTCTGAAACCAGCTTGTCTTCCTCCAGGGGGGCTGCAGACCTCTGGTTGAGAACTGCTGTCCTAGAGGGGGCCCCAGGAAGGGAAAATGGGGAGATTTTTTTTTTTGTCTAAGACAATGGGCGATTGTATAGGGAGGCTCCTATGGGAAAAACCAAAAGCCCTGGGCAGCCCTATAAGCAGTTGGGTGTACCACCCAGCAGTATGGGGAATTAACAGTGTTAGCACATGATTGTCCTTTTGATGGTCACTTGTGCCAATCTGACATCTCTGGAAAGCATTGATATCTGCACTGCATTAACACCAGGTGAAAGGGTACAGGTGTTTGTGCTGCAAAAATACAATCTGTTTTCTAACAAGCCAGGGAAGACACACTTGCTGACTCATAAAATCATTACAGAAGAACCACAGCCACTGACCAGAAGACCCTACAGGGCCACTGGCAAGATGCAGGAATGAATTTGTACAGAAATACAAAGCATGTTCGACCTAGGAGTAATTGAAGTGTCCAACAGCTCTTGGGCATCACATGGCCCTAAGAAAGACAACAGGGCGAGGTTGTGTTGATTGTAGAAAACTCAATGCTGTCACAGTACCAGATGTGTATCCTATGCCTAGAACTGATGATATGCTGGGCTTTTTAAGCAAAGTTAAATCATAGGACTGAAAGGGACCTCAAGAGGACTCCAGGACTCCAAGAGCAAGCATGGGTCCAGCCGGAAGACGGCACTATAAGAGAAGCCCTAATCCATTACACAGAAATCTTGCTGTTGAAACTGAGCACCATTTTAACTAGAATATATATATATAGAATATTAGGGTTGGAAGAGACCTCAGGAGGTCATCTAGTCCAATTCCCTGCTCAAAGCAGGACCAACACCAACTAAATCATCCCAGCCAGGGCTTTGTCAAGCCGGGCCTTAAAAACCTCTAAGGATGGAGATTCCACCACCTCTCTAGGTAACCCATTCCAGTGCTTCACCACCCTCCTAGTGATTCTATATTGAATAAACTCTTTTGTTGTATAAAGTGTAGCCTCAGAGATCCACAGAGGCATTTTTAACATGTAATATCTGTCCGTGGAATTCTTTTAAGGGCTGAGACAAATCCCTTTCCCATGCTTTACAAAGAACCCCAGATTAATGGAGTTCCTCATCATTAACATTACTTCTGGGGGAATTCTGCACCAAAAAATTAAAAATTCTGTGCACAATATTTTAAAATTCTGCATATTTTGTCAAAACAACACAATATAATCACGCCAGTTTCAATTACTTTGGTAATTTAGTTAAACTACAATACAATGAATGGAGAATGGGAGTGGGGAGCATTGGAGGAAATCCCCAAACTCCCTTTGTCTAATAGTAACATGGCTAGATTTGACCGTTTGTTTCTGGTTATTAGTCAACAAATATATGCAGCCATATGCTCAGTATTACATCATAGGCAACTGAAGAGTAAGTGAGGGCTGGGAAATCAAGCTCACAATTTATACTGGCTACTGACCATCTCCGGAAAGGTCAGTAGTAAACAGTTCATGGAGCACATTTTGATAGGAAAATGTTTCAGTCCAAAAATTTAGACCAGTTCTAATCAGTAATCACCTTAAACGTTTATAAGGCCATACTGTCATTTGCAATAAAGCTCCTTTACACAACTCTGGCAATGCTCCTGGGAGAATTCACAAAGAACAATGGGAACAATTCACTATGTAGGCAGGCTGCAACATTCTATTCTGCCTGAGGGGACAGAGCCTGCCCCACACCTACCTCCTCAGAAACATCCCGAAACCCTGCCCCCCTCCATGCCAGGCATCCCACAACAGCGAGCGAGAGGGACAGAGTCTCTCTTGTTTGTGCACATCTGCAGCAGTGATTGATGTCTCCCAACACACGCCTAGTCCTGTCCCCCCTCCACTCCCCAACAGTGATATACCTCTCCGCTGGCTGCTCTGGGCGCCTGAAATGACAAGCCTGCGTTGCCGGGGAGTGGCTTGTGACCGCTCTTGCGGCTTCCCTTTGCTTCCCTGTCAGAAATCATTTTTCTGCAGGGAAGCAAAGAAATCTGCGGGGGACGTGAATTCTGTGCATGCGCAGTGGCACAGAATTCCCCCAGGAGTAATATATAGTGGACAAGGGCCTGGAGTGTTTATGAAGCATTTTTAAAGTTTCCAATAGTTCTGGGGCCTTTGGCAGTCCTAGGGCATCTGGCCAAATTGATGTTAGCAGCTGCCTTAGTTGTAAATACTGTCACTCTGCTGAGGCTGGCAGGTCATAGCATTTCCTTAGCATTAGAAAAGTAACGAAGCCCTCATTGTCTAACTGGGAAAATTCATATGATGCCCCACGTTTGTCCCCACAACTTCTATTGGGAGGCTGTTCCAGAACCTCATCCCTCTGACGGTTAGAAACCTTGTTCTAATTTCCAACCTGAATTTGTACACTGCCAGATATCTCTTTGTTCTTGTGTCAACATTGTCCTTTAGCTTAAAGAGCCCTTCCCCACCTGGTGTTTGCTGCTATAAATATAGCAGGGGGTAATCAGACCCCCTTCTCTACTTTCTTTCTGTTAGACCAGGGGTCTCAAACTCAGATGACCCCGAGGGCCGCATGAGGACTAGTGCATTGGTCCGAGGGCCGCATCACTGAACCCCCCCCATGCTGCCTCTGGCCCCGCCCCCACTCCACCCCTTCCAATTAGGCCCCGCCCCTGCCCCACCCCTTCACTGCCCCATTCCAATCCCTTCCCTGAAGTCCCCATCCCAACGCTGCCCCCAGGGGGTGCAGAAAGGTTGCAGGGTGCAGCGGGGGCTGAGGGCAGGGAGTTGAGGTGCAGGAGGTGTGCAGGGTGCTCAGGGAAGGGAGTTGGTGTGTGGGGTACAAGAGGGGTGCGGCAGGGGTTCAGGGTGCAGGGTGCAGCAGGTGACTCAGGGCAGGGAGTGCAGGAGGGGTACGGGATGTGGCAGGGGGCTCAGGGCAGGGAGTTGGGGTGTGGGATGTGGCGGGGGCTCAGGGCAGGGAGTTGGGGGTGCAGGAGGGGTGTGGGATGTGGCAGGGGGCTCAGGGCAGGGAGTTGGGGGTGCAGGAGGGGTGCAGGATGTGGCAGGGGGCTCAGGGCAGGGAGTTGGGGTGAAGGCGGGGTGTGGGATGTGGTGGGGGCTCAGGGCAGGGAGTTGGGGGTGCAGGAGAGGTTCAGGGTGAGCTCCAGCCTAGTGCCGCTTACCTAGAGCGGCTCCGGGGTGGCAGCGGTGCTCCCTGCCTGCCTTGTCCCCGGCTCCATGCTGCTCTGTTCCAGGAAGCAGCTGGAACCGTGTCCCTGCAGCCCCTGGGGGAGGGGCTCAGGCTTCCCTGCTTGTGCGGCTCTTGCCGCTCTTCTAGGTACCTCCCACGAAGCTCCCATTGGCTGCGGTTCCCTGTTTCCGGCCAGTAGGAGCTGTGGGGGGGGGCGGTGCCTGGCAGGAGGCAATGCTGGCGCCCTCTGCCTCCTCCCGGCCCGAAGGGGCGTGCTGCCGGCTGCTTCAGAGAGCAGCACGGTGCTTGCAGCATCAGGAGGCAATCCCAAGGGTAGGCAGAGGGGCGGGGGGAGCTTGGCGGGCCACACACAAGAGCCCCGCGGGCCGCGTGTTTGAGACCCGTGTTAGACTAAACAAGAGAACAACATATTAGAAACACTTTCCTGAAGGCTACCAAAACAGTAGGATAGCAGGAAAGACTTGGGTCTACCAGAGCAACTAGACTCTTCCCTCCATTCCCCTTTATGAGCACTCCTCCCTCTCAGGGTGACAGAAACCACCATCAGCCTGGAATGGCCCAGCTCCCAGAATCTTGGGATTAGGGGATAATTCAGCTTTCATTTAAAACCCATCAGTTTCGAGCACTGTTTGTTAATGTGACCAGTCAGCCCCAAGAAACCAGGAGGCCAAAGATACCCGTGAGCTCACCAAAAATCTCATGACTTTCAGATGGGACCCACAGCACCACTGCAGTGCTGGCTGCTTCTGTCTGCAGAGAGCCCAACAGTGACTCAGTGGGGTGAGCACCCCTGTTAACAGGATTGGAGTGTTAACACTCAAACTTAGTGCATTGGCACCATTAACTATTTCATCACTAATCATTTTAGGGGGGTAGAAGCAAAGCCCACTGGGGCAGGAATTGGTGGAGGAGGGAAGGAAGAGAATAGCAAAAGGCAACTGCAGCTGTTACAGTAACAGGCCACTGTCACTTCTCTTGGCCAGCTGCACTCCATGGCCACGCTCCCGCCCCGGCATCCCGGACAATGCACTCCAGCTATAGATCAGCTCAGATCCCATCAGCAGAGGCAGTTTATTGTTGAAACACAAATGGAAGACACCCCCATGTGATACTACCGAATACAAAAGATACAGAAAACTCTGAAACCCACCCTGCCCACAGAGTTTAATCTTGGCACATTAGCTATTCCCCTGCCTCCTCTCCCCGGTCCAAACACACACAGCACATCTACTGCTCTGTTTGCAGACTGGAAGGATGGATATACTTGACATTTTTGCTAAGAGATTTAAGTTGCAGTGTTTGCTAAAGCAGGGGTTCTTAACTTTTTTCTTTCTGAGTCCCCCCACCCCCGCTATAAAAACTCCACAGCCCACCTGTGGCACAACTAGTTTTCTGCATATAAAAGCCAGGGCCAGCGTTAGGGGGTAGCAAGCAGCGCATTTGCCTGGGGCCCCATGCCACAGAGATTCCACCGAAGCTAGATGGCTCAGGCTTTGGCTTCAGCCCCTGGTGGCAGGGCTCAGGGCCCCAAGCTTCAGCCCCATGCAGTGGGGCTTTGGCTTTCTGCCCTGGGCCCAAGTGAGTCTAACTGGCACTGTTTGGAGGACCCCTGAAACCTGCTTGCGGCCCCCAAGGGGTCCCCAGACCCCTGGTTGAGAACCACTTTGCTAAAGGAACTGAAATCACCAGTGGAGTGGCCCATGAACAGCACGGACACTCTTTTCCTCAGCTGGTCAGCTCCCAAGAGAAGTTTTCTTTCCACAAAGTGACCTTTGGCCAGAGAGATTCTGCAGCTACGAAGTGTTGGAGTTCTACATGCACAGCTGGGAATTAGAGAGAGATTAAGGGGTGCAGGAGTATTTGACAGCTGTATGAATCTGTCTGTATAAAATCACTTAATCCAACATGCTCATTTGCATTTTATCAATTTCCTCTGGAGTCACCCTGGAGCCATGCACTGAAGGCAGGGATAGTGCATTGCAGGGGGCAGAAACAAGCTGAAGTCCTGTCAATAATAAGTAATGAAGAAATCAGATGCCTGACAGTCAATTCTGGCACAGCCGCACAATCTTCTCCAGATCAGCTCCCTATCAGCCTTCTGCAGTTAGGTCAGAGTTTCGCCCTTTGTTACCTGCCAAAGAAGAGCACAGCCTGCAGTCACCAAGGGCTAGCCAGTCTGCCCACTCAGGGAAAGTTAATGAGCTCCCGTACACTGGGAACTGGGTAAAAGTCATCCCTCACAGCAAGGCTGGGCCCAGGCCAGTGTCACTGATTCACCAAGATCTCAGTTCTATCTCCAGCCCTGTTGGCCAAAACCAATGCCCCAGTGTAAGTACTGCTGGGATGCCCACCAGAGCGTGCAGGGGGTAGGAGCTCCAGGACTATTGTTCAGGAGAAAGGCCTGCACCACCACCCCACAGTAAGAACTAGTGCAGCGGGGCTCTGTGTGGGAGTCCCACACATCCCCCCACTGTGTAAAGAGCAGATTAGCTGGCGGGTGGTGCTGGCACAGCGTTACTGCCTAGCTGAGGGGGGTGGGGAGGATAGCAGGGCAATACCCACTGGAGATGGGGTAAAAGCCGCAGGGGGGCTTGAACAGCAAGGCCCCGGCTGTCCCTGAGCTGCTAAGCGTGGGCTGAGCCCTGCACCGAGCTACTCGCAGGGCAACCCCTCCTCCCACGCCGGGGCTGTCCTCTGGTGCCACCTCCCCTGCTCTACCCCTCACCCTGGCCTCGATGTACTCGATCCGTCGCTCCAGCGCGGTCAACTTCTCGTTAAGGGTGGCGAGCCGGGAGCGACAGGACATGTCTGAGGGAAGAAGGGTCGGGTCGGGTCAGGGGCTGCACCGGGCTCAGGCCCGCGGTACCCGGCCAGGACAGGTACCCCCCCCATCGCCCATGGGGGAGCCCCAACCCCAGAACCCTCCCGAACAGAGCGCGGCGGGGCGGAGCCGGGCGGGGGGGGGGGGTCCAACTGGGGCGAGGTGGAGCCGGAGCCGGCCTAGGCCTGGTTGGGGGGAGGGGGATGCTGGAGCCGGGCCGGGCGCGCACGCACCGAAGGAGTTGAGGAAATCCGCGATCTTCTTGATGGAGCTGGTGATCACTTCGATGTACTCGCGGTTGGCCCAGTCCTGGTGGATCTCGCGCTGCACCGGGTCCTCTTGCAACGACATGGCCGCCGCAGTCACCCCGCGCCCAGCCCCGCCCTCCGCGGCGCCGCCCGCACGCCGTGTCCCCTGCCACACTGCGCATGTGCGGAGTACGGATCGCAAAAGGACACAGGATGAAGCCCCACCTTCGCGAGCCCGAACCGTGGGGAGCCCGCGGAAAGCCCGGATCCGCCCGCCCCAGCGGAGACCCGCCTCGGGCACCCCGCCCTGGGAAGAGCACAGGAGGGCGAGGTTAGCGACGGTCTCTACACCCCTACGGCCACCCCCTCGGGCCCCCAGCCCCCCCCGCAGCCCCCCCACCCCCCGGGCCCCCCCCCCCCCTCTGTAACCATCACAGCCATGGCTGCCCCACACACACATCCAGGCTAAGCTCTGGAAAAGGCATGTTAGTCGGAGCTGTTAGACCCCCAGAGAGCTTTTCCCCCCAAGGAGAGCTTTATGCTGCACCCATACAATACGCTGTGTGACTGATTCCATATGCCCAGGGTAGGGATTTCAGTTTATTCAATGAGTTAGTAAACAAGGCATCTGGCATTAAGCTGTTTTTTGTAATTTACAACTATAACAAGCCTTTCTCTCACCATTAATGAGCACTTTATGTTGCCACTAATGAGGGCATTTGGACTGCTCTCCCATTGATTCTTCTGTCCCAATAAATGGCCAATGCAAGAAGGTAATTCTCACGAGGGCTCCAACGGCTGGACTGTTGAGGGAAGGTGGGTTTTGTGCAAATATTTCATTGATACTGTACATGAACAGGTTCTTTCTGTAAATATCACTTCTCTCACTTTGGCAACTAATCCAAACTTTCAGTGCGTTTCTAGACAGAAAGCCACAGAGTTTCCCCTTGAAATCCACTCCCTAGAGCAGCAGAGAAGGAAAGGAATTCGTATGGAAAAGAGTTTAGGAGAGAGTATCTGGAGGCAAGAACAAATAAAAATAGTTCTAGGTCTGACTTTTTTTCAATATGTCTGGGTGCAAAACTCCCAACCAATATAGACTGCACAACCAACACTAAATGGGGACTAAATACCATCTATAAAGACCTGGCTACAAGTGAACCTTCTTTACTGTTGCACAGTATTAACATCTCATCATGGGCATACAGCCTCCAACCCACAGAGTCTATTCAGCCGTGACAGGTGTGGATTGTTTTGGATAATACCAAGCTTCTATGCTATGGTGAGCTAACAGAATGCTGGGAGGCTGCAAGGTCTACTCAGAGCTCTCTTCATCATCATCATCATCATCATTGTGCTCGGATCCACCCTCGCTCCCTGAAATGTCACCTTCCTCCTGGAAAAGAGAAGAAATATTTATAAAACCAAGGACTGGATGTAACCTTGGGGGCCTGCAGACACAGACTGCATACAAGTCCTCCTAAGTAATCATTGGCAGGCCAGAAATGTCAGTATTCAAACAAAAAAGGGCCTGATTCTTCTCTCGTGTAGGTGTTGTCTGCACTACAGAGCTGAATGATTTGTACTTCATCAGCCATCTTGTACATTTGTTCCATCAACCACTCAGTGCATCTATGCTGCATAGCTTTAAGAAGCCCTGAAATTTCACCCCATATCCAGTCTGCTAGCATGCCAATAGTACTCTGCTGCACTGATCTGAGCCACAAGGTCCTCTGGGACTGTATCTCTGTTTACTGCACCCCATCAGTCCATTCTCAAACATTTTTTGCCAAACATTATAGGATTCCTCTGGTTTTGGAGAATTGTGGGAGCAGAGGTCAAACTCCCATGATTCCTTGTAAGAATCCTATAACTCACCAGCTTGCACAGCATTTCCAAGCTGTTTTAGCAACACAGTGGATACCAAGGAGTGCTGAAATGGCTGCATAGGGCTGAGAGGTGTGTGAGTGGGTGGTGGTACTGACCCAAGGAGGAGAAACTGGATGTGGAAGAGAGAGTGCAAAGAATCCTGAGGGAAGTGTCTTGAGGGGAAAGAGAGCAGAATCTCCTGCCTGATCCTCCAAACCTGCCTATTGTGTAGCTCTGTCCTGCTGTCTCTGACCCTGGAGGACTAGGCACTGCCACACCGACTGGGATAGGGAAGTTAGCTGGCAGAGGAAGAGGTGCTGGGTGGCAACAAGAATGATTAAAGGATTAGAAGACATGCCTTATAGTGACAGACTCAAGGAACTCATTTGAGTTAGCTTAATGAAGAGAAAGTTAAGGGCTGACTTGATCACATTCTATTAGTACCTACATGGGGAACAAATATTTAATAGGCTCTTCAATCTAGGAGAGAAAAGCATAACATGCTCCAATGGCTGGAAGTTGAAGCTAGACAAATTCAGACTAGAAATAAGGTGTACATTTTTAACAGCAAGAGTAATTCATTGTAATTGGAGTCATTCTCCATCAGTGACAATTTTAAACTCAAGATTGGCTGTTTTTTCTAAAAGATCTGCTCTAGGAATTATTGTGTGGCAGTTCCCTGGCCTGTATTTTACAGGAGGTCAGAGTAGATGATCACACTGGCCATGGAATCTATGTTGTCAACAAGGTTTGGTTGGAGCTCATGCCCTGCAGCTTGGGAGGACTGCTTGAGAGCGCTGCTGAGGAGAGTCACTACAGCAAGACACCAGCAAAGGCCTGCCTTCCAGGGGTGGGAGAGAGACAGAGAAACCACTGTTCTAAGCAGCAAGATCACTCAAGCCAAAGGTGGGGAAACAGGCAGATTAAAAACAGAGAGAGAGAGTGTGTGTGTATGTGTAAGAAAACGGTACAAGCTGCTGGTGACTGGGAAAGGGCTCTTAAGGGTGTGGGGCTGTTGGGAGTCTGCACTCCTGCCTACAGAAGCAAGTGGGTGGAGCTACCCACTAGCTGCCTCTGGAAGTATGCTGTAGGGAACAATCCTGCCCTTACCAGCGCAGTAGGAAGTGGGATAAAATGGGACCTAATAAGGCATTTCCAGCTTTCACTTCAATGACTGCCCAGGGGACCCCAGTATTCTTCCCATTCCAATGGACACAAGAGGGAGCTGGAGTGTCTTTGCTTCCCAGTAGCCAGAAAAGGAAATAGTCTGGTTGATTTGGGGTCCCAGTTTTGATTCATCTGGACTTTCTTTAGCTTAACTTCAGTCCAGGATGTACCCCCAGCCTCTGCCCAGCTCATCTGAAGCAAAGCAGAGCACTCCCTATTGATTTACCTACTGTGGCACAGGGCCGTCTCACCCTACCAAGAGGCTGTGCCTCATCTTGAACTCAAAATAGCAAATGTTTAAGAAAAAACTGCATTTGGTGAGAATAGCAACAAGACTGATTCTGCTTGCAGGGCTCAGGTTATTAACTCAGTCAAGAAAACCCAAGGGCTTTGCTGTCTGCATTTTTTTAAGATAGATTTTTTTCAGTAGGCAGCAGGACTCTAATACGGTGAGGAGAAAGTGCTGTCATGGAGCTGAGCAAGTGAGAGAGATGGTCTCTGCTCCTGCCCTGCAGAGAGAGCAGACACAAAGGTCATCACAAGTGTAACTCAACTGAAATACCACCAGGGATGCTCAGGAACCATAAAAGCAATAGGCACTGCTGCCGTGTACAGAAATACCTCAGCAGGATCTTCTCTGGGGAGCTGGGAAACTCCCTCCCCTGGGTCATTCTCTTCAGAATCCTGAGACAGGATCTCTTCTCCCTAAAGTGAACGTGGTAAATACTTTATGAGGCAAATTCATGCATGGAGCAGCAATAGCGACCCCCTGCTGGAACAGAAATGCACTGCATTTGGTTGCAAATAAGATTTCGCTGCAGAAATGAGCTGCCCCCCCCCCACACACACACGTCCTGCTTCACTGCAGTGGGGAAGTAGGGGTGGGGAAAGAAAATGGTCAGGCTTGGCCTCTTTTAAAAAAAAAAAAAAAAAAAAAAATGAAATGAGGCTTGGCAGTTTTGGGGCCCCCAACTGCCCCTTGTCCTTTTTGGAAGTCGAAGTGCCAGCCATCAGAAAGAAGGGAAAAGGCAAGGGGCAGTCAGGGCCCTGAAATGTCAAACATTGCAAAAATAAAAACTGTCCATTCGCTCTTGTCTCTGGACAGCATTTCTCGGTGCACGGGGCCCCAAACAAGCCTGGGCACCAGTTATTCCCCATCCCAGCCTGCAGAACAGCAGTGAAGTGGTGCACAAGGACCTCTGAATTTCATCCAAGTGAGGATCAGTAAAAAATGAATGCTCTCTCAACTTAAAGAACTAGTGCAAAAATATACAGCATCAATTCCACTAAAAATGCACAGATACCCTCTGATATTTCTCTGAACAAGCATGCTTGTAGTGCAGGCAGTTAAACCAAAAGTAACTAATTTTTTAAAATGAATAGGGCCTCACGTGACTCTGGGTTCTTTCTATTTACACTACTGTTGGTGAAGACCAGTTGCAAGGGGAAAGGCTTGTGAGAGCAGTGTCTTTCTGTCACTGACTTCAGTACAAAAAACTGGCAGGAGAATATTAATGTTACAGTGAAGCACTCAGAAGCCAGTAAATACCAAAAAGTTAAGGCTGCCTGTACAATCTTAACTCAAAAACACCAGGGGCAGAGTTATTACATCACAGTTTCTGAATGACTTGGTCACATACTACAGTTCTGCAAGACCGCTGTCTCATTCAGTGCACAGCCAAGAGGGCAGGAGTAAACAGTGAATGACACAGGGGTCTACAGAACTCCTGCCTCATTCGGGGTCAAATTCTATATGCTGACATTATTGGAATTACTCTGGATTTACCCTGGTACAACTCAGATCAGAATCTGGCCCTGACTACATAAGCTAGCTGGTGTTCAGTGAACGAAGCGGAGGGATGCTCACTGAACGATGAGAATAAACATTACTATAATACACTTACAAATAATTCATTTTATTGATTGAAAACATTTACACTTAGAATTTATATTTTAGTTTTTAAGTGTATTTAAGGTGCAGCTCTACTCTGAAAAGCGACCATGCAAGAACGATTCCTTCCTATCTGCAAACTGTACGAGAGGCCGATCTGCTGACTTTGATGACCAAAGTAAATGTATACTTCATCTTACTGATGATGATGATCTACAAGATGAAAAGACCTAACTTGTTTCACAGTTTCCAGGCTGAATTGCAGGGCTGGACATTAGGAAACAAAACATTGTTTTCTTTGTAATCTGAGCATATTCGATTTGGAGTCAAGAGACACTCAATACCTAACCATACCATTAGGTTTTTTAGAGTCACTTTTCCAAGCAGAGTAATGCTTTTGTTTAATTTAATACAAACAATTATTTTTAGATGGCAAATAGCAATTGTATTGTGGGCACATCTACTCTGTTTCTGTTCTAGTAGGTCATTATTTATCAGTAAATGTCAGATTCTTACCAGAAATCACCCCAACCTCAACAAGGGTTTGGCATCAAAGTCAGCAGATCGGCCTCTCGTACTGTTTGCAGATAGGAAGAAATGTTTTCTAATGCATGTAGGTTCTTTTATTGTTTTTAACATTTTCTCTGTAACGCTTTCTCCTTAGGAATAAACATGCTTGCTTGGAAAGAGCTGTATGGTAACTTCACTGCGGGAAATTACACTGTTTATAACCTCTGAGGAGTAGGCAACGCAGGCGTGTTTAGCCAGTCTGCCTTGCTGGGGAACTCACAGTGCAGGCACAGGAGTGTGTGGCCTGGAAATATCCTGGTCAGGTGGGAGAGAGATGCGGGTCTTCAGCCAAGAGAGGCGATGGCTGGGGAGCTGGAAGCCTGAGAATGGGTGCCCATGCTGGACCATGGAGAGGGAATACAGGTGCAATTTTCCTGAGCTGTGACAATATCCAAAGCAAAAGGACTGGCAGTGCTGTGATCCTTACCTGCAGGTCCCTGTTTTTGAGGATGCCCACCCAGAATGCTTCCTGGCAGTGGTTGAAGGCCAACATGGCTTTTACTCGGTATACAAATTGCTCCAGGGACTTTTTCAATAAAGGGACGTGGTTGGTCAATCCTAGGTCTTGGTGAATCTAAATATGGGACACAAACACAATGAAATTACACCTAATTCTTGCTTTTTTTTTTTTTTTTAATGGAGATATCCTATCTCCTAGAACTGGAAGGGACCCTGAAAGATCATCAAGTCCAGCCCCCTGCCTTCACTAGCAAGACCAAGTACTGATTTTGCCCCAGATCCCTAAGTGGCCCCCTCAAGGATTGAACTCACAACCCTGGGTTTAGCAGGCCAATGCTCAAACTGCTGAGCTATCCCTCCCCCCTGAAGGCTTCTCCTGTTATTTAAAATCTATGCAGTGAGGCATCTTGGTGTAAAGAAGAGATGCAAAAGCAACCAAGGATCTTGTGTGGCTGGAATAGTCCGAGGAGAATGCTGCCATCTCTAGCCCCAAACACTTTTAAGCCGGATTTATATAAAAAAAAAAGATTAAAAATCTTTGCAACCTTATTTTAGCCTTTTGTGCAAGAGGAGACAAAATTACTCCCCTGAGCAACCCAAAATTCCTATCCAATATGGAGAAAGGCCCAGTGAGCCCAAACGTCCCTGTCCAGCCCCACAATGACAGCTGGTAACTCCCACACACAAATCCAACTCATTCCCCTTTAATCTGTTCCGTTCTGTGGAGGGCCCGGTTTCTGCTGGAACCCATCTGCTCAGCCAGGGGCCTGTTCCAGCAGTTTAGCTCTGTACATCAGTGATATAAAACTCTTCTGAGTAGATCACATCCTATTGTCTTTGCTCAAGGCTCCTTGTTTTACCAGTTTCCTCTCAGAAGGAATCACAGTCACCCAGTGTCTACCATACCCACATTTCCTCTCACTAAAATGTACTGTCCACCAGGTAGAGTGATAGAAGCTGCATACTCTGCACACAGTGCTTTAGAAAGAGGGAGCACAAGATCCTAGGATTCAACTAAGAGGCTATAAATTCCTGCTCCTTGGCTGGCTGCCCTCCCAAGCTCCTCTCCCTTGGCAGTGCCCTTCCTCCCTGTCATAGAATCATAGAATATCAGGGTTGGAAGGGACCTCAGGAGGTCATCTAGTCCAACCCCCTGCTCAAAGCAGGACCAATTCCTAACTAAATCATCCCAGCCACGGCTTTGTCAAGCCGGGCCTTAAAAACCTCCAAGGAAGAAGACTCCACCACCTCCCTAGGTAACGCATTCCAGTGCTTCACCACCCTCCTAGTGAAATAGTGTTTCCTAATATCCAACCTATACCTCCCCCACTGCAACTTGAGACCATTGCTCCTTGTTCTGTCATCTGCCACCACTGAGAACAGCCGAGCTCCATCCTCTTTGGAACCCCCCTTCAGGTAGTTGAAAGCAGCTATCAAATCCCCCCTCATTCTTCTCTTCTGGAGACTAAACAATCCCAGTTCCGTCAGCCTCTCCTCATAAGTCATGTGCTCCAGACCCCTAATCATTTTTGTTGCCCTCCGCTGGTCTCTTTCCAATTTTTCCACATCCTTCTTGTAGTGTGGGGCCCAAAACTGGACACAGTACTCCAGATGAGGCCTCACCAATGTCGAATAAAGGGGAACGATCACGTTCCTCGATCTGCTGGCAATGCCCCTACTTATACAGCCCAAAAGGCCGTTAGCCTTCTTGGCAACAAGAGCACACTGTTGACTCATATCCAGCTTCTCGTCCACTGTGACCCCTAGGTCCTTTTCTGCAGAACTGCTTCCTAGCCATTCGGTCCCTAGTCTGTAGCAGTGCATGGGATTCTTCCGTCCTAAGTGCAGGACTCTGCACTTGTCCTTGTTGAACCTCATCGGGTTTTTTTTGGCCCAATCCTCTAATTTGTCTAGGTCCCTCTGTATCCGATCCCTACCCTCTAGTGTATCTACCACGCCTCCCAGTTTAGTGTCATCTGCAAACTTGCTGAGAGTGCAGTCCACACCATCCTCCAGATCATTAATAAAAATATTAAACAAAACCGGCCCCAGGACCGACCCTTGGGGCACTCCGCTTGAAACCGGCTCCCAACTAGACATGGAGCCATTGATCACTACCCGTTGAGCCCGATGATCTAGCCAGCTTTCTATCCACCTTACAATCCATTCATGTAGCCCATACTACTTTAACTTGGCGGCAAGAATACTGTGGGAGACCGTATCAGAAGCTTTGCTAAAGTCAAGGTATAACACATCCACTGCTTTCCCCTCATCCACAGAGCCAGTTATCTCATCATAGAAGGCAATTAGGTTAGTCAGGCACGACTTCCCCTTGGTGAATCCATGCTGACTGTTCCTGATCACTTTCCTCTCCTCTAAGTGTTTCATAATTGATTCCTTGAGGACCTGCTCCATGATTTTTCCAGGGACTGAGGTGAGGCTGACTGGCCTGTCTCAATGGCCTCTCCCGTCAGAGTTCCAAAGAGTCCCTACACAGCACACAGGCTCCACTGGAATTCCTGGCTCCAAGCATTCTCACATGGGTTAAAAACCTAAGGAAATTTCCTGGTAAAACATATTGCTAGGCTGGAGTTAAGCGTGTAACTGTCAGGTACCGAAGAGAAAAACTGAAGAGAATGCTGATGCTGTTATTAGTTTCCTCAAAAGAGATTCAAACATGGTCTTGAAAGGCACAGTTAGGGCCATCCACTCTGCTGTTACTCTTCTTCCTCTGCTAAAATAGACCTTCCAAGCACCAGGCCTTCAAGCAGAACCTGCCAGGAGCCATGGGACAGCCAGAGGAATGGGCAATGGGATTTTCCTGGGACAGGAACATCAACGTACCAGATCCTGGGCAGTCAGTCAGTCTGAGGCAACTGAAACTTCTCTGCTCCTCTGCCAGCATTGAGATAGGCAGAGGAGCTCTGCGTGGCAGTGTGGGGTAGAAGTCAAGACATGGATTGGTCTATTTGATGTGTAGTGAGGTGGAGTGGCCTCCCCCCCACTTGAGAGCAAGGGACCACTATGGATGAGAAAAATGTCCTCTGCCCTACCTTGACCTCTCTGT
Organism: Terrapene triunguis; assembly: GCF_002925995.2. Lineage (NCBI taxonomy): Eukaryota > Metazoa > Chordata > Testudines > Emydidae > Terrapene > Terrapene triunguis. Next base: position 745,309 of record NW_020664661.1, on the reverse strand, counting down.
GACGGCTGCAGAACTGATTCAGCTGAGAGCCAAGCTCTGCAATGAACAGAGGGCTGGGATGCCTCCCACTGAACAAATCAGGTGAATTACTTGCTTGAAATGGAAGCATTCCCTGCAGGAGATCCTGCTGGTTGAGCTAGTCTGTCTCCTAAGCAAGATGCCAAGCAGGTGAGATTCTGCCCAGAGGAACAGGTTTTTTTGTCTCCTTGACTGGAGATCTGCTTCTTGTGTTTCCTCTTGTTAATGTAGGCTAGAGCTGACCTCATGATTTCTGTTCACAATCCCTGGCCCAAATGAGACAGGAAGGCTGCTCCTCATACTTTTCTACTAGTATCTACAGAGATAACCATGTGCTGGGATCTCTCGGGTCCCTCCTCTCCATCAGGGAGGGAGTGAGGGGTATTCCACCATCTCAGGGTAACATGAGGCTGTTTCCAAAGCAATTCTGTTCTTGTAGTCACCTTCCTGCAGGCTCCATTGAGAGAACAGATATATCAGAGGAATAAATACCAGGGAGGGAGAGGAATTATTTAAGCTCAGTACCAATGTGGACACAAGAACAAATGGATATGAACTGGCCATCAGGAAGTTTAGACTTGAAATTAGACGAAGATTTCTAACCATGAGAGGAATGAAGTTCTGGAACAGCCTTCCAAGGGGAGCAGTGGGGGCAAAAGACAAATCTGGCTTCAAGACTAAGCTTGATAAGTTTATGGAGGGGATGGTATGAGATTGGTCTTTTACTATTAGTGGTAAATATGCCCAATGGCTTGTGGTGGGATGTTAGATGGGGTGGGATCTGAGTTACTACAGAGAATTCTTTCCTGGGTGTCTGGCTGGTGAGTCTTGCCCACATGCTCAGGGTTTAGCTGATCGCCATATTTGGGGTCGGGAAGGAATTTTCCTCTAGGGCAGATTGGCAGAGGCCCTGGGGGTCTTTCGCCTTCCTCTGCAGCGTGGGGCACGGATCACTTTCTGGAAGATTCTCTGCATCTTGAAGTCTTTAAACCATGATTTGAGGACTTCAATGGCTCAGACACAGGTTTGATACAGGAGTGGGTGGGTGAGATTCTGTAGCCTGCGTTGTGCAGGAGGTCAGACTAGATGATCATAATGGTCCCTTCTGACCTTAAAGTCTATGATTCTATGAACAGGGAGAGCATAGAGGTCAAGCATGTTGCTATGCGCAGGGTCCTATAATGGAAGCCATAATTCCCAGTGGCTGCAGGACCTCTGAGCTTAGTCCTCCTCAAGTCCTTAGCCTTTGACAGATGATGCTTTGCGGGGAGCATAATCGCTTCCTCCCTACTAAAGGAAGCCCCAGATGTGCCAGTTGCTGCGATGGGTCCGGCACTCTGCTCTTCACTGGTGACAAAGCCTGAGGAGGGAAGGCATTTGTGCCACAGTGTGGAGTCTCTTGTGCTACTCATGTGCAGCTGATCAATAGCTGAGTTAGGGAGTGATCTGGATCTTTCAATGCTTGAGGGTGGCTGCTGCCACAATCAGCAGCTTGGAGGATACCTAGGAGGCTGTGCATAATGAATAAGCCTACAGTGAGAAGGAGTGGGAGAAGTAGCTAGCCTAGGTCCTGGAGTCCCAGTGCAAAACCTCATGGTGGTAGGCAATATAGTCTGCAAGCTTAATATACTAAAATCTCTTTCCAAGGCAAGTTAGTGATAGAAAGGTAAGGGAAGTGTCATTTGAGTCATAAAAATCTACAGAATCATAATTTCAATAGTGCCATTCTCTGTGGCATGGCAGGGGGAACTTGCTGCCCCATCCACCTGGCTCCCAGCTCCATGTCCTCCAGTTGGTTGAAATTTTGATAATGCAATGTTGTTGGAAATGGGTTGAGTTGGGTATCGTTGAAAGCTCCTTCTCCCATGAACATAATGGTACTAAACATGAGAAACCTAGAACAATTCTGTAGATAGATATTGGAGAAAATGTTTAAAAATCAACTTTTTTATGAAAGCATAGTTGAACACAGGCATGCCAAACATGCAGCCCTCGCAAGTTAAGTTGTGTCCCTTGGCTGCCAGTCTGTGTTATCAGTTGATGCTCAGAATAGGACACCTGATTAGTTTTTTTAATGTTACAGATTTCTATAAATGGAAGGAGTGCTTCAAGCTGATTTGCTATCATCAGCAAAAAAGTGGTTCAGTGATATTGATTATCAGCTTTGTTTATTATGCCAAGAGTGGTAACAAGGCACTGGTTAAGACATCAGTATCGGGTCAGAAATTACTGGAATCTATCTCCAAACAGTATGCACACAGCTATATAACATACATTACATAACATAATTAATTACACTCCCAAACTAATTTATTACAAAATCCTTGTTTTTACTTTGGTCTTAATCATTTTTAGGCATCAATGGGGAGACAAAGAGTACCGACTAGCAGCTGAATCTTTGGAGAATACCACCGCGGGGGACCTGGCTAAACACAACATTTGGTGGCACCTTATGTGCTATAAGAAGTGGGCCCATAAACTGAATTTGGAAGGTTGGTGAGGAAGCATATTGAGCATCAGAAAAAAGTTGAAGGTGCCAGCTGTGGCATGCATTTCGAGAAGAACACCTGCTTCTTCTTCAGTAAGCCAGAAGCCATCCTCTTAAGCACAGTTTCAACACTTGAGAGAGGTGTGAAACTCTATGAAGCAGTCACTCTTAGAGAGAACATTGATAACATTGGATATCATCACACTGAGTGCTACACCAAGAATGCATGTAATATATTGTGTCAAAAGATAAACACAACATAACCAAATATTGATTGTACTACTGCAAACTGAGACTCAGCTGGAGTTCATTGCTTCACAGAGGCTCTAGTGCAGTGGTTCTCAAAGCCGGTCTGCCGCTTATTCAGGGAAAGCCCCTGGTGGGCCGGGCTGGTTTGTTTACCTGCCGCACCCACAGGTTCGGCCGATCGCGGCTCCCACTGGCCGCGGTTCGCTGCTTCCGGCCAATGGGGGCTGCGGGAAGCGGCGTGGGCCGAGGGATGTGCTGGCCACCCTTCCCACAGCCCCCATTGGCCTGGAGCCAGTGGGAGCCGCGATCGGTCGAACCTGAGGACGCGGCAGGTAAACAAACTGGCCTGTCCCGCCAGGGGCTTTCCCTGAACAAGCGGCGGACCAGCTTTGAGAACCACTGCTCTAGTGGATGGGAAAGTGGTGGTGATGTCCAAAGCAGAGGCTATGAGCAGAGAAATATGTGCTTTGAATGGGACTGAAGAGGCGCAAATGCTTAGCAGGAAGGCTCTTAAAGCACTTACTGAAGATGAACCGCAGGATATGGACGTAGTTTTTAGCAATCCTATCCACTGAAATGAATCACAGAGCATATCCTTAAAAGCTGCAAAAGAAGTGGCACTATCAAAAGTGGAAGAAAGCACTAATCTCAACAGTAATATGAAGAGACTGTTTGTAGCTGCTAAATTTTTACAGAAAAGCATTTTGTCCTGCAGTACCTGGGCATTTCAGGGATCCATAGCTGATGCCAAACCTGAAAAAAATAACAGTGTGTGACCTATAGTACTACTTCTTTAAGTGGTGCGTTGGTGGTTGTAGTGACTTCAGCAGCAGCAAATATGACAGTAAGAAAGCAGAGCACAAGGCTGCTATTTTACTGCAAAGCCTCATGTATGAGTGCTTGAGTGAAACAGGTTTCCAACACATACACAACAACCATGAGGCATATGCATAATCTACCACTACAAGTGGCTGTTGGTTTAACAATTCATTCCAAAACATTCAGCAAATTCCTCAAGCAGCTTTTGCACAGCAGCTTTGACTGCTCCACTTACAACTACAGAGTCCTCTGCCTGGACACTGCCACTGCAAACAGTGTTCTTTGCCTCTTGGAACTGAATGAACGTTCCCCCAAACCTCATCAAGGGTAGGTGTATATTTTGTGCTGTGAATAACTTAAACTTCTCTGAAGATACAGGAGATAGCAAAGGTACCCTTCATGCTGCTGTGATGGTCTGCTATCAGGAGTGTATTAATGGGGAGCAGTCCCAGCCTCAGGTCAGAAACGTTTTCCTATCACTCAGATCATTAAGTGCCACTGCACTGCCAAGTTTCCAAGCCCTTTCAAGATGTGACACCACTGGAAGGTTGGCTGGAAAGGCCAAATTATCATATTGGAAGGCACTGGATTCAGCCTTCATAGACTCTCTCCTCACTCTGAAGGTGCTCAGAACGGCTGAGGCGGCTGATATGGTCATAAATGCACTGGAGGCGTTGATATGCCAAGTTTACCATTTGAAGACCAACATTACGACACTTGCAGAGCTACATTGGTGATGTTTGCCAAGAAGCAGACAACAGGAGAAAAATTGCCACCAAAAAGGGGTGCATTTATACCTGCTATTAAGAGGGCAAATTATCAAGCAGTGAAATGGCTCCAGGATAATCGAGTGCATCCAAAACTACCCTCCCTTGTCAGGAATGGATTGGTCTTGGAGGATGGACTGATCACACTTGTGTGTGAAATATTATGTGCTCCCGAATCAATCCTTCAGCTAATCAAATGCTCGTGTGCAAAGACCAGATGCTCACCTCCCTGCAAATGTTTGGCCAGCAGCCTGCCATGTACCGAGATGTGCGAATGCGGCACTGACAAGGATCAGTGTGACACTGTATCTAGCAGTGGTGCCCTAGACGGAGACAACACTAATGATGACTTTGATGAATAAATGTTTTCAGTCCTAAATGCCAAGTCTAATTGCCCTAGCATTACCAAAGAGCAGTGTCTTTTTTATGTAAGCCATGCATCCCTGTGTTAAAGTATAATTAAACAACTGCTGATTTTTAAACCTTTTCTTGAATATATATCTATAGAATTGTTCTAGGTTTGTCATGTTTGGTACTATTGTGTTTGTGGGAGAAAGGGCTTTTGAGTGATACCTAACTCAACCCATTTCTGACGACATTGTATCAGCAACATTTCTACCAACTGGAGGACCTGGAGCTGGGAAGGGCTGTAGGGGGGAGTGAGTCCCACTTGCCAGGCCACAGAGGATGAGACCATTGAATTTATGATTCTGTAGATTTTTATAAATCAAATGACCCTCCCCTACCTTTATATCATTAACTTGCCCATGGAATTGCATACTCTCCCAGACTAATGGGCCTGGACAACAGAGGAGACCGAGCAGATGAGTAAACCTGGGAAGTATATTCCCTGGGACAGCTACAAGGGAGTGCAGAACAATTTGTAGGCGTCCATCTGTGCTTACTGAACCCAGAGCAGCATTGCTGTCAGGACACTTCAACCATGACGGGACCTTTATCCTGGTCAAATTCCTGTGAAGAGGAGTCCTGTGTGGGACCCCTGGAGACACCATGTGAGGAGGCAGTGGTGACAGACACACACAGAAATCACAGATTAGTAAGGCCTTGCAAATACAAGAGCTAGTGTAGACTCTAGAGTCTCCCTTACCTTTGAATGGCCACACATGTGATGAAGTTGTCTGGTGCTCAGCTGTAAAGTTTTCAGCAAACTCTGCACGTCTTCCTGTAATGAAAAGGACCCCTGAGTCACCGGTACTGAATTTTCAAATCTATAAGAATTTGCTACCCATCACAAAGGATAACTTGGAAGCAAGAATATCACCTCTCCTATTCATCCTACCAGTGCTGCAGAGATATTAAGACATACCTCTGCCCACTCCACAGAAAATACCCAACAAGTTAAGACACGGCAGCCATAAGGGAGCTGAACTTTGTGCATAGTCTCATAACCAACAAGAGAATGTGCTCACCAGATGTATCATGTTCCACAGCTCTGCAAAACAGCCAAGTAAAGCCAGACATTTTGAGCTGAATCTGTTCTCTGTTCTCTAGCACAAAACCCGGCACCTATAGGGATCAAGGTGCCTTGGGGGTGGGGAAATCAGCTTTTCACAAGCAACTTTACCCACTGGCTGAAATGCCATTGCAGTCACAGAGCAGCCAGCCCCACATTGCAGCCCAGGCAGCAATAACATGTAGTCTATAATGCCCCCACCAAGCTCAGAGACTGAGACCATCATCTTCAAAAGTTTGGGTAGCCACAAGTAGCAATTTGGGGCCTGTCTAGAGACTCTAGTGGGGACTATGCACCCTAAGGATCTTCAAAGCTGGCATTTGAGCACACTCACACTGTCCAAGTGCTCTGGGGCTTGAGCTCTTCAAAGTGGTAGGGTGGTCTCAGATATGGCAGCCTAGGAGAGAGCGAAGAGAGAGCACACTCCTGCCTCCAGAAGCAAGGGGGCAGAGCTTCCTAGTTCTCTGCAGCCTGGGGAGGACACTCCAGGAGAAGTGTTTAATCAGGCACAGACAGGCTGATGTCAGACGAGTCTGGTTCGTTAGCACTTACCATAAACTGTCCTTCCAAAGACTGCTCAGAGACTGGCAACTGAGACACCACATCCAGTGTGGCCACAGAAGCCCCTGGAAATGTCAATGTTTTGGTGCCCAAATGATTTTTTTATATGCATTTGGGCTGCATCTCAGTCCCAGTCATGATACCTCGAAAGCCTCAAATTCTAGGCAACTATGGAACATACTTTCTCCAGTGGGCCAGACAGTCATGGTGCAGACCGCAGCATGTGAACATGTCATTTTCAGCCAAACTCTCAACTGCTCTGAGGCACTCTCCTAGTTCAGCAAGAATCTCCAGCAAGGGGTGGCCAACCCTCTGCCATGTTGGGTACGACCCAATGGTCTTAGGGCATCAGCCACACCACTAAACCCCATGGTCACAGTTTGGGGATGGAGGCAAGAGAGAGGAGCAGCAGCAGGCAGGAGGTCTGCTGCCAGCACCCTAAGGCCAGCGACCTAATGATCTGATGCTGCTTGATGTGGTACAGAAGGAGCCAGCCAGGACTGATTGAGGAAGTGCTGGTTGTGGCTCTGCTGTTAGGTTGCTTTGGTGCCAAAACACTGCAAGCTCCAGCTGTTCCTGTGCTCTGCACATGTGATGTCCCAGCAATCAGTTTCCAGGCCAGAGGATTCTGTGTGTGTGAAAAAGGGTCTGGCCTGGAGATTACTTTCCACTCTAGCAGACATAGGCCAAGCGACAGAGATCCATGCCATGAGATTTGTGACCTCCAGCTTCTAATATTGTAGTGCTCAGTACCGGAGAATGAAACCAGGCAGGAAAAACTCCACCTGGCACAGACCACAAAAAGCCACCTACTGACCTACCAACAGCACTCTGCTACCCTGTTCATTTAACTGGCTACTCACCAGCCTGCATGCATGTCTCCTAGCCCATCGTTTGATCTAATCGGCTGGAGGACATGACATAGGACATCTCAAAACTGCCAAAGTTCACAAATGAGGGGCTTGCTTTAATCCCAGTTGTGTTTAGATGACTACACAGCTGAAGTGATGAAGATGGCTATTCTCAAGTCTGCATTGGCCAGGAGGCTGCAAACATTATTTTTGGATGTAGACTATGTAAGTATGATCCATGCTTTTGTCCTCTCAAGACTGGACTACTGCAATGCACTCAAGAAGCCAGCTGCTGCATTCTGCTCTTACTTCAGCTTCCAAATGGATTTCAGGCAAATCTCTGTGCCTCTGAAATTCTTACCCTGTGCTTTTTAAAGCTATAATCCAAGAGAGGCATGGCAAGCTTCAGGAAGGCTTCCACAAAGAGGCGGCCGTACTGTGAATGCAGAAAGATGATAAATAAATACATCACACACTTTTTCTTATTGCATTTGGCTATTCCACCAACCAAACTTTAAATTCCTCTTTGAGTGAGCCAAGGGCAATTCCACATTAGCAAGGAGTTCAGGTAAACAGGAAAAGGTTCCTCTCTTTTAGGGCAATCTCTTCTAAAAGGTCCATCGCAGATCTCTCCTGCTTAAGGGCTAGATTTGGATCTCCATTTCCTGTGAGGAGTCACACTGAAATCCAACTGCAAACAAGTCTGGTAGCTTTAGAGGCAGGGACATTTCCTTTTGCTAGTGATTAAAGTTCCTGTCATGCACAGGGGCTATATCATATCACTAGGAATACAAAATGAAACAGTAATAATAAGTACACAGCAATGAAGCAGCCAGTGTGTGAGGTCCCAGCTGGAAAGGGGAGGGCCATGGAGGGACACACACTGCTGCCTTCTGGGCTCAGCGTGAAAACTGCCTGCGGCTGCTCTGTGAGCCCTCACTGTAGTTGTTGTGTGTGTAGGATTCCATAGGCAGCAGAGGCCGGGGAAGTAGCAGCAGTGGAGCTCCAATGGAGTCATGCTATTAGGCAGTCTGGGCACAAATGAGGGCAGAGAGTCCAAGAGCCAGTGCATTTGGGCATGAGATAGAGGCAGATCTGCTGCCTGACCTAATAGAGAAGAGGAACTCTGTAACCGCTCCCCACCCCACCGAGGGAACAATTCCTGAAAGACCACAATCAGGCTGCCATTCTCTGCAATCTTGAGTTCTCACTTACCTTCAGGCAGACGCTGAGCACTGGCCTGCTGTCAAACACCTGCTCAGAGAGAATGAGAGAGCCAGTTTAGCCCCACCGGGATGGGGGAAGGAACAGTGGGAACAAGAGCAAGCAGGTAAACCAGCACTTAGCTGATGGCATCCCCAGTGTTAGGGGTAGCAGTGGGAAGCCAGGCTCAGTTGGAACCCATTCCCCAATCTAAGCAGGGGGGAGGGGAGGTTTGTGTGAATAGTGTGGGGAGCTGGATGCTTATCCATGTGGATAGGAAAGAGCGGGGTGTGCAAGGTTCTGTGGATGTGTAGGGGGTACATCAGTGTGGCAGAAAAGAGGAAGAGAGAATGATATTGTAACCAAATCTAAATAAACTAAATCGTCATTGGATGAAAAGTGCTGTCCAAGGGTCAGAAACTGGCTAGGAAATGAAAAGTTTCAGTGGTCAGTTTTCATCATGGTGAAAAGGTTAACATCAGGATTTCCAAGGTACGGTGCTAAGAAGGATGTTTAATAATCTACAAAGGGAGGAGAGTAGGGAGGTGGTGACGTTGGCAGATGACAAAATTATTTAGGCAAGTCTGCAGTTCCTCACAGTTTTCTCCAGTCCTGAGAGACCTAACCCAGCTAGGGGACTGGGCAACAGAACAACATACAAAATTCAGTATTGACAAGTGCAAGGAAATGCACTTTGGAAGGAATAATTTTAAACTACTCATATACCTTGCAGGATTCTAAATTAACCGCATCCATTCTGCTCAATGTGCAACTGCAATCAAAAATCAAACAAAATGTTGGGATGCATAAGGAATGGGACAGAGAATGACTGGCAAGCTTGCAAAGGTTGTAAACTCAACGGCATTTCTGTGTCTGTCAATAACATAATAACTTCTGAATGATGCATTGGCTCAAAATTCCAGGGAACGTTTTAGGAATCAATGACCAGAACCCTACTGATTTAGGGGAAAACTATAAGGGGAAAAATGGAGGAACACACCACACCCCTGGCATCTGTTTAGCATAGCCACAGCTTCAATTCTCTATCAAACAACTAGTTGATGGTACGACTAACACCAATACCCTTACTCACCCTCCCAATAGAGTTCAACATGTTGATACACTGACAATTTTATCTCCCAGGCAAATAACAGTGTTGGTGAGGAAGGGGACATGAGGGGACTGGGAGCGTGCACACACAGCCCCTGGCATGGAGGAGAGAATGGAGGAGATGGAATGGGAGCAGACAGAATCTCTGGCAGAGAGGGAGACTGGGGAACCCTGGTATGGGAGAAACACAGAGTGCCTGCCATGGGCGGGCAAGGAGGAAATGGAGGACATGGAGGGAAGGGGGGAATGCGAGTGCACATAGGGCATCTGGCATGAGGAAGAATGGGGGACTGTTGAAGAAGGGAATGGGGAGCAACAAACCTCTGGCATGGGATGAGTGGGAAATATGGGATGCACAGAACTGTTGGCAGGAGGGAAATTAGGGGGAGTTACAGGTAATGTCTGTAATAGAAGGGATGGGATGGGAGGTTGGCACATTGGAGCTTGTGGAGGGGAATGGAGGAAAGCAAGGAGCCCCTGAGGTGTGCAATGCACTCGGCTCACACTAGCTACAAAGTGAGCGAACACTCACACAGAAAATATAACACCACAATTTTATAAACCAATGGTATATCCTCCTTTAGGATGCTAGTTCTGGTCACCCCATCTCAGAACAGAGATAGCAGAATGGGGTTCACAGACAGGAAACAAGAATGATTGGGCAGTATGGAAAGAATTCTCATATGCAGAGAGACTGAAAAGGTATATTGACTGAGTACATGTCACCTCAGGACAGGATACAGAGGTAAAGTTTCTAGACACCATGAATCACATGACATCCGTTAAGTACATCAGAAGCAGGAAGCCGGCCAAACAGTCAGTGGGGCCACTAGACGATCGAGGTGGTAAAGGAGCACTCAAGGAAGATAAGGCCATTGCAGAAAAGCTACATGAATTCTTTGCATCAGTCTTCACTGCAGAGGATGAGAGGGAGATTCCCACACCTGAGCCATTCTTTTTTAGGTGAGAAATCTGAGGAACTGCAGAACTAATAAGTGTGCTATGTAACCTATCACTTAAATCAGCATCTGTTACCAGATGACTGAAGGGTAGCTAATGAGACATCAATTTTTTGAAAAGGCTCTGGAGATGATCCTGGCAATTACAGACCCAGAAGACTAATTTAAGTACCAGGCAAATTGGTTGAAAATATAGTAAAGAACAGAATTAGGAGACATAGATTAACACAATTTGTTGGGGAAGAGTCAACACAGCTTTTGTAAAGGGAAATCATGCCTCACCAATCTGTCAGAATACTTTGAAGGGGTCAACAAAGAAGTGGACAAGGGTGATCCAGTGGATACAGTGTACTTGGACTTTCAGAAATCCTTTGACAAGGTCTCCCACCAAAGTCTCTTAAGCAAAGTAAGTAATCATGGGATAAGACGGAAGGTGTCTCATGGATCAGTAACTGGTTAAAAGACAGGAAACAAAGGATAGGATTCAATTATCAGTTTTCAGAATGGAAAGAAGTAAATAATAGTGTCCCCCAAAGATCTGTACTGGGGCCAGTGGTGTTCAACATATTCATAAATGATCTGGAAAAAAGGGTAAACAGTGACGTGTCAAAATTTTAAGACAATACAAAATTGCTCAAGACAGTTAAGTCCAAAGCAGACTGAAGAGTTACAAAGGGATCTCCAAAAACCTAGGTGACTTGGCAACAAAATGGCAGACGAAATTCAGTGTTGATAAATGCAAAGCAATGCACTTTGGAAAACATAATTCCAACTATACATTGAATCATAAAAGATTAGAGTTGGAAGAGACCACAGGAAGTCATCTAGTCCAGTGATTCTCAAACTTTTGTACTGGTGACCCCTTTCACATAGCAAGCCTCTGAGTGCGACCCCCCCTTATAAATTAAAAACACTTTTAAATATATTTAACACCATTATTAATGCTGGAGGCAAAGCGGGGTTTGGCGTGGAGGATGACAGCTCGCGACCCCCCACGTAATAACCTCACGACCCCCTGAGGGGTCCATTGCTTCTTGTCCTATCCTCAGAGGTTAATGAGGTTAATGAGAACAATTTTTCATCCTCCTTCTTGTAACAACGTTTTACGTACTTGAAAACTGTTATGTCCCCCCGTCAGTCTTCTCTTCTCCAGACCGCTAAACAAATCCAATTTTTAAAACCTTTCCTCATAGGTCATACTTTCTAAACGTTTAATCAATTTTGTTGCTCTCCTCTGGACTTCCTCCAATTTGTACACATCTTTCCTGAAATGTGGCACCCAGAACTAGACACAATACTCCAGCTGAGGCGTCATCAGTGTGGAGTAGAATGGAAGAATTAATTCTTGTCTTGCTTACAACATTCTTGCTGATACGTCCCCAAATTATCACTTTTTTTGAAACAATGTTACACTTTTGACTGACATTTAGCTCTAACATACAAAATGATTGGATCTAAATTAGCTGTTATTGCTCAATGAAGTCATTGAATAGTTCTTTGAAAACACCTGCTCAATGTGCAGTGGCAAGCAAAAAACCTAACAGAATGTTAGGAACCATCAGGAAAGGGTAGATAGTAAGACAGAAAATATTATAATTCTTCTATATATCCATGGTACCCCTACATGGTATGCCCACATCTTGAATACTGTGCACTGTTCTGGTCACCCTATCTCAAAAAAGATATATTAGAATTGGAAAAGGTAGAGAGAAGGGCAACAAAAATTATTAGGGGTATAGAACAGCTTCCATCTGAGGAGAGATTAAAAAGACTGGGACTTTTCAGCTTGGAAAAGGGTTGACTAAGAGAGGATATGACAGAAGTCTATAAAATCATGACTGGTGTGGAGAAAGTGAATAAGGAAGTGTGATTTACTCTTTCACATAACCCAAGAACCAAAGGTCACCCAACAAATTAATAAGCAGTAGGTTTAAAATAAAAAAAAGGAAGTACTTCTTTGCACAACGCACAGTCAATCTATGGAACTTGCTGCCAGAGGATGTTGTTAAGATCAAAACTATAACAGATTCAAAAACAATTTGATAAGTTCCTGCAGGATAGGTCCATCAATGGCTATTAACCAAAATAGTATGGGATGCAACCACATGCTCTGGGTGTTCCTAGCCTCTGACTACCAGAAGCTGGGAGTGGACGACAGAGAATGGATCACTCAAAAATTGCCTGTTCTATTCATTCTCTCTGAAGCACCTGGCATTGGCCACTGTTAAAAGACAGGATACTAGGTAGATGAACCATTGGTATGGCCCAATAAAGTTGTTCTTATGTTAGTGAAGCCAAGAGCTCAGTAGAGTTTAAAAAAGGATTGAACATTTCTGTGGATAACAAAAATAGAGTTATAGTAGGAAGTACTAAAAAACAAGAGTTTTGGAAGGAACTAAACCCACTTGTTTCATGCACCAGCCTCTATCTAAGAAGGTTAGTGTGACAGTTATGGCAATTTCCTGCACTATCTTTGGGAGATCTTACTGTATTAAGTTTGTGTGTCATTGTGGGCCACAGATTGTATGTAATTCCATGGGGGAGAGTTAGCACAGTCTTTCAGGAATTAAGAACAGTGGTGTACGATAAGGCAAATTCACTCAGATTGTAACACCATCAGAGAGATACCACCACCTGTAGCAGCTCACATATACTGGTTCAAACTGGGTTCCCCAGAGACCCACAGACAAGGAAAGGACTTTTGGATAAATAGCCTGAGTTTAAACTAGTATCAGAGGGGTAGCCGTGTTAGTCTGAATCTGTAAAAAGCAACAGAGGGTCCTGTGGCACAGGACCCTCTGTTGAGTTTAAACCGACTCAGGATCTTCTTTCTGATCTAACAAACAGACAAGACCATCTGTCCCAGTGGGCCCCAATCCCTCCTAGGAAGATGTGACCCCAAGAACCCCTCAAATCCAACTGGCAAAGGGTTCACTGTTCTGTCAGCAACTCCTAGCAAGCCTGACGAACTCACTACACTTAACACACTGCTGTCATAGTATTTATCTATAAAGAATGTCATGTGACGTATCAAATGAAAGCCAGTGACACACTGGTCAATAATACCATTGTTAAGTATACGCACTAACACTATATTTGGCATTATGTATATCTACTGATGTTGTGCTTTGAAGTCTGTAATCAAAGAAATGGAGAAACAGGTTTCTTCCAGACGCAAGAGAAGGTAGTTATCTCTCTGTCATATGTAAATTAAGTAGGGCTGTCAAGCGATTATAAAAATTAATTGCGATTAATCGCACTATTAAACAATAATAGAATATCATTTATTTAAATATTTTTGGATGCTTTCTACATTTTCAAATGCATTTATTTCAATAACAACACAGAATACAAAGTGTACAGTGCTCACTTTATATTTACATTTGATTACAAGTATTTGCACTGTAAAAAACCCCCCCAAAAAAGGATTTTTCAGTTCACCTCATACAAGTACTGTAATGCAATCTCTTTATCATAAAAGTTGAACTCACAAATGTAGAATTATGTACAATAAAAACTGCATTAAAATAAAACAGTGCAAAATTTTAGAGCCTGCAAGTCCACTCAGTCCTACTTCTTGCTCAGCCAATCGCTCAGACAAACAAGTTTGTTTACATTTGCAGGAGATAATGCTGCCTGCTTCTTGTTTACAATGTCATCTGAAAGTGAGAACAGGCATTCTCATGGCACTGTTGTACCCAGCGTTGCAAGATATTTATGTGCCATGTAGTGAGTCGGTGTGGCTCCCCACCTGCCCAGAGGAGGGAGCACGGGTGCAGACACCAGAGTGGGCGGAGCCACCGCCACCTGTCCCCGCCCCCCGGAAGTCAAGGGGCGGGACAGGAAGTATAAAGCCTGGCCGCCAGAGCTCAGTCGGGTCACGGCCACCGCAGGGAGCAGACGTGCGGCCGGGAGCTCCCGACCAGGATACCTCTGAGGCCCGAGGATATTCTCCTAGCTGGCCGGAGCTGCCCCGGGCTCACTACGAGGAAGAGCCGCCGGAGCCCGTCCGTTCCCGTCATTGGGGGGAGCCCTTGGAACTCCCCCACAGCCACCCCGAAGGTGAGACCGCACCAGAACCCCTTCGGCCCTGCTGTTACCCGGAGGAACCGCCCGAGTGCACCTGGCCGGACTTCCCGACGGAGCTGCCGGACCTGCCACCAAGCCCCGGCCGGGAGGAGCCTATGCTGGTGGACTGGACCTTGCCTGGTGCCACGGACGAGGTAGGCCCTGAGGGGGAAATCGGAAGTAGCCCGGGGGTAGCCGACCCCGGTCAGGCTGTCGAGGCATGCGAACCCATGTCAGTGTGTTTCGGTCAGGATACCCCACTGACCGGCAGCGGCAGTAACCGCTGTTAGGGCCTCGGGCTGGAACGCAGTGGAGTGGGTGGGCCTGCGTTCCCCCCTGCCACCCCACTCACGGGTGGCAGGCTTCCCCCTCACCCCACGCTCTGGTCTCGCAGCCAGGGCTTACCCCAAGTGAGTGTAGCTCAGCCCCTGCGGAAGGGGGCCTGAGCTCCCTAACAGTGTAGCTGCTCCGCCCCTGCTTCCGAGGGCCTGAGCAGTGTCTGTGTGTGCCCCGCCCTGATCCAGGGCCTGGGCCTTCCCCTGTTGAACTGCTTATTGCCCCAGCCCCCCCTGCACCAGAGGGCCTGGGCTGTTGAACTGCTTATTGCCCCAGCCCCCCTGCACCAGAGGGCCTGGGCTGTTGAATTGCTTATTGCCCCAGCCCCCCCTGCACCAGAGGGCCTGGGCTGTTGAATTGCTTATTGCCCCAGCCCCCCTGCACCAGAGGGCCTGGGCTGTTGAATTGCTTATTGCCCCAGCCCCCCTGCACCAGAGGGCCTGGGCTGTTGAACTGCTTATTGCCCCGCCCCCCTGCACCAGAGGGCCTGGGCTACTGAACTGTGTGTTTACCCAGCCCCCCTGCACCAGAGGGCCTGGGCTACTGAACTGTGTGTTTACCCAGCCCCCCTGCACCAGAGGGCCTGGGCTACTGAACTGTGTGTTTACCCAGCCCCCTGCACCAGAGGGCCTGGCTACTGAACGGTTGGTGGATTACTCAGCCCTGCACCGAAGGGCCTGAACCTGAGCTAACCGGCTATTTGTTTCGTGGACAGGGAGTCGGTGTGGCTCCCCTCCTGCCCCGGAGGGTCGAGCCCCGGCACGAACCTTTTACATGCCAGATGCGCTAAAGATTCATATGTCCCTTCATGCTTCAACCACCATTCCAGAGGACATGCATCCGTGCCAATGACGGGTTCTGCTTGATAACAATCTAAAGCAGTGTGGACCGACGCATGTTCGTTTTCATTATCTGAGTCAGATGCCACTAGCAGAAGGCTGATTTTCTTTTTTGGTGGTTCGGGTTCTGTAGTTTCCACATCGAAGTGTTGTTCTTTTAAGACTTCTGAAAGCATGCTCCACACCTCGTCCCTCTCAGATTTTGGAAGGCACTTCAGATTCTTAAACCTTGAGTCGAGTGCTGTAGCTATCTTCAGAAATCTCATTGGAACCTTCTTTGCATTTTGTCAACTCTGCTGTGAAAGTGTTCTTAAAATGAACAACATATGCTGGGTCATCATCCGAGACTGTTATAATATGAAATACATGGCAGAATGAGGGTAAAACAGAGCAGGAGACATACAATTCTCCCCCCAAGGAATTCAGTCACAAATTTAATTAACACATTTTTTTTTAAATGAGCATCATCAGCATGGAAGCATGTCCTCTGGAATGGTGGCCGAAGTATAAAGGGGCATACAAATGTTTAGCATAACTGGTAGGTATGCAATGCCAGCTGTAGGGCCATGTGAACCCTGTTCTTCACTTTCAGGTGACATTGTAAATAAGAAGCGGGCAGCATTATCGCCTGTAAATGTAAACAAACTTATTTGTCTTAGCAATTGGCTGAACAAGAAGTAGGTCTGAGTGGACTTGTAGACTCTGAAGTTTTACATTGGGTTTTTTTTGAGTGCTGCAAAATCCTACCTCAATGCCTCAAAGTGGCGCAGCAGTGACCCTGGCTTGTCTGACAGCGAGGATAGCAGAGAGTGTATACTTCAGTAGGTTCAACCATGCTATTAAGGGGTCAGACTACCAACCCAGGGAGAGGACAGCTGTCCTCCTTCTTGAGGCTGGGTGCTAGCTAAGTTGAGGAGGTAAACGTGCCACTGACAGCATAGCCAGCGGGTGGATGAAGAAATGTATAAAACAACAGGAATAAATGGGCCCCAACTCCTTGTGCGCTCCTCGATCCGTTCTACGATGGTGGTGGGGAATTCAGTTGATGAGAGGCTGTTAAGAATCTCAGGAGCCAGAAAAAGGACTGCCCTCTCAGTGTGTACCTATAACTGCAGGACACAGATGAGAGACAATTTGATCAACCATCTAATGGAGCAGAAGGCAAACACAGCCTGCGACATCCTTGGTCTCTGCGAAACACGACGAAGAATGGAGATGGAAGTGAAGTGGAGAGATGAAAGTACCGTCATGTTGGGAAAAGGAGAAGGTTCGAGAACCGTTGGAGGAATCGGCTTCATCATCAACAAGGAATGGTCTTCAAAAATCATCTCCTGCAAGTTCAAGTCATCACGCATTGGAGTGATGCACCTCCAACTGAACAAGAACAGCACCCTCAAGATTATTCAGATCTATGCTCCCACAAGTACTAGCGAAGATGATGATATGGAAGAATTCTGTCAGAAGCAAGAGGATACCCTCGCTCAAAAATCCAGATATACGATCACGATGGGAGATTTCAACGCCAAAGTTGGAAGAGGGAAAGAAGGTAAAAAGTTCATTGGAAGGTATGGCATCAGCGAATGGAATCCACGAGGAGAGCGACTGGCAACTCTGGTGAAGACTAAAGAAATGTTCATTGGTAACACCTGGTTTAAGAAGGCGGCCAAGAGGAGGTGGACATTGATCGCACCCAATGTGAAGAACAAGAACAAGATTTGCTATATTCTGATCGATAAGCAGCGCATTGTACAAGACATCTCAGTAGTACCATCATTTAACACCGGTAGTGACCATCGCTTGCTCAGAGCACGGCTCAACTTAAATGAAAAGGTGGAGAAGAGAGCACTACAGATGGCAAATCAGAGATAGCAGCCAAAAATATTCGATGACGCAATCTTGAAAGTGAACATTTCCAAGGAAGACTGAAGTCTTATAGATAACTGCAATGAGGATTATAAAAACTTCACTGATAAATTGAGGCAATGCATGAAATTAGCCGAGAAAGAAAGACCGAAAGGGGCGAAGAGACGAATCTCGGAGGAAACGCAGAACTTGCTAGAGAAGCAGAGGAATATGAAGCGAAATGATGGTGACAAACTTGAGTACTCCCTGCTCTGCAAGTTGATAAGAAGAAGACTAAAGGAGGACTTCGACAAGTACTGAAATGAAAGGCTCTTAAAGACGGCTGAAGATCGCAGAAGCCTCAAAAAATGCAAAAGGAAATTGACATTGTACAGGTCAACAATAATGGTGCTGAAGAACTGGAAGGAAAACTAGCAATTGACAGAACAGGGATGGAAGCAATCCGCAAAGATTTCTACACCGAACTGTTCTCAGATAAATGTCGCAGTACCAACACTGCAACAGACAAAGAGCATTTACTACCAGTCCTTGTCAGCGAAGTTCGATATGCAGTTCACCAAATAAAGGAAGGAAAAGCCCCAGGGTAAAGATGGACTGACAATTGAAATGATAAGAGCTGGAGGCCAAGATCTCTGGGAAACCCTTGCTCAGATGTTTAGCCGTTACTTGGAAATGCAGAAGATACCATCTGGCTGGGAGGAGTCCAACACCATTCTGCTGTACAAGAAGGGCGATCGTGAAGATCTAAAGAACTATTGTCCAATATGCCAGCTCTCACATGTCTACAAGCAGTTCACCAAAATAATAACAAACTGACTCTCACAGAGTCTGGATGAGCAGCAGCCGAGAAAGCAGGCAAGCTTTCGAAGGAATTTCAGTACAATGGACCATATTTTGACTATAAACCAGCTATTGGAACGCTCAAGGGAATACAAATTCCCTTTATGTATTGCCTTCATTGACTATGAAAAAGCTTTAGACAGTGTAGAGATCAATGCAGTGTTTAAAGTTCTTGCAGAGCAGGGCAACGACACAAACTATTAAAGGAAGCAAATTAGACTGCACTATAGATATAACTTTATTTGATACTCCCCTTCGCATCCCAGTTAAGAAATGTGTGAAACAAGGAGACAGTTTCACCAAAACTCTTCACAGCCTGCCTCAAAATGGTAATGAGGCGGATGACTTGGAAGGGTGGAATCAGCATCAACGGAGAGCAGTTAAACCATCTAAGCTTTGCGGACGATATTGTGTTGATTGCCGAAAATACTGTCAAACTACAGAAAATGCTGTGAAAACTCAACACAAAAAGCAGCCAAGTCGGACTGAAAATTAACCGCTTCAAAACGAAATTTATGCAGTCTGATAGCTTGCCAAAAGCCCAAATAACAATCAAGGGAGAACAAATAGAAGAAGTTGAGCAATATGTCTATTTGGGCCAAGAAATTAACATGCACCACGATCAGGAAGGTGAACTCTCACGAAGAAAGAAAACAGGTTGGTGCACATTCAATTCTATCAAGGATGTCCTCCAAGGAAAAATCAACAAAGCAACCCATGCCAGCCTCTTCAAGTCAACAGTACTGCCAACAATGTTGTACGGCAGCGAAACATGGGCACTGACGAAGACAGAGGAGCAGCAACTGTCTGTCACGGAGAGGGCAATGGAAAGAATTCTGGGAATTTCAATCCACGACTTCATCCCCAATGAAGTGATCAGACAGCAGAGTGGAGTGCAAGATATCGTTGTTGAGAGCAGGCATAGTAAAATGTGATGGGCCGGGCATATAGCGAGGCTCACTGACAATCGATGGACTGCAGCTGTCACCGAGTGGCACCCAGGGGAACTGAAACGACTACTCGGCTGACCTCCAAAGAGATGGGAAGATTTTATTGTGAAAAGACATGGCCACACATGGAAAAGGAAGGCCAGGATACGAGAAGAATGGAAGACGTGTTGTGATCGGCGCAATCTATATGAGGGCTGAAGGACCGATCGATCAAGGTTTGATCAAGGTGATGTAACAACAACAAAAAATATCTACATTTGTAAGTTGCACTTTCATGACAAAGAGATTGCACTACAGTACTTGTATGAGGTGAACTGAAAAATACTATTTCTTTTGTTTATCATTTTTACAGTGCAAATATTTGTAATAAAAAATAATATACATTTTGATTTCAATTACAACACAGAATACAATATATATAAAAATGTAGAAAAACATCCAAAATATTTAATAAATTTCAATTGGTATTCTATTATTTAGCAGTGTGATTCATCACGATTAATTTTTTTGAGTTAACTGTGATTAATCAACAACCCTAAAATTAAGCATTGTGTGCAAAAACAATGGGAGCTACATTTTCATGTAAAGTCAACAGGAAAAACAGGTTGTGGGGTGATATGAACTCAAGATGGCGCCACCACACTGAAGAACAAACTACAGGAATGCCTTTCAAAAGTCTACTGGACTATAATAGGGGGTGCAAAGACAAGATCCTGTTATCCATTTCACTGCGGACCACCCTTGGAGGAGTGGGGTGATTCATGAAGGAATGGATCCTGGATTGACTGAAAACCAGCAAGCTCTGTAGAAAGACTTTGTGGGTGAGAAAATGCTTTAGTCAAGGTTGTAACTTGGTAAGTTTTAGTCTCCAGAAAGCATGTCAGTCTCTTATTTTATTTATAACCATTTCTGTTTCCATTATTCTTACTCAATACTTATTTGAATCTGTGAATCTGTTCTTTGTTAGGTCTCTGGGTTAGGCTAAAAGGGGTAAAAAACAAGGGTGATGTCATGCTAGGAGTCTACTACAGGCCACCTAACCAGGTGGAAGAGGTGGATGAGGCTTTTTTTAAACAACTAACAAAATCATCCAAAGCCCAAGATTTGGTGGTGATGGGGGACTTCAACTATCCGGATATATGTTGGGAAAATAACACAGCGGGGCACAGACTATCCAACAAATTCTTGGACTGCATTGCAGACAACTTTTTATTTCAGAAGGTTGAAAAAGCTACTAGGGGGAAAGCTGTTCTAGACTTGATTTTAACAAATAGGGAGGAACTCGTTGAGAATTTGAAAGTAGAAGGCAGCTTGGGTGAAAGTGATCATGAAATCATAGAGTTTGCAATTCTAAGGAAGGGTAGAAGGGAGAACAGCAAAATAGAGACAATGGATTTCAGGAAGGCGGATTTTGGTAAGCTCAGAGAGCTGATAAGTAAGGTCCCATGGGAATCAAGACTGAGAGGAAAAACAACTGAGGAGAGTTGGCAGTTTTTCAAAGGGACACTATTAAGGGCCCAAAAGCAAGCTATTCCGCTGGTTAGGAAAGATAGAAAATGTGGCAAAAGACCACCTTGGCTTAACCACGAGATCTTGCATGATCTAAAAAATAAAAAGGAGTCATATAAAAAATGGAAACTAGGACAGATTACAAAGGATGAATATAGGCAAACAACACAGGAATGCAGGGGCAAGATTAGAAAGGCAAAGGCACAAAATGAGCTCAAACTAGCTACGGGAATAAAGGGAAACAAGAAGACTTTTTATCAATACATTAGAAGCAAGAGGAAGACCAAAGACAGGGTAGGCCCACTGCTTAGTGAAGAGGGAGAAACAGTAACAGGAAACTTGGAAATGGCAGAGATGCTTAATGACTTCTTTGTTTCGGTCTTCACCGAGAAGTCTGAAGGAATGCCTAACATAGTGAATGCTAATGGGAAGGGGATAGGTTTAGCAGATAAAATAAAAAAAGAACAAGTTAAAAATCACTTAGAAAAGTTAGATGCCTGCAAGTCACCAGGGCCTGATGAAATGCATCCTAGAATACTCAAGGAGCTAATAGAGGAGGTATCTGAGCCTCTAGCTATTATCTTTGGAAAATCATGGGAGACGGGAGAGATTCCAGAAGACTGGAAAAGGGCAAATATAGTGCCCATCTATAAAAAGGGAAATAAAAACAACCCAGGAAACTACAAACCAGTTAGTTTAACTTCTGTGCCAGGGAAGATAATGGAGCAAGTAATTAAGGAAATCATCTGCAAACACTTGGAAGGTGGTAAGGTGATAGGGAACAGCCAGCATGGATTTGTAAAGAACAAATCATGTCAAACCAATCTGATAGCTTTCTTCGATAGGATAACGAGCCTTGTGGATAAGGGAGAAGCTGTGGATGTGGTATACCTAGACTTTAGTAAGGCATTTGATACGGTCTCGCATGATATTCTTATCGATAAACTAGGCAAATACAATTTAGATGGGGCTATTATAAGGTGGGTGCATAACTGGCTGGATAACCGTACTCAGAGAGTTGTTATTAATGGTTCCCAATCCTGCTGGAAAGGCATAACGAGTGGGGTTCCACAGGGGTCTGTTTTGGGACCGGCTCTGTTCAATATCTTCATTAACGACTTAGATATTGGCATAGAAAGTGCGCTTATTAAGTTTGCGGATGATAACAAACTGGGAGGGATTGCAACTGCTTTGGAGGACAGGGTCATAATTCAAAATGATCTGGACAAATTAGAGAAATGGTCTGAGTTAAACAGGATGAAGTTTAACAAAGACAAATGCAAAGTGCTCCACTTAGGAAGAAAAAATCAGTTTCACACATACAGAATGGGAAGAGACTGTCTAGGAAGGAGTACGGCAGAAAGGGATCTAGGGGTTATAGTGGACCACAAGCTAAATTTGAGTCAACAGTGTGATGCTGTTGCAAAAAAAGCAAACATGATTCTGGGATGTATTAACAGGTGTGTTGTGAGCAAGACACGAGAAGTCATTCTTCCGCTCTACTCTGCTCTGGTTAGGCCTCAGCTGGAGTATTGTGTCCAGTTTTGGGCACCGCATTTCAAGAAAGATGTGGAGAAATTGGAAAGGGTCCAGAGAAGAGCAACAAGAATGATTAAAGGTCTTGAGAACATGACCTATGAAGGAAGGCTGAAAGAATTGGGTTTGTTTAGTTTGGAAAAGAGAAGACTGAGAGGGGACATGATAGCAGTTTTCAGGTATCTAAAAGGGTGTCATAAGGAGGAGGGAGAAAACTTGTTCACCTTAGCCTCTGAGGATAGAACAAGAAGCAATGGGCTTAAACTGCAGCAAGGGAGGTCTAGGTTGGACATTAGGAAAAAGTTCCTAACTGTCAGGGTGGTTAAACACTGGAATAAATTGCCTAGGGAGGTTGTGGAATCTCCATCTCTGGAGATATTTAAGAGTAGGTTAGATAAATGTCTATCAGGGATGGTCTAGACAGTATTTGGTCCTGCCATGCGGGCAGGGGACTGGACTCGATGACCTCTCGAGGTCCCTTCCAGTCCTAGAATCTATGAATTTGTCCATACGAAAAACTATGCTACTAGAATGCTAAGGCTACAAGAGTGAGGACGTGCCAAAGTAAAGGTTGAATGTGCCACCCCCATAAGTACACATTGCAGTTGGCTCTGATTACATGATCACAGACCATTTCTCCAACATAGTGTAAGTCACATTGTTTTCCTTGCATACTCAGGTATGGATGGGTGGGACTCTGCTGGGAAGGTGAAAGGAAGGAAAGATGAATGTGCTTACCTTGACCAAGTTAACAAGAATATGGAAATCCCGCACAGCCATGTTCCAGTGCAGCAGCTTCTCTAGCTGTACCTGGGGAGTGACAACACAATAATCCAGTCCCGTTATCCACACAGCCATTGCATTTCCCTTCATATTACTGGGTGCTACTACAGTACCCACGGTGCCTGCACAGAGAGGGTAAAGAGTCCAGATCCTGCCAGAGCCCAAGGCATCACTGCTGTCAAAGGGGAAAGGACAGGTTCTTAAACAGAAACACAGTGTTTGAGATCCTACATCTTAAAAGACTCCACAAACATTTACCCGTGAAAGTCAAAATCATTCAGTAGCAATTCCAGCTTTCCTCACCTGCCAGATTTATACTCTCTCCATATGATAAATGTATCTTTCCATTCACCCTGGAAATAGCTGGGGAGAAACCACTTTCCCGCTCACGAGCAGAGTCCACAGTCATACATTCAGCCATGTGGCCATTCAGACACAAAACACAACCCTCCCTCACGCCATTTGCTAGAACTGCTAGATAAGTTTGTTTTCCATGAAAACACAGAAGACAATGTCTGGAAAGAAGCAAGCTCTGCCAGTGACCAGACCCATAAAATCACTGGGAATTAATCATGTACAATCCACCTACCAGTACTTGATCATAACAGATGCTCCCTATTCAATAATTCCTTCTTACTCCTAGGTGGGTGCAGGACCTACCTATTCCACTTAATTTTATTAAGTTTAGTCCTGTTTTCTGGCAATGCATGTTTTCAAAGATTCTGAGGCCAGAAGGGACACTGTGATTATCCAGTCTGACCTCCTGTATAATACAGGCCAGAGAACTGCCCCAAAATAATTCCTAGAGCAGAGATTTCAGAAAAACAGTCAATCTAGATTTAAAAATTATTATATAAGTTCCATGGTTAATTACTCGCACTTAAAAATTTATGCCTTATTTCAAGTCTGAATTTGTCTAGTTTCAACTTCCAGCCATTGGATTGTGTTATACCTTTCTCTGACTGATTGAAGAGTCTATTATTAAATATTTGTTTCCCCATGTACATATTTATGGATTGTAATGCAGTTACCCCTTAGCCTTCTCTTTGTTACGCTAAATATATTGAGCTCCTTGAGTCTATCACTATAAGGCAGGTTTTCTAACCCTTTAATCATTCTTGTGACTCTTCTCTGAACCCTCTCTAATTTATCAACATTATTGAAATGTGGGTACCAGAACTGGCTGCAGTATTCCAGGAATGGTTTGCACCAATACCAAAGAGAAAGGTAAAATAACCTCTCTACTCCTACTCACGATTCCCCTATTTCTGCATCCTAGGATTACATTAGCTCACAGTGGATCTCATGTTCAACTGATTATCCACCACAACCCCTAAATTCTTTTCAGAGTCACTGCTTCCCAGTATATAGTCCCCTACCCTGTAAGTATGGCCTACATTCTTTGTTGCTGGATTAATGGGGAATTTGGCCAGGGTGCCAGCTAGCTAATAGGCAGTTTGGCAGACTGCCATACTCAAAAGATTATTTTGGGTGTCAGTGTTTTGGCTGCCTGCCAGCACATCATTATTAAGCTGCTACTACTCTAGCATTTTCCTGCCTTGGGTTTTGTAAATCCCTGCTGGAGATCTCAGATGCATTTGCTGGCCTACCTCACTTGAGTCCGATGGTTTCCCAGCAGAAATGCTTCTCACTGAATTCTCCAGCTGAGCCATCATCACTTGGAAGAAAACCGGAAATGTCTGCCTGGAGAGAAAAAAGCCAAGAGCCCATTAAAGACTGATGGACAGCTGTTTGTGCATCTGGTTGGGGTGCTTATCCCCTGAGTAGTCTGAAAACTCAAGAGGCCAGCAGGACTGGACAAACCATTTGTCATGCAACAGCAGTGGGGTAGTCACTTAGGCACACTGAACCACTGCAACTCATCCAGAGCAGGTCTGAGTTCTGGGTACTGCTAGAAGTTCTTAACAACTTTACCCAACTGAAAGTTGGCAGTGTTTATAATCTGTTTAGCATCTAAACAACTAAATACGATGAGAGCAAGGCCTGGCATAAGACTCACCAGGACAAATATCTACATTCAATGGCAAAATACATTAATGCAGAGTTATGGCTGCTTGCAGAATGGTGAGCTGAGCAAAACTTAAACTTCTGAAAACCAAGAAATGCAGAGCTAAAGTTGTCCATTCAACCTTAACTCTGCCCGTGTTCAGCAGTGTCCCAATATACCTCATTAATGTTCATTTTCAATAAGAACACTGAAAAAGCTCCAGAAGACTGGAAGAAAGCTAATATTGTGCCAGTGTTTGAAAAGGGTCAATGGGATTACCCAGGCCAGTAAGTCTCACATTGATCCCATGCCCAATAATGCAGCAGCTGGTATGGGATTTGATGAATAAAGAATTAAAAGAGGGTAATATAATTAATGCTATTCAGCATGGGTTTATGGAAAATAGATCCTGTCAAACTAATTTGAAATCTTTTTTGGTAATTTTAAGTTTGTTTGATAAAGGTAATAGTGTTGATGTAATATCCTTAGACTTCTGTAAGGCACTGAGTTGGTACCATATGATAATTTAATTAAAAGCCTAAAAATATATAAAATTAACATGGCACATATTAAATGGATTAAAAGCTGCCGAACTGATGTGTCTCAAAATCTAATTGTAAGTGGAGCATAATCACCAAACAGGTGTTTTTCTAGCGGGGTCCTGCAGGGATTGGTTCTTGGCCCTTCTCTATTTAACATTTTTATTTATGACTTGGAAGAAAATGTAAAATCATTACTGACCAAGTTTGCAGATGACACAAAAATTGGGGGAGTGGTAAATAATGAAGAGTACAGGCCACTGACACAGAGTGATCTGGATCACTTGGTAAGCTGAGCACAAGAAAACAATATGTGTTTTAATATAGCAAAATGTAAATGTATACATCTAGGAACAAAGAATGTAGGCTGTACTTACAGAACGGGGAACTCTACCCTGGGAAGCAGTGGCTCTGAAAAAGATTTGGGGGTCATGGTGGATAATCAACTGAACATGAGCTCCCAGTGTGATGCTATTGCCAAAAGGTTATTTGGCACTGGTACTGCCGCTGATGGAATAATGTATTAAGTTCTGTTGCCCACCATTCAAGAAGAATGTTGATAAATTGGAGAGGGTTCTGAGAAGAGCCACAGGAAGCATTAAAGGATTAGAAAACATCGTTATACTGAGAGACTCAAGGAGATCAATCTATTTAGCTTAATAAAGAGAAGGTTAAGGGGTGACTTCACAATTTTTAAATCTAGATTGGCTGTTTTTCTAGAAGATCTGCTCTAGGAATTATTTTGGGAAGTTCTCTGGTCTGTGTTATACAGGAGGTCAGACTAGATGATCACCATGGTACCTTCTGGCCTTGGAATCTATGAACACACATACCTTTATTCTTCCAAGCTCACAGTTCACCTCCTTTTACAACCCATTCACTCTCACCCACAGGATTCCATCTTACACTATTAAAGGACAAAAAAGCATACATTCGAACTTACCGTAGTCCCCAGAAATATAACATGTACAGATTTAAGAACCACTTCACAATTTCTTAAAATTCCCTTACATTTGCTCACAAGATACCATCTCTACATACACCATCACTTAACTATCATTAAACTGTTGGAATCCTGTCATATGCCACCTTACTGCTGACGGTACCTGTTCTATTGAAAGCCTCTCGCCCAGCTACGGACATAGCGTACACAAATTCTCCATAGAAATGTGGCATACCACATGCACCTTTTCCCTTTCCTCACACACATTAAAGGGTGAAAAACATACATCTGATCATATCACAAAGACAGCTCCATCACACACCTCAAACTAATCCACAGATCTCCCAAACACACCTCTACCAAGCAGAGCTAACTACTGCCTCCACCATTCAGAGAGACAAGGTGGGTGAGGTAATATCTTTTATTGGACCAACTTCTGTGCAATAAAAGGTATTACCTTCCCCACCTTGTCTCTCTAACATCCTGGGATCAACACAGCTACAAAAACACTGCATCTACCATTAAGGACAGCTACACTTGACACTGACCACACTCACTTTACCTGGAGTACATGCAGATAATAAATGCATAGACTGCTCTGGTACCTCAGCTTATTACTGACAATAGTCTTTGTAATGAAACCCCGTGCCCTGCTAATTATATCATGTACACAATTCTATAATGAAATGCTGCATAATAGTACTCCTGGGGGAATTCTGTGCCAAAAAATAAAAAATTCTGCGCACATTTTAAAATTCTGCAAAATTCTACATATTTTGTTTGTCAAAATAACACAATATAATCACACCAGTTTCAATTATTTTTTGGTCATTTATTTCAAAATACCTGTCAGCACGTATGTCTGTAACAATACAGACAAAAAAGATTCAGGAAATGTTTTTTGACAAATAGATTCCTTAGTAGGCATATGATTGTGGTACATGTAGGTACCAATGACATAGGGAAGGATAGGAGAGAGGTTCTGGAGGCCAAATGTAGGCTGCTAGGTAAGAGATTGAAGTCCAGGACCTACATGGTAGCATTCTCTGAGATGCTCCCATTCCACACGCAGGGCCAGTTAGACAGGCAGAACTGCAGGGTCTCAATGCCTGGATGAAACGATGGTGTAGGGAGGAGGGATTTAGATTTATTAGGAACTGGGGAAACTTTTGGGAAAGGGGGAGCCTATACAGGAAGGATGGGCTCCACCTAAACCAAAATGGAACCAGATTGTGGGTACTTAACATTAAAAAGGTCATAGAGCAGTTTTTAAACTAAGGGCTGGGGGAAAGCTGACAGGTGTGGAGGAGCACATGGTTCGAACATCCGTTGGGGAAGATCTATTAATAGAGAATCTCTATGTCCTAGTGAGGACCAGAGGATGGAAAATAATAAAATACAGGCAGGGTCTGATCAGAAACAGTCAAATAAAAAAAGAGTCCCATTCAATTACATTGTGCAATGGCAGACAGCTAAAAGGAGACAAGTTTTTAAAGTGCTTATATACCAATGCTAGAAGTCTAAATAATAAGATGGGTGAACTAGAGTGCCTCGTATTAAATGAGGATATTAATATAATAGGCATCACAGAAACTTGGTGGAATGAGGATAATCAATGGGATACAGTAATACCAGGGTACAAAATATATCGGAAGGACAGAACAGGTTGTGCTGGTGGGGGAGTGGCATTATATGTGAAAGAAAGTGTAGAATCAAATGAAGTAAAAATCATAAATGAATCAAACTGTACCACAGATTCTCTATGGATAGAAATTCCATGCTCTAATAATAATAATATAGCAGTAGGGATATATTACCGACCACCTGACCAGGATGGTGATAATGACTGTGAAATGCTCAGGGAGATGAGAAAGGCTATTAAAATAAAAAACTCAATAATAATAATGGGTGGTTTCAATTATCCCCATATTGACTGGGTACGTCACCTCAGGACGGGATGCAGAGAGAAAGTTTCTTGACACCTTAAATGACTGCTTCTTGTAGCAGCTGGTCCTGGAACCAACCAGAGGAGAGGCAATTCTTGATTTAGTCCTAAGTGGAGCACAGGATCTGATCCAAGAGGTGACCATAGCTGGACTGCTTGGTAATAGTGGACCATAATATAATTAAATTTAATATTCCTGTGGCAGGAAAAACACCACAGCGGCCCAACACTGTACCATTTAATTTCAGAAAGGGGAACTACACAAAAATGAGGAGGTTAGTTAAACAGAAATTAAAGGGTACAGTGCCAAAAATGAAATCTCTCCAAGTTGTATGGAAACTTTTTAAAGAGGCTCAACTTAAATGTATACCCCAAATTAAAAAACATAGTAAGAGAACCAA
Source organism: Terrapene triunguis (assembly GCF_002925995.2). Classification (NCBI taxonomy): domain Eukaryota; kingdom Metazoa; phylum Chordata; order Testudines; family Emydidae; genus Terrapene; species Terrapene triunguis. Next base: position 716,250 of record NW_020664661.1, on the reverse strand, counting down.
AAAAGAGCCATCGTGGCTAAACAACAAAGTAAAAGAATCAGTGAGAGGCAAAAAGGTATCCTTTAAAAAGTGGAAGTTAAATCCTAGTGAGGAAAATAGAAAGGAGCAATGAAGTGTAAAAATACAGTTAGGAAGGCCAAAAAAGAATTTGAGGAACAGTTAGCCAAAGACTCAAAAAGTAATAGCAAATTTTTTTTTAAGTACATCAGAAACAGGAAGCCTGCTAAACAACCAGTGGGGCCACTGGACGATCGAGGTGCCACGGGAGCACTCAAGGATGATAAGGCCATTGCGGAGAAACTAAATGAATTCTTTGCATCGGTCTTCACAGCTGAGGATGTGAGGAAGATTCCCAAACCTGAGCCATTCCTTTTAGGGGACAGATCTGAGGAACTGTCCCAGATTGAGGTATCATTAGAGGAGGTTTTGGAACAAGTTGATAAATTAAACAGCAATAAGTCACCAGGACCAGATGGTATTCACCCAAGAGTTCTGAAGGAACTCAAATGTGAAATTGCAGAACTACTAACTGTAGTCTGTCCTCCAGTTTTAAGAACACTTTCACAGTATATTTGACAAAACGCAAAGAAGGTACCAACGTGAGATTTCTAAAGATAGCTACAGCTCTCGCCCCAAGGTTTAAGAATCTGAAGTGCCTTCCAAAATCTGAGAGGGACGAGGTGTGGAGCATGCTTTCAGAAGTCTTAAAAGAGCAACACTCCAATGTGGAAACTACAGAACCCGAACCACCAAAAAAGAAAATCAACCTTCTGCTGGCGGCATCGGACTCAGATGATGAAAATGAACATGCATCGGTCCGCTCTGCTTTTGATCGTTATCGAGCAGAACCTGTCATCAGCATGGACGCATGTCCCTGGAATGGTGGTTGAAGATGAAGGGACATATGAATCATTAGTGCATCTGGCTCGTAAGTATCTTGTGACCCCAGCTACAACAGTGCCATGCGAACGCCTGTTCTCACTTTCAGGTGACACTGTACACAAGAAGCGGGTACCATTAATCTCCTGCAAATTGTAACCAAACTTGTTTGTCTGAGCAGTTGGCTGAAGTAGGACTGAGTGGACTTGTAGGCTCTAAAGTTTTACATTGTTTTATTTTTGAATGCAGTTATTTTTTTGTACATAATTATACAGGACTTGTATGAGGTGCATTGAGAAATACTATTTCTTTTGTTTTTTACAGTGCAAATATTTGTAATAATAAATAAATATAAAGCGAGCACTGTACACTTTGTGTTCTGTGTTGTAACTGAAATCAATGTACTTGAAAATGTAGAAAACATCAACAAGTATTTAAATGGTATTCTATTATTGTTTAACAGCGCGATTAATCGTGTGATTAATCGCAATTAATTTTTTTAATCACACGATTAATTTTTTTAATCGCTTGACAGCCCTAGTGCAAGCACACTGTAATCCTTCCAGATCGGCAAGGGAAGAAGTGAACATGTTCTTAAATGCCATTCACAATTCGGGTCCCCCAAAGACTTAGTGGATGCCATGCACTACCCTGGGTAAACACTGACAGACTGAGACCATTTTGACTCACATCACAGCAATAATTTGATCTCTAGCTCTGCAGGGGAAAAAACAGGCTAGGAACTTTTTGAAAAAAAGTTATTTTTTTCAGGGCTATGAACTCCAGGAACCCCGGCTCAGATTAAACTAAATGTGGGTCACTGTAGCAAGGGGGCATGGCCTCCCTCCTTGACAGATGGGTAGAGATCCGCGACTGCCTTACACATGGTGGAGAATTCAGGCATCACCCGCCCCCTGAAATAGAGAGGAGGACTGCCCTTGTGCCTAGACAACAACCCGCTTGAGTGCAGCCATGGAGCTCGAGCAATTGATGAAATGGGGGCCAAAACCCAACAGCAACAGCAGGCCGCCCAACTCCAGCAATAGCAGCAACTACTTCAGAAGCTGGGAGCCCAGCAGCAGCAGCTGCTCCAGAAGTTGGGGGCCCAGCAGCAGGACCAGCAGAGGCAATGTTTTCAACAACTGGCTGCCCTGCCACCTCACTCCCCCGGCCCTGGAGGAGCAGCAGCCCCGGTGGCCCCCATGCTGCCACTACACCTCACAAAAATGGGTCCGGAAGATGACCCTGAAGCGTTTTTGATTACTTTTGAGAGAGTTGCCTTGGCAGCTGGGTGGGCCCTAGAACAATGGGACACGCTCTTGGCCCCATATCTCACAGGAGCCGCCTAGGCTGCCTATCAGGGTCTTCCTAATGAGGAGGCCCGTGACTATAGAGCAGTCAAGATTGCTATCTTGGACACTCTGGACATCACCCCCCGAAAACCGTCGGAATAGGTTTTGGGGAAAGACATATCTGCCGGGGGCACAACCTGGCATCGTAGCCCAGGAGCTTATGGATGTCTGCTGGCGATGGCTCCAACCGAAGTGGCACACAGCCACCGAACTCACCAAGCAGGTGGTGGTCGAACAATTCATACACATCCTCCCACCCTGAGGGAGGACATGGGTCTGTGGCACCGGCTCACTACCCTGAAGGTGGCCATCAGCCTCATGGAGGACTTCTTAGCTGCCGAGGCCCTCCTGACCGTGGGAAAACCAGACCGCAACCCACAACCCTCCCAGCACTGGGCCACAAAGATAGCCCCCATCACAATGGTTTATCTGGTTCTACCCTGAAGCCCCACGGTACACCTACCAACTGTGATGGGTAATGAAGGACCTCACCGAGATAACCCCCTGAGCGCCCTCAGAATCCCGAGGTCTGAAGAGATGAGACTTTGTGCAGTAACTGAGGTTCTTTGAGATGTAAGTCCTTGTGGGTGCTCCACTTTAGGTGATTGTGCGCCCCTGTGCCTCTAGTCAGAGAATTTCAACAGCAGTACCTGGCTGGGCCACACATGCGCTCTCCCAGTCTCACACCTGCAGCAGTGATTAACTAGTGCTGTGGGCCCCCACCCCCCAGTTCCTTCTCTACCACAAAGGACTAAATTAGAACTCTGAAGTAGAGGGGAGGAGGTGGGTAATGGAGCACCTACAGGGACTCACATCTTGAAGAACCTCAGTTACTGCACAAGGTGAGTAAGAGAAAGTTACTCGCCTTGCAGTAACTGAGGTTCTTCGAGACAAGTGTCCCTGTGGGTGCTCCACTCCAGGAGATAGTGCGTCCCGGCGCCGTTGATCAGAGATCTTTGGTAGCACTGCCTGGTTGGGACGCATGCCCTCAGCTGCTGTCTCGCAGCACCGTTAGGGTCTGCCTGAACGCACACGTCCCACACCCCCTCAGTTCCTTCTCTACCGTAGAGTTGTCTGATTAGTACTCCAAAGTAGAGGGGAGGAGGGTGGGTAGTGGAGCACCCACAGGGACACACATCTCAAAGAACCTCAGTTACTGCAGGGTGAGTAACTTTCTCTTCTTTTTCAAGTGCTGTCCCTACGGGTGCTCCACTCCAGGTGAATGTGAAGCAGTATCCACTATGGTTGGTGGGATTTTGGAGTTGCGGCAGTAATAACGGTAGACAGTACCTTATGGCCCACTTTGGCGTCTGCCGTGGTATCCCGTGTGATAGCATGTTTGGCGAATGTGTGGTCAGATGTCCACGTGGCCGCCTTGCATATGTCTGTAATAGGTACTGTGACAGACCCAGACCAGTGGGGTACAGGAGTCTGGTAGAGGGCAAATATACTGGTCACTGGATGAGTAGTTTTCTGTTCCCTGAGTGACCAGAGCAGGGGCTGCACTAGAGTAATCAGGAACCTGCTAGAACCAGTTAAGGCAGGCAGGCTAATTAGAACACCTGGAGCCAATTAAGAAGCTGCTAGAATCAATTAAGGCAGGCTAATCAGGGCACCTGGGTTTTAAAAGGAGCTCACTTCAGTTTGTGGTGGGAGTGTGAGGAGCTGGGAGCAAGAGGCGCAAGGAGCTGAGAGTGAGAGGGTGTGCTGCTGGAGGACTGAGGAGCACAAGCGTTATCAGACACCAGGAGGAAGGTCCTGTGGTGAGAATAAGGAAGGAGTTTGGAGGAGGCCATGGGGAAGTAGCTGTCATGCAATTGTTACAGGAGGCACTATAGACAGCTGCAGTCCACAGGGCCCTGGGCTGGAACTCGGAGTAGAGGGCGGGCTCGGGTTCCCCTCAAACCTCCCAATTGACCTGGACTGTGGGTTCTTCCAGAGGGGAAGGTCTTTGGGCTGTTCCCCAACCCACATGGTGAATCTCTGAGGCAAGAAAATCCGCCAATAAGTGCAGGACCCACCAAGATAGAGGAGGAACTTTGTCACAGTATGTAATGCCCACTTCCTGCGGGGTCGTATGAGGCTTGGGATAGAATACAGGTAAGTGTATTGGCTGGTTAAGGTGGAAGGTAGACACCACCTTGGGAAGGAATTTGGGGTGGGGTCGCATAGTAACCTTGTCTTTGGAGAAAATGGTGTAGGGAGGGTAGGCCATCAGGGCACTTATTTCACCAACCCTTCTTGTTGATGCTGGCTAGATCGTCGGGCTCAATGGGTAGTGATCAATGGCTCCATGTCTAGTTGGCAGCCGGTATCAAGCGGATTGCCCCAAGGGTCGGTCCTGGGGCCGGTTTTGTTCAATAACTTCATTAATGATCTGGAGGATGGCAAGGACTGCACCCTTAGCAAGTTTGCAGATGACACTAAACTGGGAGGAGTGGTAGATACTCTGGAGGATAGGGATAGGATGCAGAGGGACCTAGACAAATTAGAGGATTGGGCCAAAAGAAATCTGATGAGGTTCAACAAGGACAAGTGCAGAGTCCTGCACTTAGGACGGAAGAATCACATGCACTGCTGCAGACTAGGGACCGAGTGGCTAGGCAGCAGTTCTGCAGAAAAGGACCTGGGGGTTACAGTGGACAAGAAGCTGGATATGAGTCAACAGTGTGCCCTTGTTGCCAAGAAGGCAAACGGCATTTTGGGCTGTATAAGTAGGGGTATTGCCAGCAGATCAAGGGACATGATCATTCCCCTCTATTCAACATTGGTGAGGCCTCATCTGGAGTACTGTGTCCAGTTTTGGGCCCCACACTACAAGAAGGATGTGGAAAAATTGGAAAGAGTCCAGTGGAGGGCAACAAAAATGATTAGGGGGCTGGAGCACATGACTTATGAGGAGAGGCTGAGGGAACTGGGATTGTTTAGTCTGCAGAAGAGAAGAATGAGGGGGGATTTGATAGCTGCTTTCAACTACCTGAAAGGGGGTTCCAAAGAGGATGGATCTAGACTGTTCTCAGTGGTACCAGATGACAGAACAAGGAGTAATGGTCTCAAGTTGCAGTGGGGGAGGTTTAGGTTGGATATTAGGAAAAACTTTTTCACTAGGAGGGTAGTGAAGCACTGGAATGTGTTACCTAGGGAGGTGGTGGAATCTCCTTCCTTGGAGGTTTTTAAGGTCAGGCTTGACAAAGCCCTGGCTGGGATGATTTAGTTGGGGATTGGTCCTGCTTTGATGACCTCCCTTCCAACCCTGATATTCTATGTATGACGTTATGGCAACCAAGAAAGCCACTTTCATAGACATGTGGAGCAGGGATGAGGTAGCCAGGGGCTCGAAAGGAGGTTTCATGAGACCACAGAGAACTAGGTTAAGATTCCAGGAGGTTACTGGTGAATGAATCTCAGGGTAGAGATTATGCAGCCCTTGAGGAAGCATTTCATGGTGGGGTGGGCAAAAAGTGAATAGCTGTCCAGAGTGTCATGGAAGGTGGTAAGGGCCGTGAGGTGTACTCTGATAGAACCGAGCAAAAGCCCGTCCTGTTTTAGTTCAAAAAGGTAGACTAAGATGTCAGGGAGGGTTGCAGTCTGGGGTGTTAGGCGTCTGTGGAAGCACCAGACGGAGAAGCGTTTCCACTTCTGCAGGTAAGTCTTACGAGTGGAGTCCCTTCTACTGTGCAGGAGGACAGATTGGACCTGTTCTGAGCAGGCTAATTCGTGGGATTGAAACCATGAAGGAACCATGCTGTCAGATGGAGTTTCCGGAGCTGCGGATGAAGAAGCCGACCGTTTTTCTGGGAGAGCAGATTTGGCCTGTCAGGGAGAGTCCTTGGAGGACGGATGGATATGCATAGCAGGTAAGGATACCATGTCTGTCTGGGCCAAGGTGGGGCAATAAGTATGACCCGGGCCTTGTCCTCTTTGATCTTGCGTAGAACCCTGTGTATCAGTGGAATCGGTGGAAAAGCGTACATGAGGGAGTTGTTCCAAGGAATGAGGAACTCATCCCCTAGAGATGCGTTCCCGAGTCCTGCTCTGGAGCAAAATAGATGGCATTTGCGGTTTTGAGGAGTGGCAAACAAGTCTATCGACTGAGTGCCCCAGTGGGAGAACAGCTGTCGGAGAATCATGGGATGCAATTCCCATTCGTGTTCTTCGGAGAAGTATCTGCTGAGTGTGTCGGTGGTAGTGTTGTGACACAGAGGCAGGTAGGAAGCGGTGATTTCTATGTAATGTTGTATGCACCAATTCCATAATCGGATGGCTTCTGTGCATAGGGAGTCAGATTGTGCTCCCCCCCGCCTGTTGATGTAGAACATACATGCTATATTGTCCATCAGAACTCAAATTGACTTGTTCTTTATGGTGGGAAGAAAGTGAAGGCAAGCGTACCTGACGGCTCTGAGTTCTAGAAGATTGATGTGCAGATGCATCTCTGATAGGGACCAGCGGCCCTGTACCTTGTGTTCGCCTAGTTGTGCTCCCCAACCTATCAGGGAAGCGTCTGTGGTGAGCATGAGTACTGGAGAGTGTGGATGGAAGGGAACACCCGTGCATAGGTTCTCTGGTTTGTCCATCAATATAGGGAGGCCAATACATTCGCTGGCAGAGTCAGTGTTATGCAGAAACTATGTCTGCTGGGTTTGTATTTGGAGTTGAGCCAACCCTGAAGGCATCTCATGTGCAGCCTGGTGTATTTGACCACGAAGGTGGTGGCTGCCATGTGACCAAGAAGCTGTAGGCAGGTCCGTGCCTGTATTCTGGGGCGAACAGAGATTTTGCGTATGAGATGCGTAATAGTGAGAAATCTGGTGTGTGGAAGCAAGGCTCTGGTTCGAATTGAGTCCAAGTGAGCTCCAATGAACTTCAAAGGGATGTCTTGGCTGAGTGCCACTCTCTTGAAAAGTTCCTGGAACTGCTTAAAGTTGTCCACGTTTTGTGGAGGTGTCGGCATGAGGGCGTCCTCTGCGGCTGATGACGAGGCAGGAGCCGGTAAATCCAGGAAGGATTCATAGCCCACCTCTTCAAGAGGGGGTTCAGGAGCTCTAGATGTCGATGGATCTGGGGATATAGGCGCAGGAAGAACTTGCAGTCTGGTGGAAGGGGCTCAAAGAGGAGCGGTGGCAGGAGCTGACCACGGGTACCACTGATGCCAGGGCACTGGGTAGAAAAAGTGGGGTCCCGCCCACTGTGGGACAACATAGGGAAATTGAGTCTGGTTCTTATGGTGTGCCGTGTCTTGGGATATGTGTGGCTCCGGTGGAGGGGGAGAATCAGGCAGGGAGAACTCTGCCTGCTGCTGTATGCCGTTCTCGCTGTCAGTGAAAGTAGCCAGGTCAGGTGGCGAGAGCTGTTGTTCAACCAGTGAGTGCTCCGTGTCTAGGAGCGGAGAGTCAGGCTCAGGGGCCACGGAGATATCCTCCTGGTGCAGAAATTGTTGCTGCTGTGTGCTGCAGAGCGTGGAGTGTCAGTGGTAGTTCGGAATGATTTCAGGCTACTGCTTTAGCAGGAGCCGTGAAACATTTGTAAGAGCCCCGCAGGGGTTCTGAATCTGCTCCGGGGATGGCGGGCAGGCTCGGTGCCAATGTTCTTGTCAGCACCGGGGTGGAACGCACTTGCTGGCACTGGGTCCATCGTCGGTGCCGGCGGGACCGGTGCCGAGGAGAGCTTCCCGTTGTGGAAAGTCGGATCCCTGCCTTTGCGCCCCACGTGAGCTGCTGCTGAAGTGCTGGTGCAGTCAGAGGTGCCTGCTCTCGGTGCTGTCAGCACCAAGGGTAAAGACCTTGCAGGAGATCCTTTACCCTTGAATGTCTCTGAGAGGAGACATCAGGGCTTCCTGCCTCTTTGCGTGAGAGGGTGAAGCCGTGCTCCCGGTCGGTTTCGACTTGGCAGGGGAGCGTGAGGGAGGTGGTTTACTGTCCTTCTCCATAGGCGGCTGCAGAGCTTTCTCCATCAGGAGCATTTTTAGCCACAAGTTTCTGTCACTAGGAGCTCTAGTTTTTAAGTTGGCACAGTGGAGACACTTCGCAGGGACGTGTGTCTCGCCGAGGCATTTGACACAAAGTGAGTGCCCATCATAGACACCTTGCAGGAGCCAAACTTCTTAAAACCTGGGGACCCCAGCATCATGAAAGTATGAGCGGCCGGGGAAGTCTCAACAAGAGATTAACGGGGAAATTTTTTTTTTATACTAACAAACTATGCTAAAGGAAAAGGAGAACTGGGAAATGTCTAGCTAACTATTTCTGTTTTTCTCTACTTATTTTCTACAGGAACCAGGAAAGATTTGAGCACTGCCCCGAGTCCCATCTTCAGCCGAGGACGGTTGAGAAGGAACTGAGGGGGGTGCAGGACGCACGCACTCAGGCAGATCCTAACGACGCTGCGAGACAGCAGCTGAGTGTGTGTGTCCCAACCAGGCACTGCTACCGAAGATCTCCGATCAATGGCGCCAGGAAGCATCGTCACCTGGAGTGGAGCACCCACAGGGACAGCACTCAAAGAAGAACCCTCTGTGACTGTAGAGCAGTGCCCCTCGGGGGAAGGAGAGACTTCGGAGTTAGGTCTGAGTGTCAGAGGCTGAGTCCTGGTCAATGACGTAGTGTGGCATGAGCGTGTGAGAGGATGTCCAAGTGGCTGCTTTACATATGTTGGTGATCGGTAGCTTTTTTGAAAGACGTGCCTATGTGGCTACAGATCTTGTGGAGTGTGTTCTGATCCGAGATGGAGGTTGCAGTTCATGTTGGCGGTAGCAAAGCTGGATGCAGCCAGAAATCCATTTGGAAAGTCTCTGCTTAGATATGGGTTTGCCTTTGGACCATTCCATCGTGGAGAGAAACAATTTAGGAGTCTTTCTGATCACTTTGGTCAGTTCTAGATAAAAGGCTAGTGCCCTTCTGACGTCCAGGGTGTGGAATGCTGCCTTTTGTTTGTTCTTGTGAGGTTTAGGAAAGAAGATGGGAAGATGAATGGGTGATTAATGTGGAATGAAGAAGGGACTTTAGGTAGAAACTTTGGGTGCAGCCTTAGAGTGACCTCATTTTTGAGAAAGATTGTATATGGAGGGTGTGCCATAAGGGTCCTGAGTTCTCCTACACGCCTTGCAGACATGATGGCAACAAGAAAAGCAACTTTCATGGACAGGTATGGTAGTGCGTACATAGCCAAAGGCTTGAAAGGGGCACTTGTGAGGGACTGAAGAATTAGAGTGAGGTCCCATGGAGGAGTTGGGGCTCTGGGTTCTGCGTAGATGTTACGTACACCCTGTAGGAATCTTTTGGTAATTGGATGTGCAAAGACTGAGACCCCATCAACTTTGTGGCAGAAGATCGTGATCACTGCCAGGTGAACTCATATCAAGCTCATTGAGAGACCAGATTTCTTAAATTGGAGTAAGTAATCCAGGACTACTGGCAGGGTAGAGGTAATGGCTTCTATTTGTTTGTTTAGACCAGGGGTGGGCAAACTTTTTGGCCCGAGGGCCACATCTGGGTGGGGAAATTGCATGCAGGGCATGAATGTAGGGCTGGGGCACAGGAGGGAGTGCAGGGTGTGTGTGGGGATGCGTTCCCGGCCAACGGGAGCTGCGGGGGGCGGTGCTGCAGGCAAGGGCAGCGCACGGAGCCCTCTGCACCCCCTCCCCCGGGGGCCGCAGGGACGTGGTGCTGGCTGCTTCCAGGAGTGGCACGGGGCCCGCGGCGCCAAAGGGGTGGCAATCCTGTGGGCCGGCTCCAAAGCCCTGACGGGCCGGATCCAGCCTGTGGGCCGTAGTTTGCCTACTCCTGGTTTAGACACATGTGAAATCTATTCCACTTGCGTGTAGTTGACAGTCTGCTGTTTAACAAAATATCTTTAACTTCCTCAGAACAGATCATCTCCTTGCCTTGGAACCACTGAGGAGCCAAGCTCCTAGATGGAGTGTCTCCAGGTTTGGATGCAAGGTCTGGCCTGTGTCCTGTGATAAGAGGTTTGGAAGAAGTGGGAGGACACGACGTTGGCATGCGGATATCTGTTGTAGGCATGGATTCCAGGTTTGCCTGGGCCAGGCTGGGGCTATCAGGATGACTTTGGCTTGGTTGGTTCTGTTCTTGTGGATAACCCTGGCCAGCAACAGGTTGGGGGAAAGACATATAGGAGAGGCGCATCCTATCGAATGAAGGTGTCGCCTCTGGATCTTAGTCCCAGGCCTGCTCCAGAACCGAATGTTGGACATTCACTTTTCCAACTCGAGGCAAATAGACCTTTTATGGGGAAGCCCCATTGTTGGAATATGTTGTGAATCACTGAGGTCTTTATTTCCCACTTGTGGTCGTGGGAGAACTTTTGGCTTACCATGTCTGCAGTGATGTTCTGAGATCCTGGTAGGTATGTGGCTGATGTAGTAGAAAGAGAGAGTACGGGCCTGGTGTGGGGCCTTAACCAAAGTCAGCAAAAGTTATGCTATGAGCAACAATCAGGCCCTGTCAAAAGCAGATGCTTGCCTGCAAGGCAGTGTCCAGTATATGAACTTGGCACCAGTATTGCTAGCATTGCTAAAACTCACTGAATATGTAAACACATTCCAGCAAGCCAGCACAAGAACACTCCAACCTAGCACATGATAAAATGGTTTGACAAAAGTGATGAATAGTGATATTTTGTCTGAAACCTCAGGAGTAAAAGTACAAAGACAAGTAGTTAATAGGAATGTTTTGTCTGAGACATCAGGAGGAAAGTACAAGGGGAGGTAACAAATGTCATGAAACATGTAAGGTGATACGTAATTTCTTTATCCCAGATTATTTGTCTCAGATTATAAATGTTGGAATACCTCGTCTTAACCCTTCATCCAGCCTAGGGGGGAATGGAAAATCCTGCCATTCACTGAGCTGCGTCCATTGTCACAGGCATACATGTCTTAGTATCCTCGTAGAGTCTGTCAGGTGCTATTACCTTGCTTCGTCGACAATAAACCTGGCCGGGCACCTTCATACCTTAACAGATCTTGTGGTCATTGGGCAGTTCGATTGAGGTCTGCTGTGCCAAGTATCTGCGCAGAGCTGGGACAGCACACAAAGAACACACACACGCAGCCAAACATCTAACAACAGCTGATATGGAGATGGGCTGAATACACCATGTCCACAGCATTATGGCCTCCGCACATAGGGAGTGTGACCTCGCTCCTCCTTGTTTGTTTATGTGGAACATGCAGGCCACATTGTCCGTCATGATCTCTATTGCCTTGTTTTTGATCAGAGGCAGGAAATGTGTGTAAGCATTGCGAACTGCTCACAATTCCAGAACATTTATGTACAGCATTGATTCCGAAGAAGACCATCTGCCCTGGATGGTGAGATTGTCTAAGTGGGCACCTCACCCCAATAGGGAGGCATCCATTGTGAGTATCAGTTTGGGGAAGTCTATAGAAAAGGGATACCTGCACACACATTGTGCGAGCGGGTCCACCCTGAAGGGAGTCTTTTGACTTTTGTTGGCACGTTTAAAAGTTTTTTCAGACTATTTGTGTTGGAGGTACACCGTCCTGAGCCACCCCTGCAGGCAGCACATGCGCAGTCTGGCTTGTCGGACAACATAAACGGTCGCCGCCATGTGTCCCAATACTCAGAGGCAGGTCCTGGCAGATGTTTGTGGACTGCTCACCATGGTATTGATCAGGTTCACTAGGGTGACAAATTTGTGAAATGGTAAAGAGGCTTTCGCTTCTAGCAAGTTTAGATGGGACCCAATGAATTCCAGTTCTTGAACTGGTGTTAATGTTGACTTTTGAAGGTTTATTTGCAGGCTGAGGTTTGTGAAGAGTGATATTGTCTTTTGTGTAGCTTCGATGGCTTCTTTCCGAGTGGGAGCCTTGAGGAGGCAGTCATCTAAATATGGGTATATCATTACCCCTTGCTTGTGTAGGTTGGCTGCTGCCACTATCAAAACTTTGGAAAATGCTGGAGGAGCCGTGGAAAGACCAAAGGGCAGTTCCGTGTATTGATAGTGATCCTGCCCAACGACAAATCGGACGAATCGTCTGTGTGCTGGATGAATGGTGACGTAAAAATAAGTATATTGCAGGTCAAGGGCTGCAAATCAACCCCCTCGTTCCAGAGCTGGAATGATTGTTGCTAAAGTAACCACACAGAATCGTTGCGTTTTGACAAATTTATTTAGGTTCCTGAGACTGAGAATAGGTCTCCATCCCCCAGACTTTTTCTGGGTTAAAAAAATAACAGGAATAGAACCCTTTCTCCTTGTGTTGTAGCAGCACTGGTTCTACTTCACTGAGTTGTAGAAGGTACTCTACTTCCTGTCTCAGGAGGAGCTCGTGAGAGGGGTCCCTGAGAAGGGATGGGGAGGGACGGTGGGTAGGGGGGATTGAGAAGAACTGGATGGAGTATCCTGTTTTGATTATTTCCAATACCTATTTGTCGGAAGCGATGGTTTGCCATATTGGGTAGAATGGTATTAGATGACCTGTAAATGGATGGTTGATGGAGAGTGGTGTCAGCCCTGGTAATTGGGGGAGGTCTGCCAAGCCCTCGACCAAACCTTCAAATTTGATGTTTAGGGATAGATCGTTATGGTGCAGTGCATTGAGAAGAGTTTGTTCTACGTTTGGGTGGTCTTTGTCTGTGCAAATGAGGATTGTATTGTCTCTGGGTCTGCATATAGGGAGCCTGTTTAGAACGTTGTGAGGTGTAATACATGCCCTGTTTACGTTTTGTTGCAGGTGTATATATGCCAAGAGATCTGAGAGTGGCTCTCGAATCCTTTAGTTAGCGGAGGGATTTGTTGGTCTTACCTGTGAACAGTTTTGGACCCTCGAGCGGGAGATCCTCTACTGTGGATTGCACCTCCCTTCACCCTGACAAGTGAAGCCAGGAGGCTCGGTGCATTACAATGGCCATAGTGATGGACTTAGCTGCCGTACCAGCGGAATCCAAAGATGCCTGAAGGGCTGTGCGGGCCAAGAGGTGTCCTGAGATGAGTGATGTAAACTGTTCTCTTTTTTCTTCAGGTATGCAGTCAATAAATTCAGATAGTTTGGAATAGTGGTTGTATTTTGCCATTAGGGCTTCATAATTAGTGATTCTAAATTGTAATGTCGCTAATGAATAAGCCTTGCGGCTGAGTAGATCCAGTCTCTTCCACTCTGTCGTACGGGGTGGTCCTGGAATAATGTTGCTTGCCATGTTCATTAACTGCGTCTACCACCAGAAAGTTTGGCTGGGGGTGAGAGAGTCTTCAGCCCTTTCGAAGGAATGTAATATTTTTTATCCACCCTCTTACATGTAGGTGGGATTGTGGCAGGAGTCTGCCAGATGGCTGTGGCGGACTCCATGATTGTGGCATTAATCGGTAGGGCGAACTTGGAGGAGGTCGATGTGCGGAGTATGTCCAAGAGCTTGTGCTGTGATTCAGTGACTTCCTCAAGGGGTATTTGGAGCGTGTCAGATATCCTTTTAAACAGATCTTGAAACTGTTTGAATTGATTTCCGGTAGTAGGTAGCGGAGGCATGATGGTCTCAGGCGAGGGAGGAGGGTTGGTGACAGGAATAGCCTCCTAGTTCACAACCTCCTCTGTTTCCTCAAAAGATTGCACATGGGAAACATCAAGTGGCACCGTTGATGCTGTTGAGGAGACTCTATGAGCTTCCATGGAACCCAGCGGGGGTTCAGAGTAGTATTGCCTGTACGCTGCCCACAGGTCCCAGAGGGGCCATTGTGGTGGGAAAAGCACTGGTGGAGGTCCCCATGGGTGTCCATACCATCCCTGGAAATCTGATCTGGAGTGATGCCTAGGCTGCATTTGTGGCTCAGATCTGATACTGCCTTGCAAAGGTGAGGAGTGTTGGGATGGAAAAACTTCCCCTTCTTTGTCCTCCTCGCTGGAGGAGACAGGGGCAGATGTAGCCAGTGGTGAGTGCGGTGGTGAAAACAGCAAAGCACTGTTGGTACCAAGGAGAGGTGACTCAGGTGCCAGGGCCACTGACAGGTCCATAGGTGTAAGGAACTGTTGTAACTTCGGTACCAGCAGAGATGTCTGCATTTGCTGTGGTGCTGAGAGTTCCTGCGGTACCAGGAGGTGTTGCAGTGCCTGAGGAACAGGTGCCGACATCAACTGCATCAAGGGGGACGGAGCAAACTTCGGTGCCGATGCATCCTTGCTACGCGGCAAAGAGCCAGCAAGTGGCTTCAGTGCCTTTAGAAACTGCAGAGGCACTGGGCACTGAGTATTTAGTTGGTGCCACCAGTGCCATGGTGGAATGAGCAGTCTTTTCTCTGCCTTCCTTTTTAGAGGCTGCCTGTGTATGGTCTGTACCTTTGACAGTTCCAGAAGTCCCTGTTGACTTGTAGGCACTTTGCCGCAGTGCAGTCGGTACCGATGCTGGAGCCTGAGTAGGGGAACGCTTCCTCTTTGACATGGACTTGGTAGGAGAGGTGGTAGCTCTCCTCTTTGCACATCATTTAGGAGACAGGTCCCTGCCGTGTGGGGTAGAGGAGGAGGGAGCCATGTCAGATGCTGCATTCAGCGATTAGCAGCTGGGAGAAGCTTGTGGCCCTGGGTCTGAGACTGGATGGGGGGACTTCTCCATAAGAATAAGTTTTAATTGAAGGTCTCATGTCTTTCTTGTGCGAGCCTTGAGATTGTGGCAATGGGTGCACTTTTGGGGTACATGTGTTTCCCCCAGGCACTGGACACATTGAGAGTGTCCACCTGAAAGTGGAACTACCTCGTGGCAGGAGAGGCAACGTTTAAAGCCTGGAGGTCCTGGCATTTTGAAGAAAATACCCCAAGTGGGACAAAACGATAAAGGTTTTTTGTTTTGTTTTTTAAACGGGGAAGAAATAAAAAAAAGAAAGGGTCTTAGTAAACTAACCTAACTATTACAGACTAACACTAATCTAGCTGTTATGTACTGCTAACACTATGGTCTGAGGTAAAGTTAGTGAGGCACTGCTGGAGCTCCGACTCTGACTAAGAGTGGTTGAGAAGGAACGGGGAGAAGTGGGGTGGCTGCACAGCACTAGTTAATTGCCGCTGCAGGCGCGAGACAGGGAGAGTGCATGTGCGGCCCAGCCAGGTACTGCTGTTGAAATTCTCTGACTAGAGGCGCAGGGGTGCACAATCACCTAAAGTGGAGCACCCACAGGGACTCCACTCGAAGAACCAGCTGAGATCGAGCCCTGTTTTAGTTGTGGCCACTTTGGACACCTCCAGAGGCAGTGCCCTGCCATGGACTGCTCCTTTGGCAAAGTTTATGCCGGAAAAACCCATGCCCGCCAGCATCCCAACCCCACGGTGACAGTCCCTGCCGGCCTTGATGGGATGATGGTGGATAGGTGGATGCCCTAGTGGACTCCAGCTGCGGCCAAACTATGGTGCGGAAGTGCCTCGTCCCGGACAATGACCTGATCCACGGCCCAATCTGACTTCGCTGCATCCACGGGGATGTGAAAGCGTATCCAAGCGCTCAACTATCCCTAACGATTGATAGGATAACCTGGCTGATGACTGTGGGGGTCGCCCTGAAGCTCCCATCCCCCATCATCCTCGGGTGGGACTGGCCAGAATTCAGCCAGGCCCTACATGCTGTGACCTTATGGACACCATTCAAAAGGGTTGCCAGGGACCTGCTAAGGACCCCTTGCGAAGAGTGTGGCTGGCTACTGCTACATCCTGGTAGTCATTGACTATGCCACACGCTTCCCCGAGGCTGTCCCTTGTGGTCCACCACTGCACGGAGCATCGCTGCCAAGCTTCTAAAAATCTTTGCTCGGGTAGGCTTACCTAGTGAGATCCTAACTGACCAGGGGACCAATTTCACCTCACGGCTGCTTCGTGAAGTGTGCAGTCTCCTAGGGATTCGAAAATGGCGAACCTCAGTTTACCACCCTCAGACAGATGGCCTCGTCAAGTGGTTCAATTGGACCCTCCAGGGGATGCTACGGAAGTTCCCCCTGGAGGAGTTGTGCCACTGGGACAGACTCCTCCCACCTTTGCTGCTTGCCATTTGGGAGGTACTGCAAACTTCCACCCAGTTCTCCCCATTCAAGCAGCTTTACGGGCGCCAGCCATGGGGGCTGCTAGACCTGATGCGGGGGACCTGGGAGCACACCCCATCCCCGACCCAGGAGCTCCTTCAATACATCCTGTGACTGCACGAGAACCTGACATGAGCTGGGGACCTAACAAAGGAAAATCTGCAGGCTGCCCAAGGGGCCCAAGCCCAAACCTACAACCGGGGAGCCCAAGCACGGACCTTTGAACCCAGGGGCTGGGTCCTTGTGTTGCTCCCCTCCGAGGAGTCCAAACTGCTAGCCTGGTGGCAAGGACCCTACGAAATCATCTGCCAAGTTGGCCCTGTTACTTATGAGGTCCACCAGCCGGAGTGACGGAAAAAGCACCAGATCTATCATGGAAACCTCTTGAAGGCCTGGCATGAGCAGGAGGGTCTGCTAATAACCCCATATCCCCCCAATCTGGACCTAGGGCCCCAAATCCCCACTCTGGCGGAACGGGGGAACCCCTCCTCGGAGAAACCTCACCCCTGAGCAGCAAAAGCAAGCAAGATATCTGTTGGAGGCCTTCACCCAGACATTCACAGCAGTACTGGGGCAGACCCTGCTGGCCCAGCACGTCACCTGGACACCCCCAACTCACCCTCCCAGAGAGGTAGTTTGTGAAACCACCCAACCTCTCCCACACCGCCTGTGGGACGCAGTGGTACAAGAGGTGCAGGTGATGCTGAAGCTAGGGGGTCATAGAACAGTTGCAAATGTATGGCGCAACCGCACTGTGCTTGTCCCTAAGCCAGATTGGACCTGGTGATTCTGTACTAATTTCCGGAGAGTTAATACCATTTCTAAATTCAACGCATGCCCAATGCCCCAGGTAGATAAACTCCTTGCCATTTGGGTGAAGCACGCTATGTCACTACCCTGGACTTGACGAAGGGGTACTGGCAGATCCCGCTGGACCCAAGCTCAAAGGAAGAGGAGGAGGGATAGCTCAGAGGAAGAGGGGGAGGGATAGCTCAGTGGTTTGAGCACTGGCCTGCTAAACCCAGGGTTGTGAGTTCAATCCTTGAGGGGGCCATTTAGGGATTTGGGGCAAAAATCTGTCTGGGGATTGGTCCTGCTTTGAGCAGGGGGTTGGACTAGATGACCTCCTGAGGTCCCTTCCAACCCTCATATTCTATGATTCTAAGAGACAGCTTTCACTATCCCCAGCAGGCTCTACCAGTTTACCCACGTCTTTTGGACTCCATGGGGTCCCTGCAACCTTCCAGCGGTTGAGGGATCAACCAGTCACAACTTGAGTGTGCTGTGGCCTACCTGGATGACGTCATGATCTACAGCCATCAGTGGGAGGAGCACCTGAGCCAGGTGGTGGCAGTCCTACGACCCCTCCGAGCCACAGGGCTGATGGCTAACCCCAAGAAATGCTGAATCGGCTACCAGGAGACCACCTACTTGGGGTATGTCCTGGGATGAGGGAAGGTGTGCCCCCTAGTCGGGAAGGTCCAGACCATTCAAGAACACCCTGCCCTAACCACAAAGAAACAAGTGAAGCAATTCCTGGGGCTGGTGGGCTACTATCACTGCTTCATTCCCAACTTTCCCTCGATTGCCGATCCCCTGACACAACTCTTAACAAAGGACCAGCCGCACTGCATCCACAGGTCCCCCAAGTGTGCCGAAGCATTTCAGACACTAAAGGACCATCTCTGCCACAAACCAGTGCTTTATAGCTCTGATTTCTCTCATAGTTTTGTGGTCCAGACGACTTGGGGCTGTCCTCTCCCAGACCCTCAACGGAGAGGAACATCCCGTCCTTTACATTAGTCGAAAGCTCTTCCCCCGGGAACATAACTATTTGACCATCACGAAGGAGGCCCCAGCAATTAAATGGGCTGTGGAGGCCCTTCAATATTACCTCCTGGGTGACTCCTCCTTTGTGGTCATGGATCATGCCCCCCTCAAGTGGCTCCAGACAATGAAAGACACCAATGCGAGGCTAACGAGGTGGTATCTTGCCCTTCAACTGTTTGCATTTACCATGCAACGTAGGGCAGGTAAGGAGAATGCAAGCACTGATGGTCTCTCCCGGTTGGGGAAGGGGGACCATACCAGCCCCAGAGAGTGGGGGCTGGACTAGAGGGGGGAAATGTAGCGAGGGAGTGTGGTTTCCCTCCTTGACGGACAGGGAGAGAGCCACAACCGCCCCCTGGTGGGCAGAGCCGGGACACCCGCGACTACCTAGCCGGAAGCAGAGGGGCAGGACAGGAACTGGAAATATAAAAGGCGGGCCCTCCAGCTCAGTTGGAGAAGAGCTGCTGGAGGAGCAGGACATCTCCCACCCACAGCTGGAGCTTGGACCCCACCGAAGCCGCTACAGTGCCAGAGACCCAGAGGGACTGCTGGAGCTGGCAGGCACCAGAGACGCCAAGGAGCTGTTGGGGCTGCCTCTAGTCATTTACGCTGGTGAGACAAACAATGACACTGGAATCCAGATACCCCCGAATGGGAAGGAGCCCAAGGAAGCCGAATAGGGTTCAGCTGTGTTACTGACTGCAAGCTGGCCAGCGTGTTGCGCCTGGATTCCCTGCTGATCCAGTGGCGGACTACTCAGCCACTGTTAGGGCCCTGGGCTGGGACGCAGTGGAGTTGGGTGGGCCTGCGTCTCCCTACCCCCTGCCACCACACCTCTGGGGGTGGCAGCCTCCCGACCTTTAAGCCAAGAGGCCTGCGTTGGTCTGTCGTCCACCCGAGCTAGGACGCTGGACGGTTTTGCTATCTGCCCTGCCAGAGAACTGATCCCCCTAGACTGCTGTGTTGTTCTGCCCTGACTCAAGGTCAGAGCCCCTTAACTGTTGGTGCCCCGCCCTGCTCAAGGGCCTGAGTCCCCCTAGACTCACTGCTGCTCTGCCTGACTGCAGACCAAAGCCCTTAATTGCTGGCTGTCCCGCCGTCTGAGGGTCAGGTCTCACAGACTCAATTGCTGCCAGGCCTGGACTGCAGGATTGGGCCTACCAACTGTTGGCTAATTCCACCCTGAATTGAGTCGCTCCAGAGGCATTGTAGCTAGGGGACGTGTCCTCCCTCCTTGACAGACAGAGAGAGAGCTGCGACTCGCAGTCACTCATCCTACTCTGCACTCCCACAAGTCATAGCAAATTTGAAGAAAATCTGTGCACACATGTGGATTTTAGAGCACTTGGAAGCATTGTCCTTTAAACATGAAGGATAGAGGGTCAAAGGAGGGAAAGGGGGCCTCTACACATGCATCTGCAGTTTAAGAGGCTCAGGGGGAGTAAAGTGACACATTCATCTCAATGTGATGTTCTCAGCCCATGGAGATGATAGAGCCTGGAACAATAGCTCTGAGATGTGTGAACTGTTCCATTTATCTCCCTGGGTATTCCCAACCCCTCCTGAGTGCTTTAGAAGGGTGGTTTTCAAACTTTTTTTCTGGAGACCCAGTTGAAGAAAATTGTTGATGCCCAACGGAGCTGGGGATGAGAGGTTTGGGGTGTGGGAGGGGCTCAGGGCTGGGGCAGAGGGTTGGAGTGCAGGGGTGAGGGCTTTGGGGTGCAGGAGGGGGCTCGGGGTGCAGGAGGGGGCTCAGGGCTGAGGCAGGGGGTTGGAGTGCGGGAGGGGGTCAGGACTCTGGGATGGGGATGCAGGCTCTGGGGTGGGGCCAGGGATGAGGGGTTTGGGTACAGGAAGGGGCTCTGGGTTTTGGGGTGCTCAGGGCTGGGGCAGGGGATTGGGGCACAGGCTTACCTCAGGCAGCTCCCAGTCAGCAGTGCAGCAGGGGTGCTAAGGCAGGCTTCCTACCTGTCCTGGCACCGTGAACCGCGTTGCGCCCTGGAAGCAGCCAGCAGCAGGTCCAGCTCCTAGGCAGAGGTGCGCAAGCAGCTCCACCTAGCTTTCACCCGCAAGCACCGCCCACCCCAACGCCCTGGCCTAGGAGCCAAACCTGCTGCTGGCCACTTCCAGGACGCAGCGTGGTGTCAGAACAGGTAGGGACTAGCCTGCCTTCGCCAGGCAACACCGCCAAAGGGACTTTAACGGCCCGGTTGGTGTTGCTGACCAGAGCCGCCAAAACCCAGTGCCTTACATTCCACGACCCAGTACTGGGTCACGACCCGCAGTTTGAAAACCACTGCTTTAGAACCTGTGAGAGGTATGCAGTCTACTGGTTCTCAGCGCCCCACTCAAAGGGGCAGGACTTCCAGAGATCCTGGCTCACACAAGGCTGGGGAGAAAGGTTCCAATCCCTGCAGATGGGCATAGGTCCCCCCAGACCCTGGCACACACACAGGGGGCAGCTAGAAGGGCTCACACCCCCAGAGGCAAAAGTACCCACCATATCCCAGATCATATTAGAGGAGCAAGGAGCGGGGTCTAAAGAAGCAAGAATCCTCTAGAACTGGGCAAACACGAGAGGCGAGAGTGTGGGGCTGACAATTCTTCCCCAGGTCCCCTGTCACTCACCCCCCAGACCCCACCCCTCCATTCCCTCTAACATCCAAGCCTCCCTCACCTGAGTACCCAACCTCTCTCCCCTCCCCTACCACTCATCCCAATTTATTTCCCCTCCCTTCTTGCAGCCACAAACTCACTCCTATGCCCCCTAATTATCTCTCCCCTCCCAGGAAGCATTCACATGTCAATTTCTACTTCCCAACATTTTGGGGAGTGTGGGGGGTTGGGATGCACTGGCAGAGCTGGGGGTGCAGAGGGGTTGCAGTGCAGAGTGGTTGAGATGCATTGGCAGAGCTATGGAGTGCATGGAGTTGAGGTGCAGGGTTGTTGGGATTCACTGGCAGGGTTGGAGCTGCAGGGTGGTTGGGGTGCACTCGCAGAGTTGGAAAATGCAGTGAGATCACTGTGAACTGGAAAAGTTGGGGTGCAGAGAAAATAGGTTCATGGTAGGGATTCACTGGCAGAGCTGTGGTGTGCAGGGGTTGGGGTGTACTGGCAGAGCTGTGGCATGAAGAAAATTGGGGTGCAGAGTGATTGGGGTGTACTGATAGATCTGGGGCTTTAGGGTGGTTGAGGTGCAGGATGTGGGGATGCACTGATAGAGCTGATGGTTAGGAATGTTGGGGTCCACTGGCACAGCTGGGGGATGTAGAGGAGTTGGGTATACTGGCAGGACTACAGGGTACAGGAAGCTTGGGGTGCTGGGTGGTTGGAATGCACAGGCAGAGCTGGGGGCTAGGGGTACTGGAGTCCACTGCAAGAGCTGCAGGGGTCCACTGGGAGAGCTGTGTGGTGCCATGCCTACCTCAACTGAGTCCCCAACCTATCTTGCCTCTCCTACCATTCATCCCTTTCCCCTTCGCTGCAATCCCAAACCCTCCTTCCCCCCTCCTCCATTCCCTAATTACCCCTCCCTTACTAGAAAGCCTTCACAGTAGCAGAGAAAGGTATAATATGACCAAATAGCTGGATATTGAAGCTAGACAAATTCAGATTGGAAATAAGGTGTACACTTTTGACAGTGAAGGTAAATAACCATTGGAACAATTTACCAAGGGTCATGGTGGATTCTCCATCACTGACAATTTTTAACTCAAGATGGGATTTTTTTCTAAAAGATCTGCTCTAGGAATTATTGTGGGGCAGTCCTGCGGCCTACGTTATTACAGGAAGTCAGACTAGATGCTCACAATGTTTCCTTCTGGCTTTGGAATCTAAGAATCTATTAAACATGTCTAGTTCTCCCTCCCCCCAGCAAATACTGTGATTACATTCCCCCCAAAATAAAACTGCCACCCATAACTCTCAAATTGTAGCCGATTTCCAGCCACTCAGTCTAAACCTCCTTTTGTCTTCAGTGAGAACTTATTTTTAGTTATGTTAACTGAAGCATGAGTTCAAAAGCATCAAGGACTAGTTCACAATCATCATGTTCAAGGAGGTCTGTGATACATCCAGTGATCAGCACCTCTCAGTTTAACAGTACAAGGCAGCAGAAGGAGAATGAAGGTAACTTACCTGTAACTGGAGGTTTTTCAAGATATGTGGTCCCTATCTGTATTCCACATGTATGCATGCACTCCATGCGCCTGAGTCCAGAGACTTTTAGTAAGCAGTGTCCATTGGACTACACATGTGCAGTTGTTCTCCTATTGCTCCAAACCGAGGGCACTAAGGGGAGCTGAAGACCGATGCTTCTCCACTTCCTTTTCTTACCATGTATTTGGTCACAATCGGCAGCAGAGGGGCTGAGAGTGAATAGTAGATCACAGATAGGGACCACACATATGTCAAAGAACCTCCAGTTACAGGAAAGTAACCTCCATTTCTTCTTCGAGGGCTGGTCCCTATTCCATCTTTGGGAGATTAGTAAGCAGTAGTCAAATGAGATGGGTGCGAGGATGCAGATGGTATGGACATTTGTAGTACTGATGACTGCACAGCTGTATTTGCAGTAGAAGTCTGGACCAATGCATACTGTCTTCTAAAGGTGTGTATGGAGCTCCAGGTAGCCACCCTATATATCTAGTAAGGGTATGTCTTTCAGGAATGCTGCAGAGGTTGATTGCACTCTTTTGGAATGGGTGCTCACCCAGGGGTGGGGGGGGGTTAGAGTGTGAGCTAGTTGGTAACAAAGGATGATGCAGCCCAAGATCCACTTAGAGAGCCTCTGCGCAGAAAGAGCGTGACCCCTTGATCACTCTTCTATGGTGATAAAAAAATCTAGGTATTTTTCTAATTGCTTTTGTTCTCTGTAAATAAAATGCCACTGCCTGTCGGAAGTCTACACAGTGAAGAAAAATACCAGTAAGTGGATGATTTGATTCATGTGAAACTCCGAAATTACTTTAGGGATGAATTTTGGGTGGAAGCAAAGAGAGACCTTCTCTTTATGAAAGATGGTATATGGCAGATCCGCCATTAATGCCCCCAGCTCTCTCACCCCTTTAGCTGATGTGATGGAGACTAGGAAGGCAACTTTCATCGAGAGATGGGACATAGCTAATGGTTCTAAGGGAGGTTTGCTGAGAACTGAAAGGATGAGATTGAAATCCCATTGTGGTGTTGGTTTTACCACTAGTGTGAAAGTTCTGATTAGTCTCTCAGGAATCTAATTGTCATAGGATAAGTAAAGATAGCATGGTCCTCAACTGGAGGATGAAAGGCGCTGATTGCTGCAAGATGGAGCCTTAGGGAACTAGTAGAGAGGCCTGATGTCTTAAGGGTAAGTAGGTGTTTTAGAATAACAGGAATCCCAGCGGTCTCTGGAGATAACTGGCATTGTTGTGACCAAGAGGAGAAACGCTTCCATTTGGTCAGATAGAATCCTTCCTGCTTTGTTTGAGAATGGATTGAACTGCCACTGAACATATTGCTCTATGTCTGATACCCATACAAATACCATGCCCTGAGTTGCAGAGGTCCTAGACTGGGGTACCGATCATACTGTTGTATTGTGTCAGCAGAACCGGAAACAGTCGGAAGTCAATGGGCAGACAGGTTGAAATTGTCAAGAGGCCCAAGAACCAGGACTGTTTCGGCCTGTTGGGCGAAATAAGGATGACTGGAGCCCTGTTGTGATGGATCATTTGCAGGACTTGTGGTATTAGTGGGATGAGAAGGAAGGCATATCTGAGGTGGTTCATCCAGGATATCAGCAGAGCATCGGCCTTTGAGTTGCAGCCTAGAGCTTTTCTGGAGCACTACAGGGGAACTTCTTGTTCACCTGCGAGGCAAAGAGAGCCCAAGATGGTGCTCCCCATTGGGGAAGATCTAGCTCAAAAAGGAATCATGAATCTTCCATTCATGGTCTGTTGAAAAATATCTGCTGAGACTGTCTGCTAGGGAGTTCTGTGCACCTGACAGGTATACTGCAGATAGGCTTATGTGATTTCTGATATGCCAGTTCCAGAGGTCCATTGTCTCTACACACAGGGAGAGGGATCTTTTCCTCATGTGCTTGTTTATGTGGAAGACAGTCGACATAATGTTTGACATTACCTGGATGTGTTGGGATCAGATGAGCGGAAGGAAAATGTTTGCAGACCCTATAGACTGACCTTAATTCCAGTAAGTTGATGTGCAAGCTGGCCTCCTGAGGGGTCCAGGTGCATTATGCAGTGTGATTGTTGAAAAGGGCTCCTCAGCGTAAGGGGAAGAATCTGTGATGACAGTCATCTTGGATATTGGTGGGAGAAAAGGAAGTCCCACCCAAACTTCCTCTGTGTATGTCCACCAAAAGAGAGAGGCCATAACAATGGCTGGAATTGTTACTCTGGCATTGATGGTTGTCTTTGTCTGGTGAGTAGACAGACTGAAGCCAGGTTCACAGGCAATAGCGATAAAGCCTGGCAAATGGTGATATGTAGGTGCATGAGGCCATGTGCCTTAGGAGGGAAAGACAGATCCTGACAGTAGTCCAAGGTCACTCATGGCATGCAATCTCTTCATGGAAAGATAGGCTCTTGCTGTAGTGGAATGAAGGGTTGCTCCTATGAAGTCTATGGACCTCGTGGGGGTCAAAGTGGACTTCTCGTTGTTGACAGATTCCCTGGGAAGATAGTAGACAGAATAGGAATAGGGTCACTGACTGGACTTCTCTGCTGGATCTGCCTGTCAGGAGCCAGTCGTTGTCATATGGAAAGACAGTAAGCCATTTCTTTTCATCCAAGCCACCACCACTGAAAGGACTTTTGTAAAGACCCTGGGTGCTGTAGCTAGTCCGAATGGGAGGACTGTGAGTTGTTAGTGGTCTTGCCCAATGAGGAACCTTCTGTGCGATAGATAAATGTCTATGTGAACATAAGCATCTTACATGTCAAGAGCCACTATGTGCCCTATTCTGGAGAGGGGATTATTGATGTCAATGTCACGATGCAGAATTTCGATTTTCAGATGAATACATTTAGTTGGTGTAGATCAAGAATTGGTCTCCATCCCCCATTCTTTTGGGGGACCAAGAAATATGTGGAGTAGAATCCCTTCCCTTGATGTTGGGATGGCACTGGTTACAAGTATATCCTGATTCTGGTACGTATATCCTGGTTCATCAAAAAATGTCATGTAAGGTATCAAAGGAAAGCCAGTGTCACACAGTTGTGAGTAGCATTGTAAAATTATATACCACTACAATCTCAGGAGTTATGTATCTATACTGGAAGTATGCTCTTGGATAATAAACTTATGATTGTTTAAATATACCTCAGTGCTGTGGTTTTGTATAAGGAGCTGATCCTGAGTTGAACCATTCAAACTGGTGTGTACACAGTTCCCTTGGGGACAGCAGACCTGGTATTTCTGTGAATGTTCAGTCGATAAAGGGCTGATCGTAACAGGGAAACTCATCAAAGAGGCTCGGGGACTGGGGGTGCATCTATTGTTACCTGCAAGGCAAAGCAGGGGCTGGCATAGCCCAGAGGCGATTGTCTAGGTGGCTGACAGACTGGAGACATCAGGGAGCTGACTCCCAGTGAAGCACAAGCAAGTCTCCCTCTCACTGGAGGCAGAAGGTAACAAGGTGACTCAGTCTTAGGCACCCTGAGAACCATCACAACCGTACACCACCACAACCTTCCAGACTGGCCATCAGCACCCAAGGATTGACTGCTGTATGTTCATCTATTAGCATTGGTTCAGGAATAATAAACTTAACCCTGCTCCGAAGCATGGTGGAATTTTGTCACGGGCTAAAGCTGACTTTGTACAGATTTAATGTGAACTGCTAAGAAAATGCCTAGCAGTTCCCAGATGTATCAACATTACTAGCGTGAAACTTTAACATAAAACAAGACAGATCAGACAATAAGATATCTGAATGTTGGAAGCCAGTGATTGCTATTGTGGAGCACATGAGATTCAAGGTCTTTGTTGATGTTATTACCTGGTCAGCGTGGGGTAAGTAGAAGAATATCCATCATTAGCAGAATTAATCAGCTCTGGGACCCCAACACTGGAGATGTCTTCCACAGCTTTCAAGATGTTGTCTGTGTGCTCCATATATACACTGAACCCAAACATCAGGATAGCAAGTCAGTACATGTTATGCAGGGGCAGGACAGTAGCTTCCATTACAAAGCCCATTCCTGATCTCCCTCTACCTTGTAACTTTGGCGTAGAAAACTGGTTGGGCCTGAAGATTGCAAGATTTATTCTGATTGCAGAGGAGAATGTTCCTGTAAAGTCTGAGGAAAATTCATCAAACTGTCCCTAAGTTACATGTCATTGAAAATCATTGATTTGAACCTGTACCTTTCTCCCTAGCTCTTCAACGGCTAGTTATAGTCTCCCCTGCCACCACCTTCCAGAGAGTTAGAACTCCTTAAACTCACATGGCAGCTACACCTGAAGAAATAGGTTGCAATTAAGCAAAAATATTAACAACTATTTGTTGTGGTTAGTTTTGGGTCAGTCCTGCTCCCGCTGATCTCAATTAGAGCTTTTTACCATTGTCTTTAATAGAAGCAGAATCAGACACTACACTACAGCCCATTTACACTGCAGAATGCATATATACACATGCACATGCTCACACACACATGCATGTGTATGTGTGTTCGACTGTACTGACAAATTCAGTGTAGAAAAAACATAAGGCTTGGGGGTCTAACAGAGTTCTTCCTTTAACTCAAGTGGTAGAGGCCTGTGTTTCTGGAACTATAGGTACAGAGTTCTAAGCCTGGTTCTGCAGGTGTATGGTTTAATGCAGAGAGGTGGATGCCTCTCCATAGTTAAGGTTTCAACCGTGGCATCAATATAAGGCTGCTTTCGATCCCCTACTAACTAAAAATAAAATTCTTCATACTTTCAGATTTGTGGGTCCAGTTTCAGAGACACCTTGAGAAAGTTTTGATGATATTGATTAACATCCTTTTGAAAGTAAAAGATTTTAAAATGGCTGCTTTTGAAACTGCATTTTCCAATAAGCAGTTGCACAAACATCAGTCTCCAGACACAGTTTGCACATGCTGTAGGATTATTGTTTGCTTCCTATCTTATTTGTCTTGGGGGGGGAAACAGGTTATGAAAACTGTTCCAATCTGTTTTTCAAGAACTGTTTATATTCTTTCCTGTCCCCTCAGGCCTGACGAGGCTTCCTGGAAAAGCATTTCAGCACATTGCGCACTAAAGCAGGGGAGGGCAAACTTTGCAGCCTGAGGGTCACATCTGGGTTGGGAAATTGCATGCAGGACCATGAATGTAGGGCTGGAGCAGGGGGTTGGGGTGCAGGAGGGAGTGCAGGGTATGGGAGGGGGTGTGATGTGCAGGAAGGGGCTCAGGGCAAGGGGTTGGGGCGGAGGAGGGTTGCGGGGTGTATGAAGGGGCTCAGGGAAGGGGATTGGGATGCAGAAGGAGTGTAGAGTGCAGCAGGGGGCTCAGGGCAGGGGGTTGGGGTGCAGGAAGTGTGCGGGGTGCGGCAGAGGGTTGGGGTGCAGGCAACGTGCAGCAGGGGGCTCAGAGCAGGGGATTGGGGTGCAGTAGGGGGTTGGGGTGCGGGCTCCGGCCCAGCGCCGCTTACCTGGAGCGGCTCCAGGGTGGCAGCGGCGCACACCAGGGCCAGGGCAGCGCCGTTCCCAGAAGCAGCCGGCACCATGTCCCTGCAGTCCCTGGGGGAGGGGGAAGGCAGAGGGCTCTGCGCGCTGCCCTCGCCTATGGGTACCTCCCCCGAAGCTCATATTGGCCGCGGTTCCCCGTTCCCAGCCAATGGGAGCTGTTGGAGGCGGTGCCTGCAGGCGAGGGCAGCACACGGAGTCGTCTGCCCACCCTCCCGCCCTGGGGCCGCAGGGACCTGGTGCCGACCGCTTCTGGGAGTGGCGCGGGGCCCGCAGCGCCACAGGGGTGGCAATCCTGCAGGCTGGATCCAAAGCCCTGATGGACCGGATCCAGCCCATGGGCTGTAGTTTGCCCACCCCGCTCTAAAAGAACCCCTTGGCTTGATCTAGCCAGAATACCTGAACAGACACAGAGTAAAACTGTTTATGAAGAGAGTTTGCTCTCAGAAACCAAGTTACTGCACAGAAGCAAAGAATGCTTACCAGAGCAAAGTGTGCAGCGCATCACTGAACTGGCTACCCTTCTCTCGCATGCCACTGAGCTGCATCCATGACTGGCAGAGGAACTGTTTAGCAAGTGAAGCTGTCAAAGATAAGCAATAAGTTGAGGAGGGACCTGGATGTGTTTTGTCTCACTGAGAATACAAGTGTCCAAGACAATTTTCTTCTCCCTCATACAAATGCAGGATAGCTGAATGCTTCTGGCTAATTACAATGTAATTCCATTTCAAGCAGATCCTATGTTCTCCATACAGGTGCCTGCCAAAGTGCTAAAGCTCAGGGAGTTGGGAAAGGCATATTCCTTAGAGATCACTACCACACTAATGAGATTTATACACAAGTCTAGTGAGCTCTTGGCCTGGCACAGTGATTCTTATCAGAGTCACTCTCTCTTTGTTCATTCATGTCTGACAGTGCTACAACAGGTTTCCTTTCCTCCCTCTGGTTTGTGGAGCCAGAGACCAGTTTTTCCCTGCTGCCGGGGTTAAGTGTCACCCCCCTGGGAAACCAAAAATTAGGTTTTCCAATGCTGACATACAAGTATTAACTCAAATGTTAGTTTACCAGTGACAGGTGAACTTTCTCTTTGGACACAGCCTTTTAATGTTAATTTGAACTGGCAAATTTACAGTTTAGAATTTTGTAATCAGAAATAATTGTCTTTCTCCAAAGGCTGCATCTGCTTCTCTGACATAAATGGCCAAAGAAAGGAAATGATCAGGTAAGAGTAAATTTTTCGTTAGGGGACTACAGAGCCCAGACACAGGCCGCACCCTAAGATGCTCCCGTGTCTCTGGGGTGAGCCACCTTTACCCTTTCTTGTTTTTAATGTTTATCTTTTAGTATGTGTTCACATTTTCCAGCAGTAAGGGGAGCCATGGTTAGGGCACGTCTGGACATTCTGGGTATGTGCCTGTCACAGGGCGCATGCGTAGCCTAGAGTATATACGAGTGTGTTAAGAGCTTCTCTGTGTGGTGTGTAGTGTACTGGTGACATACTCTAGACAGAGAAACAGATTCATCCGACTGCAGCTGGTACGCCTGGCTGGACCGCCCAGCAGGGAGTGAGATTTTACTTACTTGCAGTATTGTAGCCTAGGATCATACAGTTAGGTCTTATTGTTATTTTCAATAACTTGTTAAAACCCGCTGGGGGTCTCTCAAACCTGACTGAATTGCTCTGGGGGAAGGGCAGTTTGTAACACTATCCAGTGCAGACAGTTCACCCCTACTTCATCCCAGGGAGAGGATGTAACTGTGTACAATTCTGAATAGTTTTGTGGATCTGAGTCACTGCTAGAATGCAACACTTTACAGCTGAGAGAGGAGCCTGCAAACTTGCACGCTTAGCTTTAGCAGTATCTGGTGAACATGGGAAATGAAGGCCAGCAAGCTTCCTTGCATAGTCCTTGGAAGAAGATCTCTCAGCCCATGTGGCTGCTGTCCCCATTAGCAAGTGAACTCTAATCAGCTTGCAAGAGCTGCTCCTCTTGCTTTATTAGGGCTTGTCTATAGTTTTTCTATCACTTTACTGTATAGTGTCAGGAACAGAAATAGTTAAGGTGGAACAGTCCCCTAATTGGGATGCAGTTATACCACTATAGTTTATTCTCGTTAATTTATGTGAATAAGCTATACTGTTACAAGCACCTTTATAGTGGTACAATTGTGCCAACACTAGTGGTTGTACCAATTTATTTTTATCAGTAAAATTACCCCCCTAACCAAAATAGTTCAGTCAGGACTAAAACTTTGTGTAGAATAGGCTTAAGTTAAACTTGTTAAATACTTCTTCTCAGCCATCTTGCCTTTGAGCCTTCATTTCTCCTGACTAAAGAATTATTAAAAAAAAAATAAACTAATGGAGCTGTACACTGTTTTCTTGTGTGACTGACATAACAAAGCAGGTGGTAAAGAGCTTCCAATACATTTAGTGTTATTCATGTTAGTGAGTTTTCTAGACTGCCTGGTGAGAAGCCAAAGCATTACAGATAAAGGACAGCATGAGAACCTGTCCAGGAAAAGAGGTTCTGCACACATTACCTATTTTATCTTTTTTCCAGCTGGCCACAGGTTTTTCAGCAATGACAATCAGGAGCTGAGTGAGGGTGAGTGCACACTGGAAATTGGGAACGCTGTGCTGGAAATTCAGCAAGTAGTGAAAACTCTCGCTGTGGGTGACAGGAAAGAAAAGGGATGAAGACATTGCAGATATGTCACACATATAGAGAGAAAGAGAAGAAGTGCCAGCCCAGATCAGACCCTGAGATCCTGCTAGCCTGGCATCCTGTCTTCAATGGTGATCAGCACCAGATGCCTCAATACATAACTCCTCGCTTAAGTTGTAGTTATTTTCCTGAAAAATGCTATTTTAAGCGAAACAATGTTAAGCAAATCCAATTTCACCATAAGAATTAATGTAAATTGGGGTGGGGAGGGTAGGTTCCAGGGAATTTTTTTTCGCCAGACAAAAGACTATATATATATATACATACATATATATATATATA
>NW_020664661.1:672989-682476 GCF_002925995.2 Terrapene triunguis | reverse complement strand
TAATGGCTCTGCAATCTCATCCGCCAACTCCTTTAGCACCCTCGGATGCAGCGCATCCGGCCCCATGGACTTGTGCACGTCCAGTTTTTCTAAATAGTTCCGAACCACTTCTTTCTCCACATAGGGCTGGTCACCTTCTCCCCATATTGTGCTGCCCAGTGCAGCAGTCTGGGAGCTGACCTTGTTCGTGAAGACAGAGGCAAAAAAAGCATTGAGGACATTAGCTTTTTCCACATGCTCGGTCACTAGGTTGCCTCCCTCATTCAGTAAGGGGCCCACACTTTCCTTGACTTTCTTCTTGTTGCTAACATACCTGAAGAAACCCTTCTTGTTACTCTTAACATCTCTTGCTAGCTGCAACTCCAAGTGCGATTTGGCCTTCCTGATTTCATTCCTGCATGCCTGAGCAATAGTTTTATACTCCTCCCTGGTCATTTGTCCAATCTTCCACTTCTTGTAAGCTTCTTTTTTGCGTTTAAGATCAGCAAGGATTTCACTGTTTAGCCAAGCTGGTCGCCTGCCATATTTACTATTCTTTCTACACATCGGGATGGTTTGTTCCTGCAACCGCAATAAGGATTCTTTAAAATACAGCCAGCTCTCCTGGACCCCTTTGCCTTTCATGTTATTCTCCCAGGGGATCCTGCCCATCTGTTCCCTGAGGGAGTCAAAGTCTGCTTTTCTGAAGTCCAGGGTCCGTATTCTGCTGCTCTCCTTTCTTCCTTGTGTCAGGATCCTGAACTCGACCATCTCATGGTCACTGCCTCCCAGGTTCCCATCCACTTTTGCTTCCCCTACTAATTCTTCCCTGTTTGTGAGCAGCAGGTCAAGAAAAGCTCTGCTCCTAGTTGGTTCCTCCAGCACTTGCACCAGGAAATTGTCCCCTACGCTTTCCAAAAACTTCCTGGATTGTCTGTGCACTGCAGTATTGCTCTCCCAGCAGATATTAGGGTGATTAAAGTCTCCCATGAGAACCAGGGCCTGCGAACTAGCAACTTCTGCTAGTTGCCAGAAGAAAGCCTCGTCCACCTCATCCCCCTGGTCTGGTGGTCTATAGCAGACTCCGACCACGACATCACCCTTGTTGCTCACACTTCTCAACTTTATCCAGAGACTCTCAGGTTTTTCTGCAGTTTCATACCGGAGCTCTGAGCAGTCATACTCCTCTCTTACATACAATGCAACTCCCCCACCTTTTCTGCCCTGCTCTGGGGGGAGCAGCTGCTTCGGAGGCAAGCAGTGTGGCCAGAAGCGGTGAGACTCTGGCCCTGCCTCTTCGCTTCTGGCTCTGCTGGCTGTGCTGCCTCTCCTTGCTCCCTCTGTTGAGGGGAGGGGCTGTGTCCCACCTCTCCCTCTCTATACCCATTCATAATCCAACCCCCTTCTCTGGTGCTTCCCTTTTTTACTAAAAAAATTCGGCTTATGAACGAGTATATACGGTAAGACACCTATCTTTGTGCTTTCCAGTCTGTCTAGACATCTGGGAATAGCTAAAACAGTAAGTCCTTCTCTCCACAACTCAGCATTCAGGCAACAAGAGAGAAAAATTGATCCACAGATACTACAATGATGGCTATATTAGAAATACATATTCCTTACTATAACAACAAAAACTCACTTGCATGGTTAAGCACTCAAGCCAGTGGTGCAGATGCCAAAGTTATGGTTGCACATGCAGCCCAAACTTGACCTCTACAATTGCTCAGATAATACAATATAATACCATGGAAACTTTTTTTCTGCAACCTAGCATCTTTTAATGAATACAGTGAATAAGATATGGCTCTGCTGATCATCCTGTATATAAATTTTTCATGGACTATGTTTGTCGGGCATACATAGAGTAATATGCAGTGGGTGGAAGATGATACGTATGTATCTTAGGTAGTTGGGGGAAAAGTGTGATGTTATGTTGTATTATTTGAAAAATAGTATGTGTCATTCAACGCGTACACAGAAGGGGGCAGAATTAAGGGCATACAGCTAACCCTAACTTTGGCATCCACTAAAGTTTAAGTGCTTAATGATGCACCTTAACATTCCCCTAAAATATTTGAATGAAATTTCCAAGGGGTGGTTGTTTATTTTTAAGAAATTCCATCCTCTGAAGCTTTTTGGCTAAGCTCCAATGGGAATACCCTTTGTCATGCAAGGAGTATAGGAGTGCTCACTGAATACTTACCACACTCACTGAAGCAAGGGTATGAACTTTCACTGACCTGTTTTGTGTTCTGTGTGCATAATGCTTTTAATGGCCTAGAAAAGCTAAAGCAATTTCATGTGACCCAAATTTTCATTTTTTAAAGAATTCTCTGATCTCCTCTTTTCCCGTAGCCAGGACAGAGCTGTTCTAATTGTCCAAACTTCTTTTATTTTTCTTCTTGAAGACAGATTTAAAAGACTCTTAGCCATTGTGTAGCTGGCATTAATTTCTTCCCCTCCTCCAATTTGTCATATTGATGATGATCTTTTTCCCCAGGAGTGGATTTTCTCAACGTGAAAATAGTGACTTGCTGAGGTCAGCCCTCAAGGTCCTTGCAGACAGACTAAAGCCTGGAGAGACAGAATTTCTTCTTCTTGAGGACCTAATCAGGTAGGATAAATGAAGGCAACAGTGCTGCATCCCCAGAACTTTAACAGGAAAAACATTCAAAAAATTTTCTATATTTCCTGTGGGTGTTCTGCAGAAATGTGACAGATAAAATCATTCAGGGTTCCTGAGATTTTTTTTTAGAACACAGGGCTAGATGCTCAGGGACAGCATAAATATATACACAGCTCTTGGAAAGTGGAGGCACCTGAGGTCTATGAAATACTTGGAAATAGAGCAGGGGGTACCAGTATGTCTAAAATATTCTGAGAGGGACAGCGAGGGGTTCACTGGGTAGAGCAGGAGAAGGCGACTGTGTGTGTGTGTGTGTGTGTGTGTGTGAGAGAGAGAGAGAGAGAGAGAAAATCTCTTCTGGGTGTGTACTGTTGGTCAAAAACAAATTGAGGGAGTACAAGGAATGGGTTGGAAAATGATTTTGACAATTATTATAATTCTGCAGTCCAAGGACTCTGTCAATTCTGGATGTCTGGGCTGCTCTTCCCTCTGCAGCTTCGTGGAGGTGGATCAGTGTTTTGGTGCCACATGCTCTGGCCACCCCACCTCTGCTGCTGCTTGCTGCCGGATTCTCTGCCTCTGTGGCAGCGGACAGTGGTGATTTCTATTGCCCTTGCTCTTACTCTTTTCTGTTTTTTAACTTTTTCTGCCCAGTTCTTGGGCAGTGGGGAGCAGGGTTCTCCCTCCTCTATGTTTCTCCTCCTCCTCTCTAGTTGATTAACCCTTTGGAGTTTTAACCCTCCCTGAGCCTCCGTTTCCCTGCTGGCTCCTCTGCCCCTTACAGGCATGGCCGAGCAGCCAAAAGAGCACTGGATCAAATCCAAGCAGTGCTCGATTTGTGAGGCAGCCTTCCCAGGCTCGGCAGACAATGAGTTGTGCTCAGCCTGCACCCATCCTTCCATCCCTAATTCTGTTAGGTCCTGGGGCTATGAGTCGGGCAGGCAAGTGGGATCCTTACCCACCAAGGCAGCTGTGACTCAAATGAGGGGAAAATGGACCAGGAACCCCAGTGCAGAACAGGGAGAGGTTCCAAAAATGAGGTGAACCCTGACCACTTGACTAAGGGGATAAGTCCCAGGTGCCTCTTGCAGAGCAAGTCGTAAAGTGGGTCCTGGGGAAAGAAGCAGGACTTCTAATCAGCCCCTCCCAAGCTGTCCAGATGGGTCTGATGGGTTCCCCCCCTCCCAGGGGGAGTGGGACCCAGTAGGGAGGATTCAGAGCCAGACCTCTCAAGAGGGCTCCAGGCTATAAGGAAGACAAGCCGAAGGCGGCCTCCCCAAAGCCGCAGCAGAGCTTATATGCTCCCAAAGTGCGCAAAAAAATAATAAATTAAAAAATCTGAAAGGGGAAAGAAAAGGCACAAAAAATTCAGGCGATCCGAATCCTCCGACTCCTCCCCCTGCGAAAGGCGAGCTGTCTGGCTCTGAATCCAAACAGGCTGGGGGAAAAACTCAGCAAAAGCTTTTTCTCCTGGAGAAATGTCAAGCCATGTGCAGCAAGGTTATCTGCACGATTCGAACCCAACCTCAGCAGGCTCCTGAGAGTGAGTATTGGAGTCAATTTCTTCCCTCAAATCCCTCCCCAGTGGCGATGATACCACTTCATTTTTCCTTCCAGGAGGTGAGTAGGGTGAGTGGGGTAAGCTAGGTAAGGGCCAGCACGTTGACAAGAGCGACCTCCATAACATTCCAGACCCAAAGGGCTCCATTGCCGAGACCCCAAAGGCTGACGCTGCTTTAGCGTCCCTCCCCAGGGATACGGTTAGCCCCTCAGAAGGGGATTTCTACCCTCCGGACTTCACAGATAGGAAGATGGAGACCATTCTCAAACAAGACTTTGAAGCCTCCTCTGCCACCTTCCAAGCGTCCCTGGGAGCAGCTGCCTGCTTTGCAAGAGCATCTCTCCTGGCTGGGAGATCACAAAGCCCTTAAGGAGAGAGATCACCCTGACTTTGGCTCCATTTTAATGAATATCTCCCTAGCAACAGTGATTGTAGCTGACACCTCAATGGATGCAATGAGGTTCTCAGAATAATAGAATCATAGAAAATTAGGGTTGGAAGAGACCTCAGGAGGTCATTTAGTCCAATCCCCTGCTCAAAGCAGGACCAACGCCAACTAAATCATCCCAGCCAGGCCTTAAAAACCTCCAAGGATGGAGATTCCACCACCTCCCTAGATAACCCATTCCAGTGCTTCACCACCCTCCTAGTGAAATAGTGTTTCCTAATATCCAGCCTAGACCTCCCCCACTGCAACTTGTTCTGTCATCTGCCACCACTGAGAACAGCCTAGCTCCATCCCCTTTGGAACCCTTCAGGTAGTTGAAGGCTGCTATCAAATCCCCCCTCACTCTTCTCTTCTGCAGACTATATAATCCCAGTTCCCTCAGCCTCTCCTCGTAAGTCATGTGCCCCAGCCCCCTAATAATTTTCGTTGCCCTCCACTGGACTCTGTCCAATTTGTCCACATCCCTTCTGTAGTGGGGGGACCAAAACTGGACGCAGTACTCCAGGTGTGGCCTCACCAGAGCCGAATAGAGGGAAATAATCACTTCCCTCAATCTGCTGGCAATGCTCCTACTAATACACCCCAATATGCCGTTGGCCTTCTTTGCAACGAGGGCACACTGCTGACTCATATCCAGCTTCTCGTCCACTGCAATCCCAAGGTCCTTTTCTGCAGAACTGCTGCTTAGCCAGTCGGTCCCCAGCCTCTAGCGGAGCATGGGATTCTTCAATTCTAAGTGCAGGACTCTACACTTGTCCTTGTTGAACCTCATCAGATTTCTTTTGGCCCAATCATCCAATTTGTCTAGATCCCTGTGACCCTATCCCTACACTCCAGCATATCTACCTCTCCCCCCAGCTCAGTGTCATTTGCGAACTTGCTGAGGGTGCAATTCATCCCATCATCCAGATCATTGATAAAGATGTTGAACAAAACCGGCCCCAGGACCGACTCCTGGGGCACTCCACTTGATACCGGCTGCCAACTAGACATCGAGCCGTTGATCGCTACCTGTTGAGCCTGACAATCTAGCCAGCTTTCTATCCACTTTATAGTCCATTCATCCAATCCATATGTTTTTAACTTGCTGGTAAGAATAATATGGGAGACTGTATCAAAAGCTTTGCTAAAGTCAAGCTATATCACATCCACCGCTTTCCCCATATCCACAGAGACAGTTATCTCATCATAGAAGACAATCAGGTTGGTCAGGTATGACTTGCCATTGGTGAATCCATGTTGACTGTTCCTGATCACCTTCAAAATGGATTCCTTGAGGACCTGCTCCATGATTTTGCTGGGCACTGAAGTGAGGCTGACCGGTCTGTAGTTCCCCGGGTTCTCTTTCTTCCCTTTTTTAAAGATGGGCACTGTATTTGCCTTTTTCCAGTCGTCCGGGACCTCCCCCAATCGCCACAAATTTTCAAAGATAATGGCTCTGGAATCACATCAGCCAACTCCCTCAGCACCCTTAGATGCATTAGATCTGAACCCATGGACTTATGCACATCCAGCTTTTCTAAATAGTCCTTAACCTGTTCTTTCACCACTGAGGGCTGCTCACCTCCTCCCCATGCTGTGTTGCCCAGTGCAGCAGTCTGGGAGCTGACCTTGTCTGTGAAGACCGAGGCAAAAAAAGCATTGAGTACTTCAGCTTTTTCCACATCATCTGTCACTATGTTGCCTCCTCCATTCAGTAAGGGTCCCACATTTTCCCTGACCTTCTTCTTGTTGCTAACATACCTGTAGAAACCCTTCTTGTTACCCTTCACATCCCTTGCTAGCTGCAACTCCAATTGTGCTTTGGCCTTCCTGATTTATTGCTAGAGCATTCAGGAGTGTATTTTTATACTCCTCCCTAGTCATCTGTCCAAATTTCCACTTCTTGTAAGCTTCCTGTTTGAGTTTAAGCTCACTGAAGATTTCACTGTTAAGCCAAGCTGGTCGCCTGCCATATTTGCTATTCTTTCTGCACTTTGGGATGGTTTGTTCCTGAGCCCTCAATAAGGCTTCT
The DNA here is from genome assembly GCF_002925995.2 of Terrapene triunguis. Classification (NCBI taxonomy): domain Eukaryota; kingdom Metazoa; phylum Chordata; order Testudines; family Emydidae; genus Terrapene; species Terrapene triunguis. The sequence continues at coordinate 675,848 of NW_020664661.1, read as the reverse complement.
TTAAAATACAGCCAGCTCTTCTGGACTCCTTGCCCCCTCATATTAGCTTCCCAGGGGATCCTGCCCATCAGTTCCCTAAGGGAGTCAAAGTCTGCTTTTCTGAAGTCCAGGGTCCGTATTTTGCTACTCTCCTTTCTTTCTTTTGTGAGGATCCTGAACTTGACCATCTCTTGGTCACTGCTGCCTAGGTTGCCACACACTTCTACTTTCCCTACCAATTCTTCCCTGTTTGTAAGCAGCAGGTCAAGAGGAGCACGGTCCCTAGTTGGTTGCTCCTGCACTTGTACCAGGAAGTTGTCCCCAACACTCTCCAAAAACTTCCTGGATTGTTTGTGCATTGCTGTATTGCTCTCCCAGCAGATGTCAGGGTGATCGAAGTTCCAAGAATGAGCCATGGCTTCCGGCTAAGCTGCCAGGCACCACCTCAAAGCATTTTCTCATGGCTGCAATAGCTTCTTCACCAGCTATTCCCAGTTTTGCTCCCTCCTTGTTCCAGTCCTGCCCCTGCCTCGTTCCTGCATTGGACCCAGTCTTGCCCCTGCCTTGCCTCATTCCAGGTAACCCAGTTCTGACCCTCTGCTCCAATTCCTGAGCTCTGACCCTTGGCTCTGACGTCTGGCCTCTGGTTCTGACCCTGCTCTCGGATTCCAGTCTACCAACTCCTGTTCTGAACAGTAGGCCTGACTCCTGTTCCGACCACTAGGCATGACTGCCCGCATCCCAGCCATGTGACAGTTTGAGCAGCCCACAACACAAACAATAAGAGCTGATATGGTGAGTATGGATTCTACAAAGGTCAGTATCTCTCTGACGGAGATAGTGGGAATCCTACAGACCTTGCAGGCCCAGGCTGTCATCCTAGCGGCACAGAATGCAGTCCCGCAAGCTCAAGCTGCCACCCCGTTTGCTCCACTCCCTGCTTCTCGCGAGCCCAAGCTCCCCCTGCCTGACAAGTTCAATGGTGTTAGCAAAAAATGTTATGGGTTCCTAAATCAGGATCAGCTCCTGTTTCTGCTATGCCCACAATTGAATCCCATTGACCATGCCCGAGTGGGATTGATTATCAGCCTGCTTACTAGGGTGCCCTAGTGTGGTCTAGAAGGTCTCTGTCTGTCCTCCAGAGACATTAAGTAATTGCTTTAATCTAGGAGAGCATTGACACTAAAAGTGTACTCCTCTGTCTGGTCCAGGGACCAAGGACTCCCTTCGATCCTCTGACTTCAGTGTTGGCCTTTTATTTATGATTTGTGTCTTAGTAGCTGCCATGTCTTCTAGGCTAGTGTCGGAGCTGGCAGCCTTATCCATACATGAGCCCTATTGTGCGTTTCATGTGGTTAGGGTGGTGCTCAGACACCAAAATCCCTTCTTCCTAAGATAAATTTCTCCCTCCATGTTTCCCAAGAGGTTATGCTTCCTTCGTTCTGTCCAAAACCACAACATCCAACAGAAAAGACATGGCCAACCTTACATGTCAGAAGAACGTTAAAATCTATCTAAAGCATACAGAATCCTCGAGAAGATCAGGCTCTCTATTCATGTCTTTCCATCCAAAATGCCTCCATTGATAGGTAGATTAGACTATGTATTATGGAAGCCTACAAATCATCAAAGGTTCCTGTTCCATAAGGGATCAAGGTGCACTCCATGAGATCCTTAGCATCCTCATTAGCATCCATGACATACCAGGGCACAGTCCAGACTAATGAGTAGCTGTGTCACCACTGCCCTGTAACCTGGGATGCCCTTTGCAATGCCTTGCTGCTGTAGCCTCCAACCTGGACTGCTCACAAACAGCCTCCCCCATGTAAGTCACTCCCAGCCATGTCTGTGTGCTGCAGCCAGCCAGCCACAACTTGGCCCGTAGCAGCCTGAGTTATGCTGCAGGGTGACCCCAACACACCCCCAGTCCCAGATCTTACCCCAGAAGTTTGTCCTGTGCTGCCCAGCCCCCTCCTGAACAGTACAAATATATTAAGTCCCTTATTCCTTTAAGGGAATAACATACTAGTTTATTTTAAATAGAGTACCCAGACGCTCCAAATGAAACACACTGGATTGGAGAAAACAGTAAAACAAGTTTATTAAATACAGAGAGAGAGATTTTAAGTGAGTATAAGTAATGAGGCATACAAGTCAGAAATGGTTACCAAAAAAAAAAAAATGTTTACTAATGCTTAACTTAACAAACTGTATTAGATCCAAGCAAAGTTTTTTACCACGTACTCCAGCAGATACTGACCTACTCCCAGAATCCAATGGATGTTTTCCTTTGTCTTCTTAGGGGCGATGCCAGAGACAGACAGGGATTGAGAGAAGGGTCTCTTCGGGGTGTCTGCCCCTTCTTTTTATAGTCCTATCCCCATTTGAGAAACATTTCCAGCTGGGAGCAAGGCGACAGGCAGTCTGGTGAAGAAAGGAAACTCCATGTTGTTTCTTTGCTAAGATGTAGATTTTTGTCCCTGCTCCCTCCCTTGCCAAAGAATGGCCACTTAGCAGGTAATGGTCCATTGGGTTTGTTGACTGAGCTGATCAGGTTGAGGCGTCAGCTTGCCCTTTGTCTCTGAGGAACTGGTTTTGCCACTCCCTAGACTTGTATTGGAAATACATTTCAGTCATGATTTCAGTTTATACTCATAACTTTACATATAATGTTGCTATGTGCAGTTTGCCGTTGTTTGAGCAAGTTATGAGTTTTCAAATGAGAGCTCACAAGGCATACCTTGTACAAACAACATTACAATACTGTGTAGAGTTTTTTCTAGTATTTAGAAAAACTGGACCATGCACAAGTCCATGGGGCCGGATGCGCTGAATCCGAGGGTGCTAAAGGAGTTGGCGGATGAGATTGCAGAGCCATTA
>NW_020664661.1:599372-669989 GCF_002925995.2 Terrapene triunguis | reverse complement strand
TGACCTCTTGAGGTCCCTTCCAACCCTGATATTCTATGATTCTATGACGCTCGAGGTAAACAAACCATCTCAGCCCACCGGCTTATCCTGATGGCCCAGGAGCCAAAGTTTGCTGACCCCTGAATTACTTATCCATCTTGGGGGGGGTCGGCTTATAAACAAACTGGCTTATGATCAAGTATATACGGGACTTCTGCTGGCTTTAATCCAAGATCACATGATCTGTTAAAACCAGGTAATTGCCTTGGGACCCATTTGCAGCATGGAATCTTAAATTACTGTAACTAGGGTTAATCATCTATAGTTTCAATTCTTTATAGTTTGACTGAATTTACAGCAATTGTAATACAATATATAACATTTTCTTAAAAGCCTGTATCACTGCAATTTGATGTTCTGCATGTGCTATTTGCTACATATGAGCCCTTCAATGAAGAGGAACCCACACAAAAAGCAATAAACAGGCTTTGTTTACATAACCCTATGAACATGCCACTCCTTACACTCACCAAGCAAACAGGAAGCGAAAGGCCTGCAGCAGCTGCTGGTAACAAGAAGACATAAGCTGGTGCTCCTTAATGTTCACTCTTGGTCCATCCACCACTCCCTGGTTTTCTGTAAGTAGTGCCTTAAACACAGAACTATTAATTAAATATTATTTCAAGAATTATCGTATGTCATTGCCCCTTCATTTCCATAAATAAAATGATATAAATCAAAAAACCCTTGGCAATTGTTAAGAATAAAGTTGCTGCTTTCTGACCTGGAAGTAATTGTGCATGTTCTCCATATGATTACACAGTGGTTTCAGCAACTCAACTGCACACTGGGCAACTTCTTGAGACGATCTCTGACACAGATGGGAGAATCCAATCTTCCTACAGGCTTTCCCCTGCTGTGAACCCAAATATTTAAAATCACTTCTTCATTCTTAATTTACAGGAGCTCAAAGATACAAGCACACCATCTGATGGAGAGAATTAAACTAACTCAGCTTGTGCAGTCCTGTTCAGTTTCACTCATTGGTAGGTACCAAGGATACAAGCTGAAGTCCACAAAGTTTAAGATGGCCACAGCCACTGGGAGCCAGAACACCAAGTAGGAAGGAGACAAAATGGTTGTAACATTTCTAATGCTTGAATTCTACTGGGCAAGTGAGAATGGGAAACAGATGGGGTCTTCTGTAAGTACACAACATGATAGAGGTGAGAGATGCTGACAAACATGCTAAGCAACAATGAAATGCAGAATTAGTCTGCAGGAGGACAGAGAGCATACATTAGTTATATTAACTATGGTACAATGAGATTGTCTGGTTTGTATTAGGAAACAGGGTGGATTTGATTTAAATCAATTTGATTTAAATCACTAGTCAGGAAGACTCGATTTAATCATAGATTTCTACATAAAAGTGCATTCTTGTTGGTTGTTATAACCTTAATACATAGTCTTCACAACTCAGAGATAGATGTAGGTTTCATTTTTAGAAGATAAATCACTTAAAAAATGTGTAGTGTGTATTTTGAAAACTTTTCAGATTTGTTTTAACAGCTATATCAGAAAATGAATGATTGTTTGGTTATTTCATTTACCAAAGGTAACTGAAGCAGATATTTATGAAGTCATTGTGAGGTGAACTATCTCCAATTCAACAGGTTAATCATTAATGTTTGGAGAATTTTCTTGCCATGCTGTCATTGCATATTTCCCTTTTTAAGATCTCATTCAGATCCTTCCAAATTTCAACAGCATCAGCAATAAAACAGCTATTTCCCTGTTCAAGGCTACAGAAACAGACTTCAGGGTAGTCAGTATGTGTTCAACATTTCTCTTAAGACCAATGTTGAGAACTTTGGCTGTGATAGTGCCATCTATTTTTTCACGATTTTGTTCACAAACTGTCATCAGATTAGGCCAGTTCTTGGGTGGTTTCCATAAGCAGGTACATCCTCCAATTAGTGCTGCTGATTAACTGGAGTTCTAAGATAAAGCTGAATTCCCCACCCCCACTTGCTTCCACTTTATAATGTATCATGAGTAGAAATCTTGCCTTCGCTCCAACCAAGAGAATGTGACAATGGTCTGTCTGGCCAGAGCTCTGGGATCTTTGATTCAAGGGCCTATCGCTGTGACAGGGTGGAGGAAAGGGGACAAGTCTACAACCTGGAAGGCCAAGGGGTGGGACCAAAAAATGAATTCAAAAGTGTAAAGTTTTCTTATTATTTCTAGATAATACAAGCCTTTGTGAAGCAGGGATTCCTTCTGCCGAACAGTTCTGGAATAGGGAAGGGTGGAGGCTGGTCTGGCACTCCTCCAGAAACCACTTACTGGAGAAGAGACTCCAGTAGAGACCTAGGGGGAGGACTCACTGCTTGAATCTTCCTTGCTTCCTTACAAAAGGAAATTCTACTCCAAACAGAAGCTGCTGCTCCAGCAAACAACTTATTATTATTATTTGTTCTATTGTAGAGTCTAGAGGCCCCATCTGAGATGATGGCCCATTGTGATAGGCGCTATACAAAATGTAGTGCCTCAGACCCTGTCCCAAAGAGCATACAGACTAAACAGACAAAGGTTGGGAGAAAGGAAGGATTATTATCCCCATGTGACAGATGGAGAGGCGAGTCACAGAGGGATGATGTCCCATGCTGGAGCTGGGAACTGAACCCAGCTCTCCTAAGTCTCAATCCAGTGCCTGAGTCTCAGCACAAGGCCAGTTTGCCTCTCTAAAGACGGTGCTACAGCTGGAAAACAGAAAAAAGGCACAATGGAAAAAGAGTGTAGTTTTCATTCTCGTCATACTCCAAAACAACTGGACTCAAAACTTCCAACAACAAAATATTCACCCTCAGGCAGACCTGAAAAATATCAGTCCTAAAAGATGCAAGTTTGAGACAGTTATGAGCAAGTGAAAAGCGGGGGGGGGCTGTAGTGGAAATGCTCAGGCAGCCTTGACTCGGGGTGTCACTAACCCTTCTAAGTAACACAGCTCAACACATCCTGATGGATAGGACCCCCAGGCAGGTGAGCTCGAGCAGCAGGCACATTCCAGGGAAAAGCCAGCTCCCCAGACCAGAGCAACTTTGTAGCCAGCAGGGCAGACACAGAAGCAGCCTCAGCAGGTTCTGCAGCAGGGACCTAGGGACACTGACACTAATGATGCTCCAAGTCCTTTTCACCCCGTCCCTCAGTCTCTTCACCTCAGGCTCACTCCAGCTGCCCTTCATCCTTTCCTCCCCTCTCTCTTCTCCTGCACCCCTTCCCATCTATGTCCTCTCTCCATTTTTGTGTCTTTCTGTTTAGCAAATCCCCGCTAAAAAAACGTCAACCGCAACATTAAAAACACAAACCAATTAAAAATGGCGGCATTGCCATGCCCTTTGCTGCCCAGCCCTCGGCTCACACTGCTGGCATGTTCTATCCCTTTGCCCTGTCCTGTGTCGGTCTTGCTATTTAGATTGTAAGCTTTTGGGGCAAGGACTGTGCACCACTGGTATCCCCAACCTCAATCTAGCACAGAAGCCTCCTACAGGCTCTCTACCTGAGGGTGAATTTCACTCTCCGTGCCTCTAGCTAGTAAACACTTTGCCCCACCTCTCCCTTTTGTACATACCTTTAAGAAAGGGGCTCTCTTTGCAGCAGGTGGTATCAGTATGTGCTCCAGCTTTTGGCAAAGATCATCCAGAAGGAACACAAGCTCTGCTGGCCCTAACTGTACAATTTCTCTGGCCTACAATTTCAAGGAAGAAAATAATTCAGTATGTTCATCTCCATTAACCATCCTCAAAAGTAGGCACACAGGATCTTGGGTTATACACAGGATGGATTATCTAAACTTGGCGATTTAGGATAACGCTGATCCCCAAAATTCCCCGTTACACATTCAGCTAAGATGGTTTGCATTAGAAGAGCTAATGGAAAACTGTGGAAGGATGGCTGTGAACAGCCTCAGACTTTTCCATGGACTGAGCAATATAAATCCCAGTGACCCAAAATCAACTCTGTATGTCTTTGGTCAGTTTTGTGTATGTCCTTTTTTATGCCTTCTTTTATTTTTCAATCCAAGTTATGGGTGTTGGGCCTATCGAACCTCAAGGTCCTGGTTTCACAGGTATTACCATAACACCCTAACTGGTCCAGGACTTGGTTCTGCCTACTCATCTGATGTTGGTTACTGCACTGTGGATGAGGGGCAAAACTCCATGCAGCAGTGGGAATGCACCTCCAGTCCAGTCTTTCCCATCTGCCCTCTCATGGGCATGAGACATTGCCTGCCCAAGGAAAGAGCCTTCTCTCTTTTTCTTCTCATGTGTCCTGTCTGGTTGGGAAAATGACTGGAGTGAACATGATGTTCTGACAGTAGCTGAGAACAGTTTGGTTGTGACATCAGTAATGTGCCATCACTAAAACATATGTGGTTTGTGACTTGCAATCCCCATTAGCTCCAAAGGGTTTAACACGTCCCGTGTGGTTAGTAAGAGAGATCAAAGCCTGAGACTGATTGAAGCTGAAAGAGCCCCAAGATGGAGCATCAGCTTGAGGTGCACAAGTAACATCTATTTGTCACAGCTATAGTGTTACTATCTGTCTTAGAACCTTCTAAGGCACCTGTCTTCTCCTGTGTGTACATGGATACCTTCCCCTGAAGCAGCATACTGACTTTCTGCAGTTGGGCATGGGCCATGATGAGACTGGATTTCCTCCATTTTAGTTAAGCAGAGAAGGCTAAGTCTTCCAAACCCTCAGTGAGAATGAACCAGTTACAGCTCTGCAGCAACCTTCTGGCCCCTCTTGGTACAAGTTTACTCTGTTACACTTACCTCTGTGTGCATCTCCGAGTCCAAAATAGATTTGGTCAGCAGCCCACAGTGCAGGATGGTGAACACCTCAAGGTCTAGCTCTCGGAAGAATGCACGGTAACTCTGCAGCTGCACCAAAGGGATCCCTGACTTTTTTTCAGTGGTGTCCTGAAATGAAAATGGCAATGTTAATAGCAGAATAAAGCCAATGGTCACATCTGCGCTCTGGTAAAGAATACTGCATGTAAAAAATATTGGTCCTACAATATAGGCCCCTACATTATTTGGTACAACGTGTGAAAACAGCCAAGGGGCACCGGCTCCCTTGAGTGCATGATTTTCTCCAGCACAAACCCCAATTCCCTTCTGCTCTCCCTAAACTATCCCAGCTCAATAAAGACACTTCTCGCACATTCCGTCTTCCACATTTTTTCCCAGGTTGAGCAACAGGAAAGTCTTCTTGGTAGTGAAGGCGTGGAATTGTCTCCTAAGAAAGTGGTGAAATCACCACCACTTTGGACTGAATAAAGCACTAGAAAATGGGCTCAAGACCAATCCTACCTTCACCCCAGGAAGGTTGACAAGATGATCTAAGAGAGCTTTGACATCTCCAGCTTCTATGAATCTATGGTCAGAGCAAAACTCACAGTGGACTCAATGTGTGACAAGTGATGTGAAAGAGGAGGAAGACTGTTTAGGAAATGATTACATCTTAGATATGAGTGTCAGATCTGGTCTTCCTCCTCAAATGAATAGTACTGGTCATCCTATGTATCAAACAAGAAAGTTTCACTCTCCAGTGCTGGAATATCTTCCACCAGAACCTGCAGATCTGAGGCATCCGAATCTGAGGCAAGACACTCTCTTTGATTAATCAAAGAGATCTGATCTTAACAATAACTAGTCTAAAAGGTAAAAAGGCACCGCAGAGGTTCATGTTCTTTTGCTGCTGTGGTTAGAAGGAACAGCCATGCACCCTTCTATAGCCACACCTTTAGAATCTGCTCAAACACTACCAGAAGATTCCACTGTCTCAGCTGCATTGGTCAGTGCATCGCAAGAGCAGAACTATGCAGAGGACACTCAAAGAAGAACCAACTTTCCAAGCTCAGATGTGAGGATCATGTCAGAAAGCAGCACTGAGCTCTTGAACTGAGATTTCTATCACTGTTAAGAATCCCTCTCCTAGCTTTCTGTTTTACACACCCCTTTCTTATCCCGCACAAGCCCCTTTTACCAATAGCACCTTCTCTAGCTGTGTGGTCTCAGCTTCGGGCTGATTTCCCTCAGGATTCTCCTCCATTTGTGAGTGGTCTGCAGAGGAGTCTTTGCTGCCTTCAGATTTTTGTTTTTTTTCTCCTGGAAGAGAAACAGTTTTACAAACATAGGCCATGCCAGAACCCGAGCCTCTGCGAGGGGTCAGCCAGGCTACTGATAGGGGAATGCTCATGCTGTAATCTAGCCAGACTTAGGAAAGCATATGACAAAGCACTACACAAAGGCTATATTGGAGATAGCCAGGGTCACAGCCTGAAATTGCAGGGCCCAGGACATTTGGGGTCCCTTCCCCAACCACTCTTTTTTTCCCCTTAAACTAGTTTGCCTAATTGGGCCCCATGTTTTTACTACTATCTACATATAAGTATGTTATAATGCAGTCCTATAAATCAATAGAAATGCCCTCATCTAGAATGCTGGGTTCAAGACTAGTCACCCTATCTCAGAAACAATACTGCAGAAGAAAAAAGGGTTCAGAGAAAGTTGATGAGAATAATTAGGAGCTTGGTAAAATTCTCATCTGCACAGAAACAGAAAAGATTGGGACAGTCACCTTAAAGAGCCCAAGATAAAAGTCTTTTATGTTTGTACAGCACCTAGCACAATGGAGTCCTGGTTCATGACTACGGCTCCTAGGTGCTATGGTAATACAAATAATAATAATTATAATAAGTCCATACAATAATGCATGGTTGTGACATGCTATACCTCAAAGTAGCATCCTGTAACCCCCATATTCATGATTGGTATATGGTTGTGATATTTAAAACAAAGCTTGCCTTGCAAGTTATCCTATGAAAGCTCATGATCTGCTGAAAACCACTGTTCTGTCAAAATATGTATATTGTTAGTGTGTATGAGATTTGCTATACGGTTGTTATTAAACTATGCTGTGAGTTTGGGAGATGCCCACTGCTAACTCTCCACTGACTAAAGGGTGGTGACCCATACCCAGGCGGGCGTTAAATGACCATTGACCAGTAGGGGAATTGTAAACAAGGGATTTACAATTCTGCAAGAGACAGTTGTGTAAGCATCACACAATAAGAATTGCTCAACTCTATAACTCAGTTGTACAAGCACCACACAATGGGAGATTGCTCAACTCTATGACTCAGCAAGGCCAACCACGACATGCCTGGGACATGACTTGAGAATATAAAATAAGGGACAGTGGCGTGGCATCATGATTCCACCTCCTGCCCCACCTATACTGAAGGCAACAAGAATGCTAGGAAGACAAAGACTTTGAACTGAAGAGACTGTCCCAAGCAGAGAAGGAAATTCAGCCTGTGTATTAAGAACTATAACCTGCCTCCGACATCCAGTCGGGTTAGAAAAGCTGTTTGATTCAAATCTTACTTAGTCTATAAGTTTAGGATTTAAATGCCTGTTCACTTTTTGTTTTCGTAGGTAACTATCTCTGACCTTTATGCATATCACTTAAAATCTCTCTTTCTGTAGTAGTTAAACTTATTTTAATGTTTTATCCTTACCAGTGAGTTTGTCTAAAGTGCATGGGGAATCAGCTCAGGTTACAAAGGCTGGTGCATGTCCACTATCCTTTGACGAAGTGGCGAACTAATTAATGAGCTTGCACTGTTCTAGAAAAGGTCTTGAGCAGTGTAAGATGGTATATTCCTGGGGTGGAAGGCTGGGGATATTTGCTGGTGTTTCCCTGTGTATAGTTCATGAATGCCTTGGAGAGCATTCATGCAAGGTAACAGCACCTGGAAGGATTTGCTGCTTGTCACTGGCAAAGCACTGTGAGAGAAAATCCAGGCTGGAGAGTAAGGGGAGCACAGCAGACCCACAATTCTAGGTTGTACCCCAGGGATCCCATCACCATGGTCTAGAGAGGTTAGATGGGAAGCTTCTATTCTCCGTCTCTTACCACAAAAACAAGGGGACATTCAATTAAATCAAAAAGGGGCAAATTCAAAACTAACAAAAGAAAATACTTTTTCACACAATGTTTGATGTGGACTCTGTGATGCTGTATGGAATATGGGAGACACTTTATGATATTGTTGATACCAATATTATAAAATTACAAGGAATCTGATAGATATGCCATGTAAGGTATCTGTGAAAATGTTATGATTTGCCAAATATAATTATCTTGTTTATATATTTGTATCATCTTTGTATTGTGAGTTATAGATACGCATGATATATCTGTGTTTCAAAACTTATGTTGTTTCTGGGTGACACCCCCAGACAGACTGGCATCACTGCTTAGCCTGTTTGATGGCCCACCAAGGGTCATCAGCTATATAATGAACCCATTGAAAAAGCTAGGGACTACACCTTATGAGTCAGCAAGTCATGTAGGGGCATGCCTATGGACAGAACTCTAAGGCTTTTCAATGCCATGTGCTGTGAAGCTTGTGTTTGGGACACAGGAAGTACAAGCCACATGGCAAAGAATATAAAAAGGCAGCTGCATCATCTCCTTTTTGTTTTCATTCCTGCTTTTAACCTTTGGAGTAACTTTTCTACAAACTGAAGCTCTCAACAAAGGACTGAATGACCCATCCAAGCTGTGGATGTGTTCCAGAGTTCTTTCAAGGCAGCAAACTCACCAATACAGCTAAGAACCTGATACATGGACTTTGAAGTCTCGGTATGTATCTGACTGCTTCATCATTTAACACTCTCTTCTTATTCTTTCTTTTTTCTTTATAATAATTTTTAGTTTTACACTCTAAAAGATTGATTGGCAGTGTGGTATTTTGGGTAAGATCCAAACTAATATTGACTTGGTAACGTGGCTGGCCCTTTGGTGTCAGAAGAACATTTTGTACATGTGAGCAGGAGTTTTTAAATAACTTCTCCCTTTACTGGACCTAGGTGCTGATTGAGGGCCAGAGAACTGGAATGCAATAAAGGTGGCTGTGTGATTTCTTTTTTTCGCTTCTCGATAACTAGCGGTCCTGCTAGTGAAGGCAGGGGGCTGGACTCGATGACCTTTCAGGGTCCCTTCCAGCTCTATGAGATAGGTAACCAGTGTGGGGGATCAGAAGCACAGTTTGTGACTGTTGGTGAGTTTAACTTCAGTTTTAACCACCACTTTGGGAGTGTCTGCTCTCCCTTTTGCAGTCTGCCCTCACCTTGGCATTTTCAGTGAGGGCTACCCCAGGCACACAGAGGCACAGATTCCTTGCCCGAGGATGTCATTGTGGATAAGATGAAACATTTCTCTGGGTAACAAGAAGATCCAGAATTATAAAGAGAGGCTATCTAGCAGTAACTTCTTCTTCAAGAGTTGCCTCTGTACATTTACACGTGTGGGATATGGCACCCCTAATGTCGAGCTACAGAAATTCATTAAAAAGCTTTGTCCATCAGGGAGTGCATGAGTGTTCTTGAGTGAAGATGATATCATCACCCTACTCTGTATCAGGAAGAGGACCTCTCCAATGGCTTTATAGATCATAGGATCATAGGGTTGGAAGGGACCTCAGGAGGTCATCTAGTCCAACCCCCTGCTCAAAGCAGGACCAATCCCCAGATAGATTTTTACCCCAGTTCCCTAAGTGGCCCCCTCAAGGATTGAACTCACAACCCTAGGTTTAGCAGGCCAATGCTCAAACCACTGAGCTATCCCTTAGATCACAGAGTCCTGATGTTGTATAGAACTCTGAGGCAGAGGGGCAGCTGGGTAAGTATTGTGAATGCACAGAGGTGACTTCAAAGGCCTCTGTGCATTCCCATTTATGGGAGATTGGCAAGCAGTGCTCCATCAGGAGGAAGGCGGGTGAGGAGTTCTAGTTAAATACAGACTGCAGCACCACTCTCACAAACTGGATGTGCAAAGATAAAGGTGTGCGTGGAACTCCAAGTTGCTGCTTTACAAATCTCCCACAGGGGAATCTGCCTAAGGCGTGCTACTGAAGCCACTACTGTGGCTCTGGTGAGGTGTGTCTTCAAGCCAGGAGGTACTGGCTTTCTGGCTAAGGTGTAACAATGCCCTAGACTGCTCTTAATCCACTGAGAAAGAGTTTGTTTATTAATGGGTTCCCCCTTTAAATCTCTCCCCATTAGCAACAACCAAATCCATGAGAAAACCACCAAATCCATGAGAAAATAAAATAGATTATTTCTCACTTTCAGCTGACATTGTAAATAAGAAGCCAGCAGCATTATCTCCCGTAAATGTAAACAAACTTGTTTTTCTTAGTGATTGGCTGAATAAGAAGTAGGCTCTGAAGTTTTACATTGTTTTGTTTTTGAGTGTAGTTATGTAACAAAAAAAGTCTACATTTATAAGTTGCACTTTCACAATAAAGAGATTGCATTATGGTACTTGTATGAGGTGAACTGAAAAATACTATTTCTTCTGTTTATCATTTTTACAGTGCAAATATATGTAATAAAAATAATAATATAAAGTGAGCACTGTACACTTCGTATTCTGTATTGTAATTGAAATCAATATATTTGAAAATGTAGAAAAACATCCAAAAATAGTTAATAAATTTAATTGGTATTCTGTTTTTTAACAGTGAGATTAAAACTGTGATTAATCGCGATTACATTTTTTAATTATTTTTTTTAAGTTTTGGAAAGATATAAACCCCAGGGCTTAAACAGACCTCTAACTAATGGGAATTAAGAGGAAACTTCCCCTGGAGGCAGATTATCCCATAACCACCTACTGCAGCATTTCCTGCACCTTCCCCTGAACCATCTTGTGCTGGCCATTGTCAGAGACCAGATACTGGGCTATACAGACCCTGGGTCTGATCCCTGTTTCTAAGGTTGCACTGATGTGGCTACAACTGTGCAATTCTGCTGAATCCTTGACTGCAAACTGTTTGCATAAGTATTTTGGGGGAATTTTCTCTACCTGTTTTCTTCTTTTTAACTAGAACAACAGCATTGATAGTTGGTGCTGCTTCCAGGGCTTCACAGTCGAAGATAGCGCGGGGAGGTACATAACCAGGGCTTGCTGAAAGAGCCAGAGGACAGCAAGTCAGTGAGTTCAATTCTTCACACAAACAATAAAATATGAGCAAGCTAGACTTTCACAGGAGATGCCCCCCCCGATCCTGGTCACCTCCTCCTCTACTTCTATGCAGGGCCAGCTTTAGGCCGATTCCCCCGAATTGGGCCCCGTGCCTAAGAGGGCCCCACGCCCTAAAGAAGAGTGCCTAACTTAGGCACCTTTTTAATTTTTACTCACCCGGCGGCGGTCCACGTCTTCGGCGGCGGGTCCTTCACTCGCTCCGGGTCCTTCAGTGCCGCGGAGGACCCGGAGCGAGTGAAGGACCCGCCGCCGAAGTGCCGCCGAAGACCCGGACCACCGCCGGGTATTCGAATCGGGCCCCGCACTTCCTAAAGCCAGCCCTGCTCCTATGCTTAGTGCCTTAAGTTACCTTTGATCCCTCCATAGTGTCTAGAAGGTAGAGCACCATCAAGGTTGCTCTAACTTATGTTCTGGCGGAAATGGCTCTCTTTCTGCTATGTGCCAAACAAGAATGACCAGGACACAGTGCTCTCTAGCCTCACCTCCTGTATGCCCCTTACACTGGGGGCTGGTAGGGAGGCCAGCACAAAGCCATTCCAGCAACTCTAGGCCAGCCAGGGAACAAACATTCTTACTTCAGGGTATTCCCCTGGGGCCATTGCTGCCCTCTTTATGTTGCTGCAGCAGTTTAAAGGGCTAGGGCTTGCTTACTACTCCCAGACCACAGTTTGTCCAAAGATTTTAAAATGGGGCTTATAATTAGGGCCCTATCAAATTTACGGTCATTAAAAATGCATCACGGACCATGAAATATGGTCTCCTTCTGTGAAATCTGGTCTTGTGTGTGCTTTTACCCTCTACTATACAGATTTCACGGGGGGGGGGGGGGGGGGGGGGGACTGTTTTGACATTGCACTCCATATGATTTTATGAAAATATGCTAATGAGTATGAATATAATGTAACTGGAATATGCTTCATGCAAAAGGTCTCTTATAAGGTATCATTACAAAGTTTATAATCTACTGAGTGTGGTTATCCTATTTGTATAAATGTATCATTCTTGTATCTGAAACTAGAAATATGAAGTACAACTCTGAGGTCCTATTGTAATTCTGCAAAGTGTGGGCCATTAATGGTGGTTTGGAATCCTGATGGCTCCCATCAACTAGGACAATTGGTTGTAAATAGCTCTGTTTACTTGTAAGCCTTCCTGTGAGTCAGGCCAGGAAGAATGAAGGCTTAGGGTCTCACAGGACATGTGACCATGTCACCTGGTACTGGAATCCATCTTAAACCTGATGCTTTTCCATTTAGAAGGAGGGGTGGGGACCCAGAGACACAAAAAATTCCCACCTTGTGCCAAACCTATATAAGGGGATGGAACAGAACAAAGGAGGTTGCAGTCATGAGAAATCCCCTAGTTACCACCTAAGCTGGAGCTAACAAGAACTGTACCAGGGAAAGGATTGGGCCCAGACTAGAAAGGAGTCCAGTCTGTGAAAGAAGCTTATTGGAACATCTCTGAAGGTGAGATTTTATCTGTAATCAGTTTCTTAATGAATTAGGCTTAGACTTGCGTGTTTTGTTTTATTTTGCTTGGTAACTTACTTTGTTCTGTCTGTTATTACTGGGAACAACTTAAATCCTACTTTTTATATTTAATAAAATCACTTTTGCTTATTAATTAACCCAGAGTAAGTAATTAATACCTGGGGGTGCAAACAGCTGTGCATCTCTCTCTATCAGTGTTATAGAGGGCGGACAACTTATCAATTTACCCTGTATAAGCTTTATACAGAGCAAAACGGATTTATTTGGGGTTTGGATCCCATTGGGAACTGGGTGTCTGGGTGCTAGAGACAGGAACACTTGCTAAACCGTTTTCAGTTAAGTCTGCAGCTTTGGGGGCATGGATCAGACCCTAGGTTTGTGTTGCAGCAGATTAGCGTATCTGGCTCAACAAGACAGGATTCTGGAGTCCCAAGCTGGCAGGGAAAACGGGTGACAGTCCCAAGGGGGTCTCTGTGACCAAACCCATCACAAAGGTATTGCCACCCTTATTTCTGCGCAGCCTTCAGAGCTGGGAGGCCAGAAAGCAGCGGCTATTGGCCTGGCACCCAGCTCTGAAAGCAGCGCCCTGCCAGCAGCAGCACAGAAGTAAGGGTGGCAATATCATACCATACCAGCTCTGAAGGATGGCATGGTATGGTATTGTCACCCTTATTTCTAGGCTGCTGCATGCAGAGCTGGACGGCCAGAGAATGGTGACTGCTGACTGAGGGCCCAGCATAATTCAGAGAATAACTATACAAGGCACTTAGCCATGCAGAGTGGTCCCCTCCCGGGAGCGAATTCTCACTCGGACTCTGGATCCTGTATTCTGCACAGCTCACCTGCTAAGCACTTTCCGAGCATGTTCTGTAGCTCGGTGATGTTCTGTAATCGAGTCAAAACTTTCCCTTTCATCTCAAGGTCCTGTTGCTGACAGAAGGCATTCACGACCTATAGATACAAACCATACTCATTAGCAACAAAAGGGGCACTATTCAGTAATTAATTTATCCTGCCTGAGTAACATCTACTAGTCCCGAACATCTGGGTGACTCCATTCACACAGGCAGTTTGTATCTCTGAATCCAGGCTGCACAGAAAAACCCATCTCTTCAGAATTCCACCAGAAAAAAAACTACCAAAGCAGCAATGCCCATGTCACAGAAGCAACTACTGGACAGCCTTTTAGACATGTTTACAAAGAGGGACTGATGAATATGTTAATTAGGGGAGAGAAATTAATGCATGATGCATTTGTCTATCCCAAAGGACTGGGACAAGTGACAACCAGGAAGCCATCCACCAGGAGGGGACATGAATTGTAAACAGCGCTCCCTGTGAAGCCACTTACATCTGGTCTTCACTACAGAATCCCTGAAATCTGAAAGAGAGTGCCTAGGGCATGGGGGTCTGTGCCCACCAACTCCCTTCTGCCCTGGGAGGCGAGCAGGGAGAAGATGCAGGGATTTGTGCCCACCCAACTGCCCCCCCTGCATTGGAGGGGCAGGACAGGTCCATGGGGACCTGGGCCTGCCAACTCCCCCACTGCACAGGTGGCATGTTACAAGCCTGTTAGAAGGTGATTACAATACAAAATTCTGTAGCATAGTGAGGTATGAAGTGAGCACTGGAAGGCCCAGCCTCTTTCTGCAGCTCCACTCACCTCACGGAACCAATTGAGTGCATGGAACAAGAGCGAGCACAGGAATTCCCTTTCCTGCTTGGCTAAGGAGTCCAACTTCCCTTCTATCTCCAAGTCAGTCAGGTGTAGGGGACAGCCTGTAACAGAGCAGGAATAGGGCTGCTTGAACTCTGTTTGCCAGGCTCAGTTAGCATGACACCCAGCTCTGGCACTCTCACTCACCCAGGTTCCCTTTGTGTGGAGAATGCTTTATTCCTATTTCATGCACTGTACCAACCACCGCACTGAGCACTGTTGAACTCAACCTCCCACCTGAGGAAACCGAGCCCAGCCAACCACCTCCCTCAGGTAAGAGAGCAGCCCACCATGTCCGGGGGGGGGGGGTAACACAACACCTCAATCTCTCCTGCACCAGTCCTGGGGGGGCCCTGCCAAGACTGCAGAGATTGTTGGCAGAACTAGGGCAGGTAGACTGGCTCAGACAGGTAGAGCTCAATGGCTATTCCCTATACCTAGCAAGGCATCGATCTCCTCCATGCTCCCATTGTGTTGCTCCGTCGTGTAAAGCCTCAGCAATCGGAAAGAGGGAGACAGACACTCTGGGGACACTATCCTGGGAAAAGAAGAGATAGGCTGTTTTCTGCATTCTACCACTCACCAGGGGAACCTCAAGAAAGAAAAACATTTCCTGTCCCTCTGAAGCCACTTTGCCCATTTGTAATATTCTGCCCCTGCGAGTTTGCAGGGCAGAAAAGCACCAATATCACAATCACAGTAAAATTGCCCCCAATGCAGTCCCCCGGGGTAAGAAGTTTAGCATTGAAAGTTGCTAGCGTTTGTATATGTAGTGGAGTGTATTGTGGGAAGGGTTGAAAGTGTGAGTGTGGAGTGAAAGATTCCTTTGCAGGTTGCGAGAGGCCGAAGGGGGAGGAAGGGAGAAGGGAACGGGTTAACCCGACGCTCCAGCTAGGTCCGAAGAGAAGATGCTAACTCCAGCCCAAGGCCACGGCACACAACCCACTCTTGGCTGCCTGCCAAGAAAGACGGGGGCCTGGATTCCAACCCCAACCAGCCATAAAAAAGAAAAATTCAGCTGAACAGAACTGCAGGGGCTGCAAAAACTAGTGAGACAGTGAAGGCCAGCAAGGGGAAAAACAACAGTTTCATGTCCCTAAAGCCGGTGTGTTTTAAAAAAGCTAAAAAAGCCACAAAAGGCCGGTTTAAACTGGTGCAAAAAGCAAAGGGAACAAAGGTCCCTAAACAAAATGCCCCCCAAAAACCCCAAAACTTAAAACCCTCCTAAAAGCTGAAGCAAATCGGAGATCAACAGCGGACCCTGAACGGCCTGTGCACAGGACAGAACTCTCGTCCACCCTTCCCCCTCTTCTTCTTATGTTACACCCAGGTTTGGCCAGCCGTGGGTTGTGCGTGTGAGTATGAAAGTGGGTTAGGGCACGGGCACTAACGCTTTCTTCCTTCCTCCAAGTAACATGGAAAGCACCCAGCACTCACCGCTGTTATTTAATTAATAAAGCTTTAAAATTAGTCACTTGGTGTGCTCCTTCATCTCCTCCCCTAACAATCCTGTGGCCTCAGCCTAATCACCTGACGCCCCAGGCAGACTGGTAACAAAAATCTGTCACACCATGGTTAACTTTTCTCCCTCAGCTTCGCTCCCAAATAAAGTCCTTGATCTCAAATGTTTAGGGTAAAGTTCCACAGGTAGAAAAGAAGCTGTACTTGAACAGATCAAATCAGACCAGGGTCCATCTAATCCAGCATCTGGGCAATACCAAATGAATCAGAGGAAGGTGTGAGAAGCTGTGAAGTGTGGAGGAGAAATTTCCTCCCAACTCCCTCAGTCACTGGTTGCTTTTGCCCTGAGGGAGGAGGGCTTATGTACCTCCTAAAAGTGTTTTTCACACTAACATAACTCTGGAATTTCTGGTTATTCATGTCAAAATGTCAAATTCTCTTTTAAACCCAAAAAAGTTCCTGGCCTCATCGATCTCTTGTGGCAGTAAGTACCCATGCTGAATATATGTTGGTAAAAATTAATTCCTTTTATCAGGATTAACTTTGCTGTCTTTCTGTTTCAGTGGATGTCTTGTTGTGTTAGGAGAAGGAATAAAAAAGGAGCACCCAATTATATACCTCTATCACACTTCCTCCAGCTCCTCTCTAAACTAAATCTATCTATGGTACTTAATATCAACCCCACTTCTACAGTATCACAATCTTTGATATATTTATTATTACAACATCTCCAGGAGGCAGGGAAGTGCTATTTTCCCATTGTACAAATGGGGAACTGAGGCAAAGGGAGACTAAGCAACTTGCCAAAGGTAGCACAGGGAGTCTGTGGCAGAGCAGGGAATAGCACCCAGGTCTCCTGAGTCCCAGGCTAGCACTCAAACCACTGTATCATCCTGCCTCTCCCACACCACACAGCCCCAGACATCTTCAACGACAAGAAATGGACAAGAATACAGGCTCCTGCCTAACTTTTCTGTATATTTATTTGATAGGCATTTAGGGAGGCAGAGCTGTGACCAGAATTTATGGTGCATGGCCCTAAGAGGAAAGAACATCACTGCAATTTATTGGACAGTGAAATGATTTTAAAAGGAAGGCATCACTTACTTTTTACCCTGGATCCTAGTTGTATTTTCATCAACACTCTTGCCAAGCCAGTTCTGTGATAGCAGTGGCAAAAGGTTGATAACAATTGTTCCCTGACTCTCATCTTCATCCAGGTTATACAAGGACTTCACTGGGAACAGGTGAACACTGCAGAGAAACCAGTTGTCAGTCGCGGTCATCATCATGTTAGCAAATTCAACTATTGACAATAAATACTATTAGCATTAACACTTAGCACTTCTCTAGCATACCCATCAACTGCAGGAGTGAGATCTACCACAAAGTCATTGGAAAAGTCCTCCACCACACTCTTCCCAATCTGTTCCTGGAAGAAAGAGAACCACAGCTTAGCACGGGGTCTAGTGAAAGGAGCTGCGCAGGGAGTACAGAAAGGAGCGGTGTGATAAATAGTGGTGGGGTAGCTCCCTTTCATGGATACCCAGCCAGCCAGCTAACTGTAAACTCCCTCTTGGTAGCTGTTCTCTGCTTGCTTTATCTGTAAAGGGTTAAAAGTCCCGCAGGTAAAGAAAAAGAAGTGGGAACCTGACCAAAAGAGCCAATGGGAAGGCAGAACTTTTTAAAATTGGGGAAAAAAATCTTTCCCTTTGTCTGTTGTTCTCTGGGCTGCAGGGACAAAGAGCAGCAATGCTATAAGCAGAAATGCTGTGTAAGGTTTGAACCAGGTATGAAAAAGTATTTTCCATACCTAGAAGAAATAATTTAGATAAGGAATGTTTAGTTAGTCAGGTTTATTTCTTATTTTGGCTTGTGGATCTCCTCTGTGTTAACCCCAGATGCTTTTGTTTGCTTGTAACCTTTAAGCTGAACCCCCAAAAAAGCTATTTTGCGTACTTAATTTTTGTAATTGTTTCTTTTAAGATCTAGCAAAAAGCCCAAGTTCCAGATGTATTTTTTCCCTTTTTGTTTTTAATAAAATTTACCCTTTTTAAGAACAGGATTGGATTTTTGGTGTCCTAAGAGGTTTGTGCATGTTGTTTGATTAGCTGATCACCACAGCTAGTCTCCTTTGTTTTCTTTCTCAGCTCTTCCCCAGAGGGGTGTGTGTGTGTGAAAGGGCTTGAGGGTACACCACAGGGAGGAATTCCCAAGTGCTCCTTCCTGGGTTCAAAGGGGGTTTTTTGCATTTGGGTGGCGTTTACCAGGCCAAGGTCAGAGAGAAGCTGTAACCTTGGCAGTTTAATACAAGCCTGGAGTTGCAAGTATTAATTTTTAAAATCCTTGCAGGACCCCACTTCCTGCACTCGAGGGGCCAGAGGGGGGATTCAGCCTTGACATGGTGGCAGAGCGGTGGGATCATTTTGAACCAGAAGCACAGACCTCAGGATTTTAAAAGGACACATTTTTCCTTTTGGCTGCTTGAAAGCCAGGGAGTTTTCTTTTTTTCTCTCTTTTCTTTTCTTTGCTGCCTGAGGGGGAACAGGCAAGCAGAGGGTTCTGCCTGCCAAGCCAGGCAGTCCAACAAGCAGTTTATTTTTTTTTTCTTTTCTAACTTTGTGGCAACGAAATAGTTAGGCTAGAGTAGGACAGCCTGTGCATGAGGTTGAGGTCAGGCTCCGAAATCCTAGAGAAACCAGTCTTCCCAAAGCGGCACACCATGGAGAATACAGACCCAGATCA
Organism: Terrapene triunguis; assembly: GCF_002925995.2. Taxonomy (NCBI): domain Eukaryota; kingdom Metazoa; phylum Chordata; order Testudines; family Emydidae; genus Terrapene; species Terrapene triunguis. Next base: position 651,464 of record NW_020664661.1, on the reverse strand, counting down.
AGCCCAGACATCCAGCTTCATGACAGAAATGCAGGGAGCGGATGGGGGAAAGGGAACATCCCAGGGGGGAAGGGTCAGCCCTCCCCAATCCAAGATCCAGGTGCCAAGCTGGAGGGATGCCCTTAACCCAGACCAAGTTCTGACTGCAGAAGACAAGGATTTGTTCCTACAGATGATGCGCTTGGAAGCGGAGGACAAAAGAGAGGCGAAGCACTTGGAGTTGGAAGCGCAGGAGAGGAGAGAGGCAAAGCGCTTGAAGGTGGAAATGCAGGCAATGCGCTTGGAGGCAGAGTTAGAGCTCAAGCGCTTAGAGCTGGAAAGGGCTAAGCTGGGTCTACCAGGTAACCCTAACAGTCCTTCTCCAGGTACCGCTCCCCATTCCAAGAAATTCCCCACATACAAGATAGGCGATAATACAGAAGCCTTCTTAGAAAGTTTCAAAAGGGCCTCCCTTGGGTACAACACCCCTATAGACCAGTATACGGTGGAGCTGAGGCCGCAACTCAGTGGACAGTTAGCAGAGGTGGCAGCTGAAATGCCTAAAGAAAACTTGAACGAATACGAACTTTTTAAACAAAAGGCCAAAATTAGAATGGGGCTAACACCCGAGCATGCCCATTGGCGGTTTGAAGCCCTAAGGTGGAAACCAAACGTGGCATTTTCCCAACATGCCTACCACATTGTAAAAAAATTGGGATGCCTGGATATCAGGAGCAAATGTTAAATCTTGGGAAGATCTGTCTCTCCTAATGCAAATGGAGCAGTTCCTAGAGGGTGTTCCTGAGGAAATAGAAAGGTACATCCTAGATGGGAAGCCCAAAACTGTAATTGAGGTGGGGGAGATCGGAACCAAATGAGTGGAGGTGGCGGAGAAGAAGAAAGCTAGTTGCAGTTGGATCGGATACAAGAAGGGGCAACCCAAGACGACACCCCACCATCGGGGTCAGCCCAAAGCCCCATCTCGCCAGGAGGAGCCCTCTCACCCCACCATCCCACTCTCCAACCACCCACCTCGCCCCAGCCCACAGTCTGCTGGGCGATGCTTCAAATGTAATGAACTGGGGAATGTGAAGGCCAACTGCTCCAAGAGCACCAGCCAACTACAACTCATCACCCCAGAGTCCCACCAAGAGCCTTCAGGCCCAGATGTTTCGCAAATACCCCCAGAGTGAAGGGAAACTGAGTGTGAGCAGGAGGAAGATTACTGCGTGGAGAGACACTGGAGCACAAGTGTCAGCTATCCACCAATCCCTGGTGGACCCCAAATTCATCAACCCAGAGGCCCAAGTGACGGCGTAACCCCTTACAGCCAACTCTTTTAACTTGCCTACAGTCAGGTTGCCTGTCCAGTACAAGGGCTGGTCAGGAATATGGACTTTTGCAGTCTATGACGATTATCCCATTCCCATGCTGCCGGGAGAAAACTTAGCCAACCATGTGAGGCTAACAAAAAGGGTGGGGATGGTCACCCACAGCCAGGCTAAACAAGCCTAAGTCAATTCCTGAGCCTCCTACAGTGACCCAGCCAGAGGTGGTGGAACCAAACCCCAAACCAGAGTCTATGGCAGCAGTTGTAAATCCAGTTCTTGGGACCCAGCCAGAACCAGCCCAAGAATCGGAACTGGGGGAGCAGTCAGCACCAGAGCCCGTGCTTGCAACCCCACCAAAGTCAGGGGAGTCAGCACCAAAGGGCGGCACTGAGCCTGCACCTGCAACAGCAGCTAAACCAGCACAAGAGGCTCAATCAGAGCCTGAAATACCACCTAGTGAACCAGCGGAGAGCGGTTCACAGTCAACGGAAACAACCCCATCACCTGCATTGCTTCCAATGGGACCAAGCCCAAGTCCACAACCCAGCGAGGAACTAATGTCTCCAGCATCAAGGGAGCAATTCCAGGCAGAGCAGGAAGCGGATGAGAGACTCAAGGGAGCTTGGACGGCGGCATGGAGCGACCCGCCTCTCAGCTCTTCTAATAGGTCCCGGTTTATTATAGGAGGAGGACTCTTATACAAGGAGACCCTTTCTGGTGGGCACAAGAAGGACTGGCATCCTCAGAAACAGTTGATAGTTCCAACTAAGTATAGGGAAAAGCTCTTGAGCTTAGCCCACGATCACCCTAGTGGCCATGCTGGGGTGAATAGGACCAAAGACCGTTTGGGGAAGTCATTACACTGGGAGGGAATGGACAAGGACGTTTCTACCTATGTCCGGTCTTGTGAGAGGTGCCAGAGGGTGGGAAAGCCCCAAGACCAGGTCAAGGCCCCTTCTCCAGCCACTCCCCATCATTGAGGTTCCATTTCAGCGTGTAGCTGTGGATATTCTGGGTCCTTTCCCTAAGAAGACACCCAGAGGAAAGCTGTACATACTGACTTTCATGGATTTTGCCACCCGATGGCCACAAGCAGTAGCGCTAAGCAACACCAGGGCTAAAAGCGTGAGCCAGGCATTGGCAGACATTTTTGCCAGGGGAGGTTGGCCCTCAGACATCCTTTCAGATTCGGGAACTAACTTCCTGGCAGGGACCATGAAATGTCTTTGGGAAGCTCATGGGATGAACCACTTGGTTGCCACCCCTTACCACATCAAACAAATAGCCTAGTGGAGAAATTTAATGGGACTTTGGGGGCCATGATACGTAAATTTGTGAATGAGAACTCCAATGATTGGGACCTAGTGTTGCAGCAGTTGCTCTTTGCCTACAGGGCTGTACCACATCCCAATTTGGGATTTTCACCCTTTGAACTCGTTTATGGCCATGATGTTAAGGGGCCATTACAGTTGGTGAAGCAGCAATGGGAGGGGGTTACATCTTCTCCAGGAACTAACATTTTGGACTTTGTAACCAACCTGAAAAACACCCTCAAAGACTCTCTAGCCCTTGCTTGAGAAAACCTACAGGATGCTCAACAAAAGCAAAAGGCCTGCTATGATAAACATGCCAGAGAGCGTTCCTTCGGAGTATCAGGGGGTAGCCGTGTTAGTCTGTATCTACAAAAACAACAAGGAGTCTGGTGGTACCTTAAAGACTAACAGATTTATTTGGGCATAAGCTTTCGTGGGTAAAAACCTCACTTCTTCGGAGTAGGTGACTAAGTCATGGTCCTGAAAGTGCTCCAGGCCAATAAGATGGAAGCATCGTGGGAGGGGCCATTTATTGTCTGAGAGTGCCTGGGAGCTGTTAATTACCTCATAGCATTCCCAGACCCTACCCTAAAACCTAAAGTATACCATGTTAATTCTCTAAAGCCCTTTTATTCCCGAGAAATCAAGGTTCTCCAGTTTACAGCCCAGGAGAGAGACGATGCTGAGTGGCCTGAAGGAGTCTACTATGACAGAAAAAACAACGGTGGCGTGAAAGAGGTCAGCCTTCCCATAACCCTTGGGCATAAGCAGCGACAGCAAATCCAGGAGCTGTGCACCAGCTTCGTGCCAATATTTACAGCCACCCCAGAATGGACAGAATAGGCATACCACTCCATTAACACAGGTGATGCTTGCCCAATTAGAGCCCAACCCTACTGGATGGCTCCTCAAGCCAAAACAGCAATGAAAGGGAGATCAAGGACATGTTACAAATGGGTGTAATCCGCTCCCCTGAAAGTGCATAGGCCTCTCCGGTGGTTCTGGTTGCCAAACCAGATGGGGAAATCCACTTTTGTGTTGACTACCATAAACTAAATGCTGTAACTCGCCCACAAAACTATCCAATGCCAGATGAGCTATTGGAGAAACTGGGACATGCCCAGTTCATCTCCACCTTAGACTTAACTAAGAGGTACTGGCAAGTGCCGCTAGATGACCCAGCCAAGGAAAGGTCAGCCTTCAACACCCATGTAGAGCTGTATGAATTTAATGTGCTCCCTTTCGGACTGCAAAATGCACTCGCCACCTTCCAGAGATTGGTAGATAACCTTCTGGTTGGATTATGGGAATTTGCAGTCGCCTACCCTCAATGATGTAGCTATATTCTCAGATTCATGGGCAGAACACCTGGAACACCTCCAAGCTGTCTTCCAGAGCATAAGGGAGGCAGGATTAACCGTTAAGGCCAAAAAGTGTAAAATAGGCCTAAACAGGGTAACGTACCTTGGAAACCAGGTGAGTCAAGGTACTATCAAACCCCTACAGGTTAAGGTAAATGTTATCCAAAATTGGCCTGTCCCTAAATCAAAGAAGCAGGTCCAATCCTTCTTGGGGTTGGCCGGGTATTACCGACGATTTGTACCAAACTACAGCCAAATTGCCACCCCTACTGACAGACCTGACCAGGAAAAAACAAAAACAACCAAATGCAGTTCAGTGGACTGAGACGTGTCAGAAAGCCTTTAACCAGCTTAAAGCGGCCCTTATGTCTGATCCTATACTGAGGGCCCCGGACTTCAACCAACCGTTCATTGTAACTACAGATGCGGCCTAGCATGGTGTGGGAGCAGTTTTAATGCAGGAAGGACCAGATCAACAATTCCATCCTGTCGTGTTCCTCAGCAAAAAACTTTCTGAGAGGGAAAGCTACTGGTCAGTCTCAGAAAAAGACTGCTACGCCATTGTGTATGCTCTGAAGAAGCTACGCCCATACATTTGGGGACGGCAGTTCCACCTGCAGACTGACCATGCTGCACTGAAGTGGCTTCACACAGTAAAAGAGACTAACAAAAAACTTCTTCAGTAGAGTTTAGCTCTTCAAGACTTTAGTTTTGAAATACAACACATTTCAGGAGCCTCTAACAAAAGTGGCTGATGCACTCTCCCAGGAAGGTTTCCCAGAATCAGCTGGGTAAAAACGTCCCTGTATTCTAAGTCATTGTAGTCCTTAAAATGTAAAAAGTACTGTTTAGTTCTTCATGTAATTATTAGTAAAATTAGAGGTGCATGTATCTTATTAACTCTGTTTCCTAAACCTTCAGGAAGAAATCCCAGCCGGTGTGGACACGACCTGACCCAGGCTGGCCAGCACCGTCTGTGATTTGGGAAGAATGTGATAAAGTGGTGGGGTAGCTCCCTTTGATGGACACCCAGCCAGCCAGTTAGCTTTAAAATCCCTCTTGGTGGTTGCTCTCTGCTTGCTTTACCTGTAAAGGGTTAAAAGTCCCCCACGTAAAGAAAAGGAAGTGGAAACCTGACCAAAAGAGCCACTGGGAAAGTAGAACTTTTTAAAATTGGGAAAAAAACTTTCCCTTTGTCTGTTGTTCTCTGGGCTGCAGGGACACGGAGCAGCAATGCTATAAGCAGAAATACTGTATAAGGTTTAAACCAGGTATGAAAAAGTATTTTCCATACCTAGAAGAATTAATTTGGATAGGGAATGTTTAGTTAGACGCTATCAGGTTTATTTCTTATCTTGGCTTGTGGATCTCCTCTGTGTTAACCCCAGATGCTTTTGTTTGCTTGTAACCTTTAAGCTGAACCCCCAAAAAAGCTATTTTGGGTGCTTAATTTTTGTAATTGTTTCTTTTAAGATCTAGCAAAAAGCCCAAGTTCCAGATGTATTTTTTCCCTTTTTGTTTTTAATAAAATTTACCCTTTTTAAGAACAGGATTGGATTTTTGGTGTCCTAAGAGATTTGTGCATGTTGTCTGATTAGCTGATAAAACAAAGGAAATTAGCTGTGGCTCTTTCTCAGCTCTTCCCCAGAGGGGGAGTGAAAGGGCTTGAGGGTACCCCACAGGGAGGAATTCCCAAGTGCTCCTTTCTGGGTTCAAACGGGTTTTTTTGCATTTGGGTGGTGGCAGCATTTACCAAGCCAAGGTCAGAGAGAAGCTGTAACCTTGGGAGTTTAATACAACCCTGGAGTGGCAAGTATTAATTTTTAAAATCCTTGCGGGCCCCCACTTCCTGCACTCGAGGCGCCAGAGTGGGGATTCTGCCTTGACAAGCGGTTACCCACCTTGAGCAGTAACTGGAGTTCTTCAAGATGTGTGTCCCCATGGGTGTTCCACTTCAGCTGCACCTGAATCCTATGGCTTGGATCAGAGATTTTTGGTAACGGTGCCCTTTCCGCCCACACATGCACCCCACACATCCTCGTGCTCTGCACCAAGGCTATATGGAGCTGTGTGGGCGAACCTCCCTCAGTTCCTTCCTCACCCACAAGGGAGTCTCCAAAGCAGAGGGGAAGGAGGGTGACTAGTGAAGCCCCTACAAGGACACAAGGTGAGTAACCTCTCCTTCTTCTTCGAGTAGTGTCCCTGTGGGTGCTCCACTTCAGGTGATTCCCAACAAGTAGTTCCCTAAGGTTCGGAGCAGAGTCCAATACAGAAGAGAGAACTGCATTGCCTACAGCAGCATGTGATTTTGCACCATGGCATAATGGTTAGAAGAGGTATGAAGAGAAGACCAAGGTGCCGTTCCACAGATGTTTGCAACTGGTACATCCTTAGATAAGGCTATAGACCTAGAATGTGCTATCACTCTTGACGAGGATTGGACATGAGTTCTGTCACAATAGTCTCAGTACAACCAGAGATCCACCTTGATAACCTCTGTTTCAAAACGGACAAACCTTTGTTTCTCTCTGCAATTGGTACAAGTAGCCCAGGAGATTTTCTAAATGGTTTGGTCCTGTCTAGGTAAAAGGCTAATGCCCTCCTGACATCTAGAGTATAGAATATAGCTTCTTGACTAATCTGATGCAGTCTTGGAAAGAAAACCAGGGGATGTATAATTTGATTAATGTGAAATTCTGAGAACGCTTTAGGTATGAATCTTGGATGGGCCCATAGCGACACTTTTTCTCTGGCGAATGCCATAAATGGAAGGGGTCCACCATTAAAGCCCCCAATTCTCCTATCCTTTGGGCAGAAGTGATTGCTACCAGAAAGGCTGTTTTCACAGATAAATCTAACAAACAAACAAACACGTAGCTAGTGGTTCAAATAGATGCTTCATGAGGCAATTAAGGACTAGGTGCAGGTCCCAGCTAGGAGTGGAGACTCTGATTTTGGGAAGACATTAGACCAGGGGTCTCAAACTCCTGGCCCGCGGGCCATCTGTGGCCCGAGAACCTCCCCATTGCGGCCCGCGGAGGAGAGACGCGAGGAGAGACGCAGGCAGACATGCTGCAGACAATGTCCGCTGTAGACACTACTCCCCATAGCTCCAATTGGCTGGGAGAGAGGGACAGAGATATCATTATTAGTTGCCGGGCAGAGTCAGCCATGGAGGCAGCATCATTAGTTACTGGGCAGAGTCAGCATCACTTTTTTCCACAATAAATATAAACAAGTCAAAATACCAAACACAACTATCTGATGCACACCTTGCTGCAATCTTGAAGGTTTCAATTGCTCACTCACGGAGGCCAAACATCAACAAACTGACAGAACTGAAACGTTGCCAGGTGTCTGGCAAACACTAAAAACTCTCTGGCAGGCGAAGAATTGTACAAAGTTGTATGACAGCTTTATTATTTCTAAGAAATTCAAATTAAAATATACAATATAAATGTTTTCTTTTCTGAACACCATCTACAGTGACATTATTGGTCCACTGGGAGGATTTGAGGACTGGCACTGGCCCTAAGGTAAATTGAGTTTGAGACCCCTGCATTAGACAAACCTGTTAGGAATCTTGATGTAGTTGCGTGAGCGAACAGCGAAAAAACCCCTGTGGTTTTGTTATTGTATGTTATTGCTGCTAAGTGTACTCTGATGCAATTAACAGAAGACCCAATGTCTTCAATTCCAGTGGGCAATCCAATACCCAGGGAAGAGGAGAGCGAGTTGGCAAAATCCAATGACTGTTACACTGAAGATATTATCGTTTCCATTTCTGGAGGGAAGTATTTCTTATAGATGGTTTTCTACTATTTAATACAATTTGCTGTTCGTCTGAGGAACAGGATATCCCTATTCCTGAGAACCACTGAGGTACCATGCTTGGCGTCTCAGATTCTGCAAGCTGGGGTGAAGTGTTCGACCAGCACCCTCAGTTAGTAGGTGAGGACTGATTGAAAGATTCCATGAAGGACAAGAGGTTAGATTAGATTAGATTAGATTAGATAGGGATACCAGACTTGTCTTGGCCACATTGGTGCAATCAGTATGACTCTGGCCTGATCTTCTTTAATCTTGTTGAGAACCTTCAATAGTAACAGTGTCAGTAGATACATGTGGAGAAGTCCTTTTGTCCAGGAGATGAGAAATGTGTCTCATACAGATATGGGATCGAGCATACCCGGAACAATAATGGATGCATTTTGCATTGGCTGCCATGGCAAACATATCGACCTCGAGGAACCCCCAAGCTAAGAAAATCACGTGGAGAACTCTGGAATTTAATTCCTATTAATAATTTAGAAAGAAATGTCTGCTGAGGTCATCTGCCATGGTGTTCTGAATACCTGAGACATAAGAAGGAAGCTGAGATGACTATGTGGCTGACTACATGAATGGCTATGCACCAATTCCAGAGTTTTATTGTTCCAGCACAGAGTGATGGGGAACATATACCTCCTTAATGGTTGATATAATACATGCATGCTACATTGTCTGTCATTATCTTTACTAACTTTGATCTGATTAAAAGCAGAAAGTGAAGGTAAACATTTTTGACTGCTCTCAATGCCAAAAGGTTTATGTAGAGAAGCAACCATTTGCTCTACGCCTGGCATTCCCAGGCAAAATAACGAAGATGACAACTCTAGGAAGGGGAAGTTCTTAACAACTATCTAACTATATCTAGGAATAAAAAGATATATTTTTTCAGAGAGAGATAAAGGGGAAAAAACCAACGAGAATAACTGTTCCAACACTATAAACACTGGAAGGTAAGTAACTATAAACTAACTATTCTAGGTAAATGCTAAGCATTAGAAAACAGGCACACATTGTAGCCTCTGTCTCAGGCTGAGGGCAGTTGAAAAGGAACGACGTGTAGTTCACCCACACAGTCCCATATAGTCTCAGCACAGGTCATGAGGATTTATGGGGTGCATGCGTGGGCTAAATGGGCACCGCTACCGAAAATCTCCGATCAAAGGCGCAGGCACACCTGAAGTGGGCTGCCCACAGGGACACTACTCAAAGATGAAGGAAACATTACTCAGGCACTCTCCCTGCTCAGAGCTGTAGCCAACGTTCCTCCTTCTTTGTCAGTTGTTCCTTCGGTATAAATTAAACTGTGATCAAATCTGAAGATGACCCCAAACAAGAGGGGCAACAGATACAAAGAAGAGCAGAACCAAACTAGAGTCCTGGAGAGATCAGAGCAGGCTGCAAGGAGCCATGGAGCCTGGGCAAGGGAAAGGAAACGAACAGCTGAGAGACAAAACTGGGATTTTGCTAAGCAGCTGCAGCGAATATCTTCTCTACTTACTACTCTCTTAATATGCATTCTGCATGCAACCAAGCCTTCTAGTTGCAGCAGGGGAGACATGGGACTGGGAGAGGTGGCATCCATGAGAAGGTTTTTGTCTGAAGACCTTACCCACAGTATGTCAAATGCTGCATGTCATGCAAACTGGATCCCATGCACTTTACACCATTAAATCATCAGCGATGGCTGAGGGAGAGACAGAAATGAATGGGATTGGATGAGGGGTAGAGAGCTAATCCAACAGTTTGGGGGGAGTAGGAAAGTTCCAAGAAATTACACATAGGAAACAGCTGAACAAATGCCTAAGGTAGGGGTGAGGATCTTAATTGGTTTCCAGTATCTCTTTCTCCTTGGAAAGGGAAGAGCATCCTCTTCCCCCTGCATTTCATACACTTATGTGGCCCAGTGGCCAGAGCATTGGACTGGGACTGAAGAGACCTGGGTCCTATTTCCAGATACGCCATGTGACCTTGGGCCAATCACTACCCAATCTGTGGCTCAGCTTCCCTAGCCCTAAAATGCTACTCACTGCCTTTGAAATGAAAAGTGCTATGAAACCACTAGATATTATTGTGATTATTCTCCCATGTCCTTGATTCAGTTTGACTCAGCTACTGTGGAGGGGAAGGTCTCTGCCACATCCAAATATTTTAAGAAGATTATCGCACTATCCAGCTTCCCTGTCTGCTGCTGCCTGTTCCCCACCCCTTTACACAAACTCACATGCACCCAGCACCCACAGGTTATTCTAGAGCAGGGATTCTCAACCTTTTCTTTCTGAGGCTAACCCAACATGCTATAAAAAGCCCTGGGCTCTCTAGCAGTGGGGTTTATCAGGCTGTGGCCACCCAAAGACAGACGGACACCTCCATTCAAGGGGTCCCCATTGACAGATTCTGTGCAGGATGATTGTTCCTCTCCCCACGGCAAGCTGTGTTTGATGCAGAATTCTAGGTTACTTGGGGCCCCCAGCTCTCAGGCGGCCACTCTGCTGCCACTGCTCACAACATTGGTTTGTTCTTCTTCCATCTCCCAACTACACAGGCCTTGTCTTCAATGGGGTAGGAGATGAAGGGGGAGAGTGGGTTGCTCAAGATAAAATCCCAGTGAAGACAAGGCAGTGTGTAGACTTCACATGAACTGGCAGATTGAATTACAGACTAGGCTCCCCATAGTTTTACCTTGACCTGCTAACATGTGAGAACTCCAAACCATCTCATCTGGGCTAGGATTTTACCTAATATTAGCTGACTCCAGGTAAGAACACACTTTTTCCTAATGATGACACAGCCACAGAGGCTTCAAAGCAGAACGCAAGGTCATCTCTGCAACCCTCAGCCAATGGCACTAAATACTCTGGACTTTCAGCACTGGCTAATGAACTATGGTTGCTGTGGTCTTGGTACTTGCTTCCAAGAATCACAGCACAGCCAAGTTCAACCCTCCTCCCAATACCAGTCCTGCCTCCTGTGCCCCAACAGCACAAGACCACCCCCACAATAGCTCCCCCATGGTCTCATATTCCCCACCAGCCACCCTCCCAACTCCCAATCTGACCTGCTACCTTCCCCAGTAGGCACAGTAGAAGGAAAAGCAGGATTTGGAAGAGCTCCCAAGTAAGGGGAAAGGCAGGGTCAATCGAGACTCTCTGCAGGCAGAAGTCCCAACTTGCTCCCCCACCAAGCAGCCCAACAGCTCCATGGTGTCTCCTCCAAACCCTTGGATATTAGAGAGCCCTGCATGTTTAAAGGGATGACAAGTAAAAAAAAAGTTTAAAGTAAGTTTCAGGTTCCGTCTCTGCCCTTGATCCCCCCCCCTGCTATGTCTGGTACATTTACAACCACACTTGCTATTTTTAAAAAGGTTTCTCTCTCCACCGTGACTGTGTGAAAGGCATACACCAACAACAGACCACTCTGGGTATGCAGACAAAAAAGTAAACAAGCTGAAAGACTGGATTTTCCATCTAATCTCAGTCAGTTACAGGAATCCTAGGTGTCACCTGTAGCAATAACAGGAATAACTTTTTCAGACAGGAATGTGATTCTTACACAGATGCTGTCCCATAATGCCTGGTTAACCTGCATGTCACCAAAGGGTTAGTATAATTGACTGAATACAAACCATTCTACAACATACCAGGATTTGCGAATCCAAATTCCCTTTCTGTTTCTCAATCAAGTTGGCAAGTTCATCATAATACAGAGCCAAGGCCTCAGGACTTTGCTCACAGCAGTAGCTCACCAGATCGAGCAAGATGGAGAGCTGCAAAGAAGGACCAATGACAGGGGGATAATACATACCCTACCCACCAGCTTGATCAGACACAGGCAGGATCCACAGCTCCCCCTTCTCCACCCTCCAAACTCTCCCACTGAGCCACAACCCCCACAAACCCCTGCCTAGCCCCTCTCACTGACATACAAACCCCACAAGCTGCTGCCTTTCTCCACCCACCTGACCGCTCGTATTATGTATTTGTGTTACGGCACTGACTAGCAGCCCCAGTCATGTGCCAGGACCCCATTCTGCTAGGCACTGATGAACTCCTCGGAGGAAAGTGGTTACAGACCAAGCACAGACCCTATCTTCCCCCAAAGGGCCTCACATTCTCCTCTCTGCAGACACACAAACCTGCCTTATCCCATTCCTGGGCCCTGCACTGACACAAATAGCCCATTCGTCCAGTGGGATCCTGACCTCTCCACAGAGACACACTCCTCTGCCTTTCACCCCCCTTCCCGGCACAATCTCCTGGCAGCTGCATGGACTCCAGTCTCCCTTCAGCACACGCAGTGTCCTGGCACTCACCTGTCTGCAGTGCTCTTCACTTTGCTGCGTTCTCTCCAATGAACACCCATCTTCTTTACTTCTGAAATCAACAAGCTCTTTTCACTGCACAGTACACTATACAGCGAGATGCTCAAACCTGTTTATACTAAGATACAGGGCTCCCTGCCCTGGAGGAATTACTCGTGGGAAAGATGGGCCTACCACAAAGGCACACGCCTAACTGCCACTGCCTAGGCCCAAGCACTTCTTCAGCCCAGTTTTAAGTGTCAGCACAGTCAGGAAATGGCAGAGAGTAATAGGGAGATTCTTGGAGCATCATTAAAAAGTGCTCTTGTTTCCACTGTCAGAATTGTAGGCATAAGACTGTTGATTAATCTAAAGGATGGCTAGGGCTGCACTGTCTATGGAAAGTTCAGGTGAATCATTGGAGCACATATGAACATAAGAACGGCCATACTGGGTCAGACCAAAGGTCCATCTAGCCCAGTATCCTGTTTTCCGACTGCCCAATGCCAGGTGCCCCAGAGGGAATGAATAGAACAGGTAATCACCAAGTGATCCATCCCCTGTTGCCCATTCCCAGCTTCTGGCAAACAGGGGCTAGGGACACCATCCCTGTCCATCCTGCCTAATAGCCATTGCACACACAATGCAATACTTCATAGCGGGTAAGAACTTTCAATAGCAAAGAGAAACTTTACAGGAAGACAACAGAACCATTGTAAAGTAGCAGTGTATTAATCTGCTCTGCAGATCTCCAATACACACTCCCCACCAACACGCCCTGCTAGAATATCAAGCCTACTTTACAGTGTCCTTTTCATTAGGTGCTCTAGAGACAGTGTTATGCAGAAGAGCACCTTTGAGAGCTGCTATTGGGAAGTGTGCTGGCTCATGGGCCTGGAGAGACAGCTAGACTGGGCTTTTCTCTCCATGTAACATAACAGTGAGAGCATTTTTTGAAGACAACCAAGTGAGTGAATTGTGTGATCCTTCACTTTATGCTGTGACCTCTGAGACCCTCTAGTGAGCCCTGGGGCTTTCAGCAGCTCTGAAAAGTTACATAGGAAGTGTGCTAGATCTTAAATGGAACTCAAATAAAAAGCCATTTAAACTAATCCTGAAGCCTCTTGTTCCAGGTATGATCCCTTAACAGCCCCCCTGGCTGTGCCCACTGTCCTGCATACTCAGCATATAGTGCCACATCCCTGCACAAGAAATTCATAGATTATAAAGCCTGAAGGGACTATTGTGATCAGTCTGACCTGTCTGAATTAATTCTTGTCTGAATTAATTTTTATTTGAACTAAAACAAAACTTTTAGAAAAACACCCAATTTTGATTTAAAAATTCCAAATGATTGAGAATCCACCACAAACCTTGGTAAATGGTTCACCGTTAGAAAGTTGCACCTTATTTCCAGTCTGAATTTGTCTAGCTTCAACTTTCAGCCATTGGCACTTCTTACACGTTTGTCTGTTAGACTTAAGAGCACTCTATTATCAAACTTCAGTTCCGCACATAGGTATTATAAACTGCGATCAAGTCACCCATTAACCTTCTATTTGATAAACTAAATAGACTGAGTTCCTTGAGTCTCTCATTATAAGGCATGTTTTTCAATCCTGTAATCATTCTTGTTCTCTGAACCCTCTCCAATTTATCAAAATCCATCTTGAACTGTGGACACCAGAACAGGACACAGCATTCCAGCAGCAGTAACACCAGTGACAAATACAGAGGTCATATAACCTCTCTACTCCTACTCAAGAATCCAGTTTTTACATCCAAGGATTGTATTAGCCACAGAAGCTCATGTTGCACTGACTGTCTACCACGATCCCAAACCTGTTCCTGTCACAACTCCTTCTGATGCTGATCCAGGCATCTCAGAATCAGCATTATCAGGAAAGCAGTGGCAGGACCAGCAGCAGGAGAGCACCTTTTCAAGGGATACACGGGACAATAGTGTGCAAAAAATGTTTTTCAGTGTTTTTCTTCCAGTGAGCCTTAGAGTGACCACCACAAATGATGTGACTGTCCCATTTCTCCTCCCCTCTTACTAGCTCTGGTTATATCAGTCTGGCTAGAGCAGGTTAAATGACAGTTGACAGGTTCTATTCCTTCCCCACCTCTTTGCTGCCATGCTGCCTGCCACGGTAATAGCACCAATAATCCCCATTTGTTTACACTTTGGAACAGTGCTAGACAGCCACTTCCTGATCACCATATGCATATCGTCCTGCAGAGAGAGAGAGAGAGAGAGAGAGAGAGAGAGAGAGAATGAATGAGGAGAGAGAGAGAATGAATGAGGCATTACAAGTAGTCACCATGTATGGATTTGTGTGTGTTAATGGTACTGCTGTGAATATCTCACTTTTCAACATGTCTGTCCTCAAAGCTTGCAATAGAGCTCATTTACTTCCCTGTTAATTTCCTTCACACAACAGGGCAGCCAGACCGTGTGAAGTACATCCTTGTAAGGGAAAACACATGTTGCGACTGACTAAACAGCAACCCAATACAACAGGGCGGTAAGTTTCAGCTGGCCTGTCCAGTTGCGTGTACCCCAACTCTCTAATGTCATAAATTGCATCTAAAAGGTGTCAAATAAGATATCAGTAGAAAGCGAATATCCTACTGATCATCAATATCATTGGGTGGTGTATGTATGGATGACAAATATATATTTAGAATTATGTTATCAAAGTGTGCCTGCCAGGCAGGGCTGAAGTTACCCCACACTAGACATAGCAATGTGGTTCTGCCACTTTGAAGTTATTTTCCAAGTTACATTAAGAAACAATGGGAATGCAATTTACAAAGAAGGTAAACAGGACCAGCAAGCCAATAAGGGGAGGAGATAGCCACTCAGCATCATGGCAGGGAGAGGGGAGTGTAGGAACAGATCAATTTGCATTTTAGCAAACACCAGCGGGTGAAAAACCCAGCATGGAACGTCCTTTACCAGGAGACTCCATGTCGCCTACCTCACAGCTTGACTAAACTTTTCTTTGGGGGAAACTCTTCAGAAGAATCCATTTCAAAGGTTCACTGGACTATAAAAGAGGGGCAAAGAACCCCAAGTAGCTTAAGAAGAGAAAGAAACCGAGCGCTTTGGACCTTGTGGGAGATCCTGGTCAGACGGGTGCTCAGCCATCTTGCTGGAAGGTAGATTGGTAAGCAAACTATCTTGAACAAAGACTGCAGCTTGTTGAGTTAAGTCTTAGCCACTAGAAAGTGTATTTCACTTTTATTCACTTGTAACCATTTCTAACACTATCCTTGATATCTGAACTCACTTAAAATCCTATTTCCTTTTATTAATAAACTTGTTTTACTTTTAATCTAAACTGACCCAGTTCTGTATCTGAACTGAAGTGATAGTCTACCGCAGTTAAAGTGATAAGCTGAGCACATTTTGTCACTTTAGAGGAGCAAACAAACATTATTTCTCTGAGCATTCCAGGAGAGGACTGGATACTTCAGAGAAGATGGTTTGGGGGAAATTTGGGACAGAGAGTGTGTTGGGGTCATCCCTGCATAAGGTAACTGGGTGACAAAGCATACAGTGGGGTTGTTGTGTTGTAGACAGGCTGCTGGAGTCAGAACTGCTTAACACAGAGACACTCAGTGCGTGCTTCTCTGTAGGTTATCAGTGTCCTGGTGGTGAATCACAGCAGCAGAGCATTAAAAGCACTCAGAATACAGGGCAGGCAGTGACACAGTCCTTCACTGTTTGGGTTGCACTCTGGAATGTGACAGTGACCTCCTTTACTATGGGGACACTGGCCACACATCCACAGTTAAAGATGCAACCAATGTTCCAAAATTAGGCTTGTTTTGACCTTTGTTCTAGTTATTTAGTTGAAGGAGCTATTAGTCCAGATTTTTTCTGTTTTTAATGAAAGTGTTCAGAAGGATATTTTTATTTGCAGGCTCTATACTGTTTCTAAGGCCAGGTCTCAACTTCCAATTTTCACAATGAAATAAATGTACTCAAGTTTTTTCAGCTACTTTTGCCTGACCACTGCCTCATTGACGGGTATGAAAATTCAGACCTATGTATTTGAACATGCTGTTGTTACAGTGTAATTGACTTGTTCCTGGGATGCTGTATAAGCAGCTGGAAGTCAATTCAGACATAAAATGGATTTGGTAACACACATTTGTCCTCTAGAGTTTTAGATATCAAACTACAGATAACAAAGCTCTGAAGTCTAACACTTCACTGCAGCGATGCAGCAGAGAAAATACTCCTTTGAGGAGGGTAACTCTTTAGGGGCGGAGTCTCTTTTGTTTCTGTCTTGCAAACCTTAAGTGGCCTGTTGGAGAGAAGCTTCCCGCAGCAGACCTACTGGGGGTGCAGTAGCTGAGCTATGCTTCCTGAAGAATGCCTAGGGTGTGTAGAAGCCAAGTTCTGCTACTGTACCCCTCAGAATGTGTGCAGGAAGGGAGTGTCTCTCCAGTGGAACTAATCAGGTGTGCGGTAGCAGCAGGGAGTTCCTTCTGTGTGGAAGACAAATGAGCGCCACAGGAGAAAAGTCTGGAGCAGGAAAGGGGCTCACAACCATCAAACTTGGGGGGAGGGAGGGTAAAGGGAGGAAATTTTAAAATTAAAAAGGTACTGTGCACCATAAATCCCCACATGCAAGAGGGCTGTACAGGCTGCACCATCCTGGGCCTGCTGCTGCTGTCTCCACAACACACAAGCTCTGCAAACTAGCACAGCAAGGGGAGAAAGACCAGGGACTTGCTTCCTTCCTGTCCCCATTGTCTCTCTCCCCCTCCACTTACCTGAATATAGCTGTCTTCCTGCCTCTGGCTGAATGCCAACTCGCCAAGAATGTAGAAGAGTTTCCGAATTTGCTGTGGATTCAGTTTCTCCGTATAGTCTAAAATGTTCTGTAATAGATAAGTGTCAAAGTAGCCACAATACT
Organism: Terrapene triunguis; assembly: GCF_002925995.2. NCBI lineage: Eukaryota > Metazoa > Chordata > Testudines > Emydidae > Terrapene > Terrapene triunguis. Next base: position 634,418 of record NW_020664661.1, on the reverse strand, counting down.
CTGACAGGTCCTTCTCACACTCCAAATAGCACACCTGATTGTCAGTAACAACAATTGCTACCACTGTGAATTCAAATTAAAGAAGCATCTATGCATATGTCACCTCTGGGCTACATTACTGCAATTCCCCATGACTGAGGCTGAAAGGGAAGACATGCAAAATGTAGCTGCCCGCTTCCTCCATGGCTTTGGTCACTAGGAGCATGTTAAATCTGTGCTCCAGTCCTTCTACTGACACCCATTCTGCTTCTATTGCCACGTTAAGGCTTTGATCCTAGTTTCCAAAGCAAGTCCCAAGTGCATTAATGATCATGGTGGGATGGAGAATAATATGGAAAATGATATAATGCCATTGTATAAATCAGTGGTGTGGCTTAGTATCATCTGGATACTATGTGCAGCACTTGACACCCCATCTCTGAATGGATATTGCAGAACTAACGGGGGTTCAGAGAAGAGTGACAAGAATGAGCGAGTGCCTGGAGAAATTCTCCTAGGAAGAGAAATTGAAAAGATTGGGGTTGTTACCCTACAGAGTGGGCAGACAAAAGGGACATGACAAAAGTCTATAAAATAGTGAATGATCTAGAGAAGGAAGATTAGGAGGGCTGTTTGCTCCTTGTTCTTGTGATGAGAGGGGGAGTTCAATGACATTGAAAGGTGCCAAACTCAAAACTGATAAAAGGTAATTCAAACATTGGATCTTGACCAAAACTAATATTCTGGTAGTGATGCCTACAGCTAAGGTTGCCTAACGCTTTCCATTACAAGCCTCTGTTTCAATTGCTCACAAATTGTAACCATTTAGATTGGAATTTTCTACACCTGGTCTCTGCCTTGGGCTACTTTTTTTCCTTTATGAAAATGGTTGTTTCCCAGAACAAGGCTAGTTTTTCCACTACTTGGTAATTTTGCTCATGTTAATATTTTTATCCAGCTATTTCTCTGAAAAGCACTAGCAAGTCCATGATTTGGAGCAGGAATTTGGAATTTGCAAGGGATGATCTTGGGGTCAAGGGGGTGCCATTTGCTGTTGCCATGAAATGTATCAAATTATAAGCCTCCCAAAAGTGCCAATTGCACATGCTCAGTAGAGCTTTATGGAGGATTCTTGCTAAAATCTCTGAACATTCTGTCTGTGTTGAGCATGCTCTATCCCCATAGAGATCTCTATGTGCCAAATATACTAAGCATCCTTGACCTCTACAGAGCTCACCACCTGCCTAATGCACAAAATATGCTCCCCAGACTCCATTGAGCCTCATACAGATTAGGCATAAAGCTAAAGCTCTGGGTTGGTTGCGATGCACTACTGCTGCTATCTCACAGTTTGGCTTAGGGGAGGGTGTATTGGGTTGGCATTAGGAGGAGACCATGAATTTATTATTGAGCAAATTCTAACAGCCCTACCTCCAAAGACAGGCATATATAATTTCCCTCCATTTAATGAGGGGGTAAGCGAGAGGTTGAACAAGGTCACTTGTAGCAGAGCTGAGAATAGAACATGGGTCTCTAACATGGCAGAGCCAAGCCTCACCCATTCAGCCACCCGTGAGGCACAATGTGCCAAATCTAAGTGCTTTGCTGTGCTGTCTATAACCACTAGACCATACTCCCCTCCAAAGCCAAGAATAGACTGCAGAATTACCAACATTCCCCTGCTGTCTAATAAATAATTATGTAAGTTACTTGCAAAGGTGCACTGCATTTCCCCTAATGATTGGTCCACAGAGGGTATTAGGCTGTTATCCTCAGAGTCTAACAGTTGTTCCTTAGCTGGAATGGTAGAGGTCTCTGCTGTGGATACAAAGGTCCAGCACATGCAAGGGTAAATATGGTTCCTCATGAAGGAATTTCTGATTTTTTTTTCATTTTCCTTTTTAAAAATCCTAGCAAGTTACATACAAAAACCCTATATTAAAAAGAACATTATGACTGCAAAGTCAAGCCATTCTCAGTTAGGAAATGCTTGATTTAAGACTGCCTACACAACTTTAATTTGGTCGTCCTGCGTGTAGGTCCCATTCAGGGTACAGGATGGGCAGCGGTTCTGTCCCTGTTAGCCAAGTCCATTATAATGCATATGCACAAGGAAACCAAATTAAGGTTGCATGGGCAACCTTTTTTCTGACACTTTAACTTTTGAGGGCTGGACTTTATAACCTTAATGTTCTTTTACCAACTTTTTTAAAAATGCAATTTGTTTTTTGTATTTTTTAACAAACACAAAAAACAGAAATTCCATCACAAGGAATCATATTGATCCCCCAACTTGGGTCATCACAGGATTTTGATCTTGAGATCCACAGCACAGACCTCTATCACTTGTGCTAACGAAGAAACTGGTAGCATCAGTAGGTTGTTATCCTCAGTGTGGGTCAGGCATTAGAGGAAGATGAGAGCCACACACTTTGCCAGTAGGTTTCAGAGCTATCTGCCAGAAAGCAGAGACTCAGGACTCTTGGGTTCAATTCCAAGTTCTAGATGGGAATGTGCTCTAGATCTTTCTGGCCCTGCACTCCCCATGCCACAAGCTTGTCGTTGTCTCCCACACCTACCTCCATTTCCCGCACCCTCTCCATATCGCCTCCCAGGCTCCTACCTCATCCCCACCCCTATTCTTATCCTCCCACTCCCCTATACTCCCAAGCTCTCATCCCCAACATGAAACAGCAGTAGGTCAAATCACACTAGAGAACTTTTAGTGTGCAGCAGCAGGGTCCACACAGTTAGTGCATGACACATTGGAGTGCTGTAGATTTACACCTGTAACAGGACAGCTGGGCCCTGTGATTAAAACAGGTCAGTTCCCCTGTGCTAGAGCAGGTGCTCACAGCTGAGCTAATTAGAGGTGCAAGGGCTGCACCTGGGCTATAAATGGTCAGAGTGTATTCCAGTGAGGGCAGAGCTGGAAGGGGAACCACAGAGAAAAGCTTCAGGGAGAGAGAGTATCTGCAGTCATCCCCGAGGACAGGAGTGGGGCTGGGTAAACAAGACCCAGCCGAAAGTTTTGATATTCTTTTGGGAGAAGGCAAGTCAGGCCTTGCATTTTCTCCAGCTGCTCTGAGACCAGGAAGGGGCAGTACCTCAGGAAGGAGGGGCTGTGCCCATCTTAAGGCTGGGTGGAAGATTTTTTTGTATTTGTTTTTGGTACTTTGTGTTAATAAAAAACAGATCCCCAAGAAAGGCTGTAATTGGATGAGAATGATGGTGTGGCATTTTTGAGGGACCCTGAAACAGAGGAAACGAAGGGCACTGTAGAGCAACCTCTGGCCATGATAGGGTGCCCAGGAGACAGCCTACCCTGTTACAACACCCACACACTAACATCCTATAGACAAGCCCTAAGTGTGGACCATTCACAAGCAGATACACTACCTTCACAAAGGTGGCATAGCGTATCAATGAGGAGGTATGCAGAGTCACCAGGTCAGTGAGCACATCCAGAGAAATGTCCATTTCTACATCATTTCCACCGCAAACGTGAGTCACCAATGCACTCACAACTTCCTGAAGGAAAAACCCACAAGAAACCAAGAGTGAAAAGCAAATAGAAAAATATCTGTTCTGTACCAGAAGACCCCTGGGACAACAACAAAGTATATGCTACACCATATAGGATGACAACCAAATAACAAGTCCATCATAAATTAAAGGAAAGGGCTAGGGATCCATGAGCTTAGATGAGAATTCCTCTCTTTTGCCTTGGACTCAGTACAGCTTTAATATTGTGGATTACTCCATCCTTTGAGATTGCTTCCATAGCTATGCAGTTGTATATGGTGTGACACGGCACCCCATATTCTTCGCAGTGATATTATTATGATATGATTATGACATAATTATAATGTATTTTATGCTAGATAAGTCAAGTCATGTGAGGTATCACTGGAAAGCTTATGATTTGCTGAACATGATTATCTTATTTGTATGCATGTATCATTTTTGTATCTGGAGATATGAATATTGACTATGTATCTGTATTTCAAATGTAGTTACACGTGGGTAACGCCCAGTAGACAAAATGCTTTCAGTCTAGATAGTGGGTGGGGAAGGGCCTATTCAGAGCAATGGGTCATTAGGAAAAAACAATAGGCCTTAGGAGAAGCTTATCTCCCACCTGGTGAGCTTTCCTGTGAAAGCTCCAAACTGCCTGTGTGTGATGGCTGCTATGTGGGACATGTGATGAGGCCACATGTCTCTAGACTCCATCTTGGGATGTCAGTATTTTTCCACAGACTGGTCTGGGAACCAAACTTTGAGAACAAAGGGTTCCCGCCATATGCAAAAGCTATCTAAGACAAGGAGCGACATCATCTGGTGTGCTTCGCTCCCCACACAAGAAGACTCCTGAAAACGCCTGAGGAACAAAGACTTAACTGCGGGAAGTGCTGGACCCAGGCTAAAGGGATTTTTAGCCTGTGAATGAAACAACTGGGGATTCCAACTGTAAAGCAAGTGCAGCTTGCCCCTTAAGAATCTGCAGCCTCCTTGTATCATCTCTTAGGGTGAGAATCTGCTATTCATATTGAATCTATTTAGTGTATTTAGCTTAGTTTGTGTTTTTTGTTTATTTTCTAGGTAATCTGCTTTGATCTATTTGCTATCACTTATAATCACTTAAAATCTATCTTTTGTAGCTAATAAACTTGTTTTTGCTTTATCTAAACCAGTGAGTTGGAGTGAAGTGTGTGGGAATCATAACTCAGGGGCAAAAGCCTGTTGCGTATTCCTCTCCACATTGAGGGAGGGGGTGAATTTTATGAGCTTACGCTGTACAGTTCCCTTTGCAGCGTAAAACCGTATAATTTTGGGTTTATACTCCAGAGGGGGTGCGTGCCTGAGGAGCTGTGAGTAGCCTTCCTATGCACAGGCTGGTCAGAAAGCCTGCTTGTAACTGCAGCTGGGTGTGCCCCTACCTATATGGATACTGGTGAAAGTGCAGGCTGGAGGGCTTTGCAGCTTGTCACAGCAGTACAGCATGAGAGGGAGCCCAGGCTGATGGATCAGCGAGCTCAGTGGTACCCCAGTTCCAGGTGGCACCCTGGGGGGAACCCGTCACATATGATTCCCATCTGCCATGGTCCTACTCATCCCTATCCAGATGCTCTATCTGTGTCCCAAGTGGCCCCATCACAAGAATACTTGGTTGGCATGTCCTGTATAGAACACTTTTTATCTTCAAAGTGCTATACAAATAGTAACTAATTCATCCTCCTCAGTACTACCCACAGAGTTCAGTTCTTAGCCCTCTGATTTCATATCTGCTTTCTCTTTCGATCATCTTAACCTGTCCTTTGCAGTACTCAACTGCACATTTCTTCTGACACCTGTATTTCTGCCAGTCTTGAACAAGAAAATCTGTGGCTTTGTCTCCGATTTGTTCACATAAAGAAATGTTTCAAAACCAGAAAGTCATCTCAAAATTCAACTGCATCTCTTCTAATTCCCTTCTCAGTTCAGAGCACATCTAATGTCCCCAATCTTGGCCTTATCCTTTAGCCTGATATCCAGTCCTTCAAAAGCCTTTGGTTCTATATGTAATTCCCTGTTTCCCTTCTGCACTCATGCTTGCACTGCTGTGGCTTCCTGATCACTCTTCCCAGGTCTCATCTTTCCAGATTCGATACATGCAGAATGCTGCTCCCTGCCTCAAGTGAAAGTAGATCACCTCCAATCTCACACAGCTTCACTGACTTCTCAGTCATTTCCAGAAGTAGTAGTAGTAGTAGTAGTAGAAGAGAGAGAGAGCCTGGAGCACTGGGCCTTCAAGATCTAAGGCCTGAACCAGAGGCTGTGAACCAAAGCCAGGCCATGGATTAAAGCAGATGCTTACAAGTTCACTGCCCAGTCCATGAACTTGACAAAGTTGTTGCTAGTGTATTAGGCACTAGATATGCACATAAATATATTCCAGCTAGTACAGATACATCCCAATCTAGTACAAGATAAGATGATTTGACAAAATAATAAATAGGGATGTTTTGTCTGAGATTTCAGGAACAAGGGGAGATAATAAACAGATGTCATAAAACACATAAGGTGGTGTTTAAGTTGTTTATCCCAGTTGTTTGTCTCAGTCTATAAATGTCAGGGTATCTCGCCTTAACTCTTTGTGTGGCCTACTGGACAGCAGAGATTCCTGCTGGTGACTGAGCTACTCCTTGCCCCTGGGCACTCACGTGTTAATGTACCTGTAGAACCAGGGCACTAGGACTGTGCCTTGAGGGCAATAAACCTGGCCAAGGGCCTTTGTCACTACACCGGGCCTGTGGTCTCTTTATGAGTAAAGGTCTGCTGAATTAGCAGGATGCCTTATCTGCTGCTAGTACCGATAATATTGACGCTCCAAGGACAGAAGCACTGGGCAGCCCGAACAGCATTACTGAGGCAATGACATTCCAGCCTTCAGCACTTAACAATACCAGATACAGTTCAAAATTGACTTTCTTGATTCACAAACCCTCCATGAGTTTCCAGTTGCTTTCCTGGACCTTCTCTCTATCAGCTTCTCTGTCTGTTCACTCTACTTAATTTAGCGCTGGTCTCCTCTATGTCATTCCTTAAAGTCTGGCACTACTGCGGACAGTCATTTTCTTTGCAGCTCCTGCCATTGTAAACAGCTCCCTGACTCGCCATCCCAGTTCATATAAACTGAAAGTATGGATGTTCTCCCCTACTCACACCTCAACTTGTTCCTCCATTTATTATTTAACTTTGTATCTGCATTATTGAGTTTATATAGCATTTTCAGAAGCAGTTTGAGTGAAAGATATTGTACAAAACAAGGTGAAAATATCTGTAACTCCTATGTAGAGGATTCATTGATCTCCAGGTTTATTTGATGTCCCTACTTCGATCTACAGCCTGTCAGAACTCATGTTTAACAGAGTAAAAGTATATGCTATTATATATTTCAAAATATACCTGCTGACAGTAAGAGTCAAAGGCTGCAAATGCTTGCTTGTACATGCAGCTGCCAAAGGAGACGACACATGGATCAGCAGAGTGCAGAAAGGTCTGAGAAAGTGACAGGATTGATGGGAAGAAGTCTTTGATAACCTGAAAGACAGACATCATGACAGAGACATGAGATTCCCATGATTACTATTTGCTTTCAAAGCTTCCACATCCCTCATTTTATGAGTTCCAACTTGAGGAGCACTGCTCTTTATTCTCAAGATCCCTAGTTAGTTTAGTAGGTGATTCCCTGGCCTCTAACTCTCCCACCTCACTAGATATGGGCTGACGCCACAGCAGATTCCCACTTAGATTGTGATCTCTATAGGTCTGCTTTGCTTTCAAAACAATGAAGAACTTGTCCACACAAGAGCTTTTTTGCAGCAACAGAGTATAGCTGCACTGGTGCAAACTCCTCATGCAGACATGCTGCACCAGTGTAAAATCGGACTTGAACTGGGTGACTCATGCAAGTCAGTTTACAACAGTCTACACTCAGGTTTACACTGGTGCAGCTAAACTAGTAACTAAAAACCCCCAGGGCAGACAAATGCTCAGTCTTCATGCCCTGCTTTAAGTTGTAGACAGGCACTGTCTGTCCGCATTCGTGGTCCCTTCTCCTTGTAACTATAGGCACTCAAGTCAGACACATGTACACATCTAAATGCAGACTATTTTATACTAGCAATAAGGTATGGGTTTAAAAATGTAAAGTCTAAGAAAAATGTGAGGCAGAGCAGCATGTCAGGCCTTTGAGGAGGGTGTCACTTGTGGTGGGGAGACAGAGAGAAAGAGGGCTTCCTAAGATCTGCAGAAGAACCAGAAGCCTATCCTATGCTGCAGGGCAGAGAAGGGCAGTTTTTCTCCAGCAAATCTTGGGAAGTCCACAGGAAAGTTGACAAGGTCCAAGAGACAAGCTCTGGAAGTGGGTCTTTGTTTCTAATCTGTAAAGAGCTGAATCACAATCTGCCACATCCCAGGAGGTGGAAAGGGGAATGCTCCCAGTGTGCAGAATCTCAAAGTAGCAGCAGTACTCACCAATGAGTGATTTCGGAAGGCGCTCTGTAGCAGCTGCTCTGGCACACAGCCCAGTGGAATCTTGTTCCTCAGCACTCTCTCAATTTGCTTCCTGCTCTTGGTGTTTGTAGTATGGATTAGCAGCAGAACTATCAGGTCCAGAACCTTTCACAGAGGAAATAATCACTAATCATATATTCATTATGCAGTGGAACAGAAAATTTCTTGCCGATATTTCCTTTCTGCTAGCAGTGTCTCCCACAGTTCTCGGCTGCTCTCCTCTCTCTGTAGCTCATGGAGGCAGATCAGCATTTTGGTGCCACACAATCTGGCCCTGCTCCTTCTGCAACCACTTGGTGCCAAATGAGTTAGTCCCAAGCTCTAACAGTTGCATAATATCATTAACAAATATTCCAGAGATAATGAAATAACTATGTACATTAGATCAAGGAATGCTTTTAAGTCGTAGACAGGCACTGTCCTATTGTAACAATTCCACTTAACATCTGACCTTTGACTCATGAACCATCTAGAGTGGGTAAAATTGTGGGAGACCCTGCTAGCAGAAAGGAAATTATCATTAAGAAAACTTCCATTCTGCAGTCCTGCATCTCCCACAATTCTGGATGTTTGGGAAGTAACGAGCAGTGAACAGATATAGGGAGGGTTATGAAACAAAACTTCAAGAGGAAAGAAGTACCTGCCTTTTTGTGAGCTTACTCGAAAGCCTGCAGCACCATCCTGCCAAAAGAGGCATCTGCAGAAAACAGAAGGTCCACGCCGTAGTGCTTAATGAAGATGTTAGCTGTAGACCAAGTGGCCACTTTGCAAATTTCTGAACTGAACCCACTTGCTCGTTCCACCCAGGAGGTTGCTAAGGATCTCGTGGCGCGTACCTTAATCCCTTCTGGGACAGGAACCTCTGATTATTTATAAGCTTCCACAATACATAGTCTAATCCATCTATCAATGAAGGAATTGGAAGCTCCGAGTCCCTGGCATTTTCGGTGGAGGACACAAATAGAAAGCCTGATTTTGTGGATTCTGTATGTTTGAGAGATTTTCAACGCTCTTCCAACATCTAAGGTGCGCCACGTCTTTCCAGTTGGATAATAACAGAGTAGCTTGCCCATTAAATGAAACCAAACTCAGATCTCCTGTTCCAGTCCAGGAGCCCCCAGTGGAGTCAATTAAGAGGGCAGCACCTGGAGGCTACGAGGCCTGGCGAGAAAGAGACCTGGGGAAGCAAGGCAGACTGGTTCAGTCAGGAAGAGTAGAAGATGAGAGCTGCCAGAGAGGGAAGGTGGTTCCTGGGAAAGGGCTGAAGGCAGGAAAACAGCAAGAGGGGTTTGCTGGCTGGTGTCCCCAAGCCAAAGAGAGAGGGCCAGAGAGCAGAAGGAGCAGAGGGAGATGCCTGCTGGCTCTAAGCCAGAGAGCTGGAGTCAAGGGCCAGAGGGGGTGAAGGCAGGGGAAGAAGGGAAGTGCTGACATCTCCTCACCAAAGAGCTGGTCCCCGGAGGAGTCATAAGAGGGCCAGGGAGAGTGAGGGATGCTCCCAGCAGAAAGGCTGGGAAGAGCAGGGTTGAACCCCAGAAGTAAGAGCTGGGGTGACTATCCTGGCAGAGGGGCAGAGGAGGACTGACAAGAGTCCAGTGAGAACAAAGCTGGGTTTTAAAATCTACATGGACTGGGGTGATATGGACTGTTTCAGGACTTTTGCATTCTAGACTTTTGCAATTCGTTTAGTTAATAAACTATGGTTAGGGACTCATATGGTGAGGTGAGGGGCCATTTGCTAAGCTGCCCTGAGGGAACGAGGGGGCCTCCTGGAGGAGGCTACTCATTCACATGGATGTTGTGGTTTTAGACAGAACAAAGGAAGCACAGCCTCTTGGGAAGTGTGGAAGAAGGAATTTACCTTAGCAAGAAAGGATGCTGGTGTCCCAAGCCCCACCTTGACCTCACGGAACACTCAGTAAGGCTCACATATGGATAAGGCTGCCAGCTCCGACATTCCCTCCTGGCAGACATGACAGCTACTAAGAACAAGTCTTAATGGATAAATGAAAGGCCAACACTGGAGTCAGAGGCTCAAAGGGATGGCTGGCAGGGCCCTCAAGCTAGCATTAGGTCCCATGCTGGGAAGACTGGCCTGAGACTACTAGTCTGGCTAATCGGACTGCTAGAAGGAATCTGTCTATCTGTGGATGGTCTGCAAGGGGGCCAACGATCCTACAAATAGCACAATACTAAGAGCAGACACCTGACATGAAATGATATTCAGCTGAAGGTCTCTGTCTATGTCTTCTTAGAGAAAGTCCAGAATGGCTGGAATTCCAGGATTTCTGGGATTTACATTGTGCTCTTGGTACCAGTTCGGTTCAGCAGAGCTGTGTTGCAATCTACACGTTCGTGAACTCCTACCCACCTCTGATGGTACTGCTTTGGAATCACCTAATATGGAATGGACATGAGCAAGCATTCAAAGAAGAAAAGACAGTTAACTTTTCCGTAAGTGGTGTTCTTTGAGATGTGTTGCTCATGTCCATTCCACAACCCACCCTCCTTCCTCACTGTTGGAGTTTCTGGCAAGGGTGCTGGGGAGCTGGCGGCACCCCTTATACCACGCCATGCGGACGCCACTCCAGAGGGCGCCAGAGCCAGTCCCCTATGGATACTGCTGAGGGAAAAACTTCTGGCATCGGTGCATGTGGCGAGCACAAACACCTAATATGGAATGGACATGAGCAAGCACTCGAAGAAAAACAAGACCTTTTAGTGCTTTCCTCTCAATGGTCAGGCTGTTAGTAGAAGCTGTCTTGGGTCTGGTTGAAGAACAGGACCTTTGAAAGGCTGTCCGGTCTCCACAGAACCTGGAGTGGGAGTTCCAGTTTCAGCTCTATCAGGTTGAGAACCAAGGTTTCCTTGGCCCATGAAGAGTTATAAGAATTACCGTCATCTGCTCTCATTTTATTTTCTGAACCACTTTCCTCAGTAGCAGACAGGGTGGAAAAGCGTCAAGTAGGCCCTCTGTCCAACTGTGCGATCAGGCATCTGTGCGCCCAGGGCTCTGGAGTCTGCCTCACTTGTGAAGTATTTTGGCTTCTTTGCATTTGTACGATTCACAAACGGGTCAGTTAAAGGGACACAGAACGTCTGAATGCTGAGTCCTGATTCAGGCATCCTTTGGAGTTGTTGACCCAGCACCTGGTGAGACCATCTGCCCTTTCGTGGTTCAGGTCCACTTTGATGTGGATCACCCTGAGGAAAAGGCAGATCTGTTACTTCCACCTCACTATTTCCATTGCTTCCACATGTAGTGCTGGACGCCTTGTTCCCCACTGGTTGTTTAAATATGCAAACGTAGTCATATTGTCTGATTGAACCAGGACATGGTTTCCCCTTAGAGTGAGCTGGAACCTTTGCAGAGCTAGCTGGACAGCTCTCAGCTCTAGGAGGTTTACGTGGTTTAGCCTTTTCCTCCTAGCTCCAGAGGCCCTGGGCTGTTTGGGTCTCCAAGCGAGCTCCCCAGCCCTCCAGGCTGGCCTTGGTTGCGAGGACTAAAGGATCTGGAAGGCAGATGGGCATGCCTTTGCAGGCATTATCATGGACTGACCACCATTGTAAGGAGTTAAATACCTGTGTTGGAACCTATGCTTGATCTTTCATGTGCTCCGGGGAATGGTCCCACACCTTTAGTATGAAGGCTTGAAGACATTTGATGAGTGATTGTGCCCATGGAGTGATGCCTATGCACAGTACTATGAGTCCTAGCACAGCACAGTGCTATGGTAGGCCTGCTGCATCTCTGGAGCAAGATAATACATTTCTGGATTTTCTGAAACCTTTCTAATGATGGGTAGACCTTTGCTATCAAGGTGTCTATTTCTGCTCCCAGGTGGTTATTCTGTTGGATGGAACCAGATAACTTTTCTTGGCACTGATGATGAAGCCGTGCCCCTGGAGGAGATTCAACATCCAAGATGTGGTCCTCTGCACTGCTGACTGCGATGGAGTTCTGATTGGGATGTTGTCAAGAATAGGGTACAGGTGAGTTCTCTGTAACATGAGTCTGACTACTACCACCATCTCTGTAAAACCCTGGCAGCCAAAAACAGGCCAACCAGGAGCATTCAGTACTCATAATGTTTCCTGCTGTAGGTGAACCTCAGAAGTCTGCAGTGGCACAATCGGATGGGGCTATGGAGATATGTGTCTGCAAGAGGTACTGAAGTCAAGAAGTCCCTCTGGACACGGAAGACACTGTACAGGCCAGGGTCTCCATCAGAAACATTTTCTTCCTCATCCACTTGTTCAGCCTTTTGAGGTTGAGAATGGCTCTGATACCCACCATGTGCTTCTGCACAATGAAGAAGATGGAGTACAACCCGACAAACCTTTTTCTGAGGGAACAGTCTCTATCACGCCAATATTCAGAAGATGAGATATTTCACTCTGGATCAAATTGTGTTTTACAGGGTCATTGAAACCTGGTGACTGGATGAAGAATGGATGGAGTGGAGCCCACAGTTTGAGGGACTATCCCTGGCTCACTATCACCCTCATTAACTTCTCTGTGGTTGAAGAAAACCATTTCTCTAGAAAAATGGGAAATTCTGCCCCCTCGCTTCTCTCCTGGGCGGAGGCCTACAAAATCTTCATCATAAATTAGATTTTAGGGGACTTGAGGTCCCTCTGGACTTTCCCCCTGGACTTTGACCCTACTGTCTTCCCTTGGGGAACCGGTTGTCCCTTCGCAGGTACCTCTGTGAGGACAAGTAGCGAAAGGAGCATCTCTGTCTGAAGATCAGACTACATTCTATAGAGAGAATTTAGTGGGGAAGGAGAGACTGTTTGGATTTTGTTGCATTGTCTGCGACCACTTTATTTGGCTTTTCTCCAAAAAGGAGGGAGCCTCAAAACTTGGCTGACCATAGGACCTGCTTAGAGTGAGTACCCACCTTCCAGGGTCAGAGTCATAGGTGGTGTCTGGCAGCTTAGCTGGAAGCCATCGTTCGGGCTGAGAACTCATTGCATCCATTGCAGTGGATGCTACAATTACTGTTCATAGAATATCATGGTTGGAAGGGACCTCAGGAGGTCATCTAGTCCAACCCCCTGCTCAAAGCAGGACCAATCCACAGACAGATTTTTGCCCCAAATTGCCCCCTCAAGGATTGAACTCACAACCCTGGGTTTAGCAGGCCAATGCTCAAACCACTGAGCTATCCCTCCCCCCAATAATCACATTCCTTGATCTGCTAGCAATGCTCCTACTTATACAGCTCAAAATGCTGTTAGCCTTCTTGGCAACAAGGGCACACTGTTGACTCATATCCAGCTTCTCGTCCACTGTAACCCCTAGGTCCTTTTCTGCAGAACTGCTGCCTAGCCACTCGGTCCCTACTCTGTAGCAGTGCATGGGATTCTTCCATTCTAAGTGCAGGACTCTGCCCTTGTCCTTATTGAACCTCATCAGATTTCTTTTGGCCCAATCCTCTAATATGTCTAGGTCCCCCTGTGTCCTATCCCTACCCTCCAGCGTATCTATCACTCCTCCCAGTTTAGTGTCATCTGCAAACTTGCTGAGGGGGCAATCCACGCCATCCTCCAGATCATTAATTTAGATACTGAACAAAACCGGCCCCACTAGCAAAACTGTCGCTAGAGAGACATTAATTAAAATGGAGCCAAAGTCAGGGTGATCTCTCTCCTTAAGGGCTTTGTGATCTACCAGCCAGGAGAGATACTCTTGCAAAGCAGGCAGCTGCTCCCAGGGAGCAGAGGAGGCTTCAAAGTCTTGTTTGAGAATGGCCTCCATCTTCCTAACTGTGAAGTCCGGAGGGTAGAACTCCCCTTCTGAGGGGCTAACCGTATCCCTGGGGAGGCATGCTACAGCAGCGTCAGCCTTTGGTATCTCAGCAATGGAGCCTTTTGGGTCTGGAATGTTATGGAGCCTGACATCGCTCTTGTTAACGTGTTGGCCCTTACCTGGCTTACCCCACTCACCCTACTCACCTCCTGGAAGGAGGAATGAAGGGGTATCACCGCCACTGGGGAGGGTTTTGAGGGAAGAAATTGATTCTGAGGCTCACTCTCAGGAGCCTGCTGAGGTTGTGTTTGAATCGTGCAGATAACCTTGCTGCACATGGCTTGACATTTCTCCAGGGGAAAAACCCTTTGCTAAGCTTTTCCCCTGGCCTGTTTGGCATCAGAGCCAGACAGCTCACCTTCCGCAGGGGGAAGAGTCGGAGGACTCAGACCTCCTGGATTTTGTGTGCCTTTTCTTTCCCCTTTCAGATTTTTTTCATCTTTTTTTTTTGTTAAACTTTGGGAGTATAGAAGCTCTACTGCGGCTTTGGAGAAGCCGCCTACAGCTTGTCTTCCTTTGGGCCTGGAGCCCTCTTGAGAGGTCTGGCTCTGAACCTAGGAGGGGGAACTAGTCAGGGCCCACCTGGACAGCTCAGGAGGGAGGGGGCTGATTAGAAGCCCTGCTTCTTTCCCCAGGGTGCTCAGGACCCACTTTACGACTTGCAGGGAAGCAGAGGACACTTGTTGCCCTGCAATCCTCCCCTCTTAGTTCTGCAAGAGGCCCCTGGAACTTATTCCCTTAGTCAAGTGGTCAGGGTTCTCCTTGCTTCTGGAGCCGCTCCGTGTTCTGCACTGGGGTTCCTGGTCGATTTTTCCCCCGTTGGAGTCACAGCTGCGTTAGTGGATAGGGACCTAAATTCTCTCTAAGCTGCGTGGCCACCCAGCAGTCTATCAAGTGACGCACACTTCAGGTGCCCCTCCCGCCATTGCCGCGCTGCTCCTGCCTACCCTCTGCCTTGGAGCTGCTCCCAGGAGCCTCTTGCTTGCTATGCAGAGCCGGGGAGAGGAGGAGTGCTGATGTAGGGTGTCCCCCTCCCCTTCCCCTCCTTGCCCCTCTACCCCATCTCTGCGAGGGTGGGGGGGGTGACAGGGTTCAGGAGTGGGACGGAGGGAGCTTGCTAGTGGCTGCTGCTTTGTCTCCTTTGAGTGCTGATCTACTTAAAAGGGCAATGTTCTTAAAGGGGCAACACATGTCTCTCTCACACACAGACACTGTGTGCCTCTGTCTCTCTCGCTCTCTCTCTCTCTCTCACACACACACACACACACACACACACAGTCTTTCACAGTCATCTCCCAACACATACTTCTATTATTGTTGTTGTTGTTATTTCTTGATACTTCCTGCAATGCACATATATTCTCTGTAATTTTATTCTTTCAAAGTACTGTTATTTGAGTTTTTTGACTGGTCTATGCATTTCATCGTTTTTATTTCTCTCTTACACTTACATTTAATTCTTTGAGTAATGAGTTCTAAAATCCCTAACCTTTCCTGGCTGAAGTAATTATTCCTATGGTAATTTTTTAAAAATATCTATTATATCTAGGTTTTTTGTTTCTACTTACTGGTGGTGCACATCCACACATGATCTTGATCATTTGGTGCACGTAACAAAATTCATTCCGCACATGGATGGAAAAAATTAGAGGGAACATTGGTAGGGACCCCACTTGCCTCTCCGACTCGTAGCCCCAGGACCTAACAAAATTAGGGTCTGAAGGCTGGGGCAACTCATCGTCTGCCGAGCCTGGGAAGGCTGCCTCACAAATCGAGCACTGTTTGGATTTGACTCAGTGCTCTCTTGGCTGCTTGGCTGTGCCTGTAAGGAGCAGAGGAGCCAGCAGGGAAACATTGCAGCGGAGGCTCATGGAGGGAGAACCCTGCTCCCCACTGCACAAAGAACAAGGCAGAAAAGTTAAAATTGAAGGAGCAAGGGCAAGAGCAAAAGGAACAGCCATTGTCTGCTGCCACGGATGGGGGGGGGGGGGGCGTGACCAAAGCGTGTGGCGCCAAAATGCTCATCCACATCTGTGCACTGCAGAGAGACGAGAGCAGCTGAGATGTCCAGAATTGGGGGAGATGCTGGGCTGCAGAAAACTAAAGAAAATAAAAACTAAAAAGAACCATCCATTTTTCATCAGCTCTACAGAGAAAGTTCGGGGCTCAATAAGTCACTTAACTGACTGGTCAGACTCTAGTACCACAGGTCGAGGAGGGAGGTGGATTCAGAGAAACCGTCTCTCACATGACTTTCAGACTGGGCTGGATGCATTTGTTATTAAGAATGTTCAGGTGTAAATACAATTCAGAGCAAACCCAGTTAAAACCATGGAGAGAACAAATGCATGGAGACCCACAAGATCTCTTGATCTCCTGATCTCCATAGCAAAACCTCCAATCCTGTTGCTGTGGACAAAGCAAGTGCCCTTGCTAATGTGTGTCCAAGACAGAAGCTCATAACACATAACAGCTACAGCACAGGAAGAGTCAAAAGAGGCATTACCTTATGGTCAGACACAGAGACAGTGTTCTCAATAGCCTAAGGAGGAAAGAAATAAACAAACAGTTACAATATTGTTCTTCTTAACCTCTGAAGACAGGACAAGAAGCAATGGGCTTAAACTGCAGCAAGGGAGGTTTAGGTTGGACATTAGGAAAAACTTCCTATCAGGGTGGTTAAGCACTGGAATAAATTGCCTAGGGAGGTTGTGGAATCTCCATCATTGGAGATTTTTAAGAGCAGGTTAGACAAACACCTATCGGGGATGGTCTAGATAATACCTAGTCCTGCCATGAGTGCAGGAGACTGAACTAGATGACCTCTTGAGGTGACTTTCAGTCCTAGGATTCTATGAATAGCGTACAGTAATAACGGACTTCAAAACGCACACATCCTACACAATGGAAATGACCAGACTGGCCAGGCAGATAGCAAAAGAAATATTGCACCTGTCAGTTTCTCTTCTCTGCAAACCCATCAATCCAGGATACTGGATTGCACTAAATACTGCAGAGTCTGGAGGCAGTTCCTAGAGCTCTCATTAAAAGCTAGCTCCTCCTCCTCCACCTCCCCATATGAAATTTTTCCAGAGTAAGAATAATGTCTTCATTGAGGAACAGAACAATTCCCTTAAAAAAAATAAAATAAAATTCTAGTCACCACACCATGTAAAATTTGATCCAGTGAGGGTGGCTCAGATGGGTGGGCACACTATTTTGGGGGAAAGAAACTGCCAGATAAACAGAACATTCAAACTGCAAGATAGGCTGAAAGTTCCTCACTTTCTCAAAGTGTGTCTAACACTCTGGTATGGCTGAATGCAGCCAGCAGGAAGTATTCTAGGCACAGGGAAGGGAAAGAAGGCACGCAGCACAGTATATTTTCCTCAAATTTCTTCTATGATTCCTCAGTTTTTCCCTCATTCTTGCACAGATCCTGAGTAGCATCTCCACTCGCATCTGAACACCTTACATCACAGGACGTCTGACTTCATGCAGTTATTCTTTTAAGATCTGCTCTTTCCCTCCACTCCTACATCCTCCCACATGAATAAATGTGCAAATTTACAGTTTGACTGAGGATACTCTTAAACAACTTCAGCCTTTGAAAAACCAACTGAAATCCTGAATAAACAAACTAAGAATTGGGAACAAGAAACCAATTCCAGGCTCATAATTTATACCCCAGCCCATCATTAAAAATGGAACTTTGCCCCCTCTGCAGGATCAGTCCCTGCTGGACATTTCAATAGCGCATTACAAACATCAATTACCAAGCTAATCCTTATGAAGAACAGCAATATCATTACCCCCACTTCACAGATGAGGCGACTGAGGCCCAGATAACCTAAAGCACAAATTTACAAAGAAGTGCTCATTTTAAAAGACACTCTTGGGCTTCACCAGTGACTCAGGTCCTCGTTTTGTAGAACGAGGCTTGTACTGCTTACCCACAGTCTTGAGAGCACTTTGAGATTTACAGCTGAAAAGTGCAAAGCATCAATACCACAGAAAAAGGTTAGTATCAGTACTTTCAGGGATAAAAGTGTAACACCTGATAGTTTTGTGAAACTACAATTGCAAGTGGGGAAATCTACAGTTAATGTTCTAATTACATTACAAACCAGAGAAACCCTGGAGAGCACAATCTGACCTTAATCCAAGCTTCAGAAATGCCTTTCTGAAATCTCACAGCCAACTTTATCACATCAAAAAGGAGCTTGACACAGTTCTGGCTGCTGCTCACTTGGCTTGTGGAGGAACTGCAAACAACCAGAGAGGAACAGAATTGCTCATCTGTTTTGTGAGTCTTGTCATAAAAGGTACCAGTCAACTCAGCGCTAAGAGGAGCAGCTGCAGCAGCACCTGCTAGAAGGGAGGCGATGGTAGGGATGGAGTGAAAGCAATGCTGGCTGGAATCACAATAAAGGCAGGGCAGGTAGGAAGAGATGCGTGCAGCAGCAGCAGTGCCAGACAGGGATCATGTGGTGGCAGAGGGACAGGGACAAGGTGGCAGTGGTGCTAGTCCTGGGTGCAAATGCCAGCCAGGGTGATGGGGGATGAAATCACAGCAGTACAAGCCAGAATGGATGTGCCAGCACAGCTGCAAGGGTGTGGTGCTGGCTGGAAGAGACACTGCAGTGGGACAGTGGAGGGTGCCATCTGGACAGGATATGGCAGCAGACACAGGGATGTGGTTGCAGTGATGCTGGCTGGAAGGGACACTGTCTGAGCACTGAGGATGCCAGCAGAGATAGCACACTGGGCAAATGATGCTAGTGTATGTAACTAAACCCAACTGAGAAGTCTCAGAAATTAGAATCAAAGTCCTTTTGTCCCATCTTTCCTGTGCAGAAACCAAGCAGAATCATGCAGATACAATGCAAATACCTCGTTTGTGGCTGGCTTTTGAGCTTGCTCTGAGAAGACAGCATCTGCAGAGGTAAAATACATGACGACAGATCCAAGTTCTTGCGAAGGGCAGAAATCACCTGCAGAGCACAGTCATTTATAATAGATAGGCACATTTGTTAGAGCATTTGTACAAATCAATGGATAGATTTGAGGGATAGAGAAAGGTGGAAGAAAAATAAAGACAATTCTGTAGAATCCCCCGAGACAATATTACAGTCCGTAACGAGGTACACTGATTGTGACACTGCACCCCATATTCATCATAGTGGTATGATTATGATATGATTATGACATAATTATATGATGCATTTTCTGCAAGATCTGTCATGTGGGGTGTCTTTGGAAAAGTTATAATTTGCTGAATATGATTATCCTATTTGTATGTATGTATAATTTTTGTATCTGGAGTTATGAATATTGACTATGTATCTGTATTTCACATGTGGTTACACCTGGGTGACACCCACTAGGCAAGATGCTTCCAGTCTAGACAGCTGATTGTGAAGGGCCTATTCAAGGTAATGGGCCATTAAGGGAAACAATAGGCCTTAGAAGCAGCTTATTCCCCACCTGGTGAGCTTTCCTGGGAACGCTTCAGACAGCCTATGAATAATGGCTGCTATGGCTCAGCAA
This sequence comes from Terrapene triunguis, assembly GCF_002925995.2. Classification (NCBI taxonomy): domain Eukaryota; kingdom Metazoa; phylum Chordata; order Testudines; family Emydidae; genus Terrapene; species Terrapene triunguis. The sequence continues at coordinate 615,019 of NW_020664661.1, read as the reverse complement.
GGCATGCAAGGTCATGTGACTAGACCACATGACACTAAATTCCTGTATTTTTCCACAAACTGGGCTGGGAACTTAGCTTGAAATAAAGGGTTCCTGCCATATGGAGAGAATATATAAGGTGGGGAGTGACATCATAATTTGTCTTCACCCTCCCACAACTCAACTCCTGAAAGAAGCTCTGGAAGACAAAAGATTTGGAACGGGGGAGGAGGACCCAAGTTGCAAGGCAGATGCAGCTTGTGCCTTAAGAATCTGCAAGCCTGCTTCTATCATCAGTCAGGGTGAGAAGTTGCTAATTCAAACCCCATCTATCTAGTATATTAGGCTTAGCTTGCATTTTTGTTTCTTTGCTAGGTAGTCTGCTTTGGTCTGTTTGCTATCACTTATAATCACTTAAAATCTATCTTTCTGTAGTTAATAAATTTGTTTTATGTTTTATCTTAACCAGTGCATTTTGAGTGAAGTATATGGGAAAATCTCCGCTTGGTAAACAAACGCTGTTGGATGTCTTTCCCACATTGAGAGGAGAGTGAATTAATTAATGGGCTTGCATGGTACAGATCCTGTATAATTCTGGGTTTATACTCTGGTAGGGATGCAAGGCTGGGGAGCTGGGAAGTTGGCTGTTGCCCGTGTTTGTCCATGAGTGGCTTAGGTAAAGCACCCAGGTAACTCAGTTGGGTGTGTGGTGCCACCTGCTGTTGTGTTGGGTGTAACAGGGCCTGGAGAGGCTGGCTGAGTCACCAGCAGAGCAGTGTGAGATAGGCCATCCCAACTGAATTGTTAGGGGGCACAGCAGTTCCAGCGGCTCCCAGACTGCACCCCGGGAGTGACAACCCTCCATCCTGGTCCTTTGAGGAAAAGAGGAATTGGGGGAGTGAGAGGGAATAGGGTTCAGGTTACCCCTTCCAAACAGTCTCAACCAAATGATGATCCTGGGGACAGAAGGGGCAGACATGGGGGAAATGGCCCAAGGGAAAAGAGATGACTGTTTCTTTAAGGGCCCAGAGCCAACAGCCTTTCAGTGTAGGGTGGGGCAAGGCTCCTCTCCCAATCAATCATCTAACCAATCGAGACAAAAACCATTGGGGGGGGGGGGGGGGGGGAGAAGAGGGGGAGATAGCACTAAAAGTTCCCTGTTCTCATGGTGAAAGGGGAAAATAGAGAGGAACTGTTTGCCAGGGACCATCAGCCCCAGGAGGGAAAGGGGTGACCCACAGTCCCTTTCCAAGGCTGTGGAAGAGGAATGGAAAACAACCCTCCTGAACAACACTGGGAGGAAGGACTATAGTTACCAAGGTTTTGTGTTTGAGGTAATTTTATTTTGAAAGACTTTTGCAGTCAGCCTAGCTGGAGCTGGACCAGGGAAATTTAAAGGGCCTGGGGCAAAAGAGACAGAAAGAGGGGCGCAGGATGGTAAGTCCACCACACTTGAATTTCATGGAAAGGCCCTTTAAAGAAAATTCCTGTCACTTTCTGCAAAACGTATTTTAAATAACAAATGACAACAAAGGGTCTTGAAAAATAACCAGAGCACAGGAGGGGCTCTTAATCCTCATGCTTCAGGGCAGAAGTGAATCAACAATGGGGGTCAGGAATAAATTCCTTTTGGGGTTTAGTAATTAGTAATGTGGAGTATTATTAGAGTATTTCACCTTCTCCTGAAGAATCAGGCATTGATCTCTGCCAAGCTGGACACTGGACTATGTTGCCCATAGGTTTATACCAGCATGGCCATTCCTGTGTTCCTAAAGAATACTCATTTGTACATCTCCTCTCTGTGACAGAGTAAATACTGTACCTCTACTGCATCCACAGCTTTGATGTTATGTAGAATGAATTTGATTACTACAGGCAAATCTTCCAATTTTACAGCAGGCACAATGATCATAGCAGACTGCCGCACCTAAAGGGAAGAGCAATATTGTGTCATCTGTAAGACTGGGGTGCCAGGGGGATGTAAAGTTTATTCTAGAGCACTAGCACCCCTTTGGGGCCATGTAAATAATAAAATAGTCTTTAATACACTCAAACAAACAACCTGCATTGTGCTCAGAAGCAACCTGAACATGAGAATTGTACCATTTCAGCACGTACATAGGCTCTGGCTGGGAGAAGCCTTTGTACCTCACCTCCATTCTACATTTTCACCTTGCTGTACAGTTATCTTGTAGGTGCTGCCTTGACAATGAGGTGACACCTCATAAAAATGACTGCCAGTCAGCAGAGACATGACTGATGCTATATCAGCAGGGATTCATTCTGAGAGGGGGTTGCAGAATGGTGCCACTTGTGTCTTCTTCAACAGCATTCAGTATTAATAAAAGACAAAACAAAAACACAGAGACTAAGCCCAGTGCCGAGTTACTGAATCTCCCTCAGCCGCTTTCCAAGAAATCATGATCCACAGTGGGGTCCCTTTAAACATCCAAAGTCAGACAAGCAGCAGAGGTCATCAATATAGATATAAACTGTCCTCTCTGGTTCCTTTGCCTCCATGTGCAGCAGCATCTCCGAAAGGCAGCCCACAAGCCTGTTTACAGACTGTGAGCTGGTGCCCCGTGCAGTAGTGTCACCCTTTGGTTAGACAGGGCATTGCGCAATCGTTTCAGATCGACAGGGCAGTTAGTCTGCCCTTCTGGTCTGGGTCTCCATAGTCCTTCTGGAGGCAAGGACATTAATTTCTGTCCCACTGGGGTGTACGGGCTTCCCCTTATGGTTGGCAGGGGTTATCTGGTCCTTTCCTAAAGAGGCCTGGAACCCCCTTTGGCTTTTAAGTCTCTGTTAAGGGGTTGGTAGGGGAACTCAGGCACACCCACTCCACTAGATTCCAGCTCAGGACCCTTAACCCAGGCAGGCAGGCAGAATCAGTCCTTAACAGTTTTCCTGCAATACTCTGAGCTCCTTCCTACTTCCATTGGCTCTGTAGGCTTCTGCGGCCCGTGGCTCTGGTCGTCCATTCTTTGGGCTGTTGTCAGTCTGGGGAGGCTTCTCGCCAGCTTGCTGGCAGGACCCTCTTTCTCTGGCCTGCTTGCTCCTCTGGCAGCCACCCCACACTTCTGCTTCTCAGCTCTTTTTCTCCCCCAGCTGCTGTGAGGCTGCCAATCAGCACTGACAGGCAGTTATTGCTTTAATTTCTTGGTTATCAGGCCAGCATGGGTTCTATACACCCCATGACACAGACCTTTCTCTCTTTTTAACTTGAGATGCACAGTGGAATTTCCATAATGGGGAAAGGTGGCCAGTGGTTCTGAACAGAGACTGGTGATATTTAATAAAAATCCCCAGAAAAAAGTGGTGAACTATGAAGTGGCAACATTTGCAAATGATGAAAAATCATTCCCAATGGTTGGGGAGGATTTACCATCACTGACAATTTTTAAATCAAAATTGGATGATTTTCTAAAAGATCTACTCTAGGAAATATTTTGGAGAAGTTCTCTGGCCTGTGTTATACAGGAGGTCAGATTAGATGATCACTATAGTCTCTTCTGGCCTTGGAATCTATGAATCTATAAAAAAAATTATTTAGAATAGGCAAAGCTGGAAAAGATAGCGAGGAACTTCGCAGGGAGTAGGGCAACACCATCATGGCAAGGTAAGGGAATGGGCAACATGATTGCCAATGATATTCAGTGCTGACAAGTGCAAAGTAATACACATTGGAAGGGATATTCTGAATACTAATATGTTGCTGGATTCTAAATTGACTGGAGCCACTCAAGAAAAGACACCTGAGAATTCTTGTAAACAGCTCAGTGAAAACTGCTGATCAATGTCAGTGATGGCCAATAAAACAAACAAGATGTTTGGATGCAAAGGAAGGGGCTAGAGAAGAATATGGGATGTTATACAAATCAGTGGGATGCTCTCACCTAGAATACTGGATTCTATTCTGGTCTCCACATGTCAAAAACTAAATAGCAGAGATAACAAGGGTTTTGGAGATGGGCAACAGAAATTATCAGAAGCTGAAGCGAATTCCATATGAGAACAGCCTGAAAAGACGGAGTGTTTCGTTCAGAAGGGACATCGTAGAGTGACACAAAATAATGAAGATAAATTGTGTGCTCCTATTTACCATTTCTCATCATACAAGATCAAGGGGACAGTCAATGAAATTGAAGGGCAACAAATTTAAGATGGATAATAGAATATTTTTTAAAAAATAACACAATCTGTGGTACTAGGTATCACAATAATATCACTGAGGCCAAGAGTTTAATAGGATTTAAAGGGTTAGAAATGTACATGTATAATGAGAACATCCATTTACAATAGACAGGGTAAAAACAATAAGGGAAATAAGCCCTTATGTTTCAGGGCATAAACAGTTGCTAACTGAGGATGGCACATCCTCTGAGAACACACCACTGCATTATAGCCAGAAAATCTCATACAAGTCATCCTCAATTCACTGCTTTCTCTCAAGAACAATTTTATATAATAGGCTTATAGATTCAAATGACATTCCTGCCACCTTTCCCACTTTGGCTGGCACAGAAAGACTCAAAGGAGCTGGTTTTAACACAACACTTGGAATGATCAGAGCAGCTCTAATATTTATGCTTCTGTTTAGTAGAGAATCTCTTACCTCAGCCAAAAGTCCTGCGTCAAGATCCAAACTGGAAAGGGCATCCAGGATCGGAACAGTTAGGCGATTGTCCCGTTTTAACAGCTGGCTGATACACAAGAAGAAGATTGCAGACAAATAAATAAAAGTTTTTTATTAAGTGGAATTATGCAATTATAAAATGTCAGCAGTTTCTCCACTCACTCCAGAATCTCTGCAACAGTGACAAATATATGCCAGAGGCACTATAGAAAATGGTTACTCTGGAAAAAATTGCTTCTCTCTGAACACAATGAATTTGGGATCACTATAACTTAAGTGGACATGAAGAGGAGTAAAGTTTACTATTTCTCATTGTTATTTTGGGCAGGACTGGGAGCAATGCCTAGCACTTTCCAGTATAAGCCTCAGTTTTCAGGTGGAGCAAGGACTTGAAATTTGGCAAGGACTGGTCCTGGGGTCAGTGAGATGCCTTTTACGGCCCCATAAAAATCCACCCAGATTTGGCCAAATTATAAAGCCCTGAAAATCGCCCATTTGCCCATGCTCAGTAGAGATTTGTTAGAGGCTTTGTTCTTAAAATTTCTGAACATTCCATGTTACTGAGCATGCTCTGGTCCCACTGACCTTCCACATGCCCCAGTCATGCTCTCAGGCCCAGCCTCCTACATCGCAGACCCAGAATTAGAGCACCAGGCCTGGCCGACACTTAAAATCAAGGTTGACATAGCTATATCGCTCACGGTTGTGAAAAATCCACACTCCTAAGCAAAATAGGAGTTGACCTAACCCCCAGTGTAAATGCTGGGAGGTCGACAGAACACTTTGGGGAAGTGGTGTTCCTACACAGACAGAAAAGCCCCTTCTGTCAGTGCAGGCTGCATCTACGCTGTGAGGTTATGCATAGCTATGCCGGTATAGGCCCCGTAGTGCAGACATGGTCCCAGACAGGACACAAGCACAACAACAGCATCTTTCCCTTTGGCTTGTGGGGAAAGTGCACTGAGCAGGGAGCCACCTTCCACTGACTGGTGTTAATAACGTATTGAATTTCACAGCCTGTTACAGGGGCGTGAGGACTTTTCCAATAAACACAGTAAGAGGCAGGCAAGTATTATTGCCCATATTTCACTGAGTGGTGGCACAAGGTCATTAATAGTGCTCTCTGTAACCAGTAAACTCACTGCCCTCCAGAGCCAGGAAAAGACTTCACAAATCTTGATCCCAACATTACTCTGCTGTCTTGTAGACAATTATGTAAGATACTATGCAACTTGCAAAGTGCATGTTGTGTTCCCGCTGGTGGTTGGTCCACATAAGTGTTAACAGTATTAAGCTGTTACCATCTATTCCTTTAGCTTAAGTAGTAAAAATCTGTGCTGTGGCCCTAAAGGTGCTTGGTTCAAAATCTGCTGATGACCCAAGCAGGGGTCAGTATGAATCCATATGATGGAATTTCTGTTTTTTCAGTTTCTTTTTAAAAAACACATATGAAATTACATACAAAAAACCACCCAGCACTAAAAGAATGTTAAGGTTACTCAGCCAAGCAGCCAAAAGTTGCCTGTGCAAACTTAATTCTGCCACCTTGTACATACACATTATTACATGATATTTAATTATTATTATGAATTATTTTTATTGCAGTAGCACCTAGAGGCCCCAGGTGTCCATTGTGCTAGGCATTATACGGAGATAAAAGACAGTCACTGCCCACAAAAACTTAGTCTAAGGCCATGTTTTTACTAGGAAAAAAGGTGTATGTTTAACATGCTTTAGCTAATACATTAACTACCACGTGTTGGTACAACCTGTCCCAGTGCTCTCTTCTGGACAGTCACCAGTCTGCAGTAAGAGACCCACGCATGAGCCCCTTGTGCTTCTAAGCCCCCTGTCTAGTCACTGTTTCTGGCGCTGAGTCTCTAGAGCACACCCCCAGGCACAGACCTTTTGTCTGAGCCCTTCCTTAGATCATGGGATGACAGTCCAACCACACTAGTCCCCAAAACCAATGCCTCAGATCACCCAAGCCCTGCAATTGCTTTGACATGCACCCCCTGAATTCCACCTGATTGCTGGCACACTGGCTTCTAATTCAATCCCTTCAAGAAGATGGCAGGAAAGATAGATTTAGCAAAGGATGTTTTTAACTATAGTCCTTTTACTCTTAGAACGTATTAGAGTGTTATAGATCTTTAAAAACAACGTCCTAAAACGCACCCTCCCCTTAGTCTGATCTCACGCCTTTTATGAGTCCAGAGTCTTGCCAGTGTTTCAGTCTAGGCAGAGCTCCTCCTGCCTTCTCTCTCTCCAGCCCATTCTGCTTACATGTTGCGGTGGCCAGCCCACCTTCGCAGAGAGCCCCCCCCCTTAAATATAGGGCTGATCTATACTATACAGTTAGGTTGACCTAAGGCAGCTTACGTCAACCTAATTATGTCAGTGTGTACACTATAGCCTTGCTCCTGCTGATGAAAGTACCCCAATCCACCGACATAATAACTTCACCTCCACGAGAGGCGTAAGGCCTATGCTGGTGTAGTTAGGGCAACACAATATCTGTGTAGACACTGCATTACTTACATCAGTTGTTGGTTGTCTTGTCAATTTCATGGCAGGAGCCGTGAAATTGACAAGAAAGCAGGGCAGCTAAAGTCCAGCTGCCTCCAGCTCCCCTGGAGAGCTGGACAGCTGGACCCCTCTCCCGGCTGAGAGCTAGGGCAAGAATGGACCCTGCTCCCATCTGGGAGCTGGGGAGGCAGGAAGCCTCACGTGACTTCCCCCGCTCCCAGTAGGGAATGGGGGGTGGGAGGAGAGGGAGGAGAGAGACAGCCCACTGGGAGCCCGAGAGTCTGTGGAGCAGCCAGGCTCTGGACAGGGAGCTGCCTGCGGAGCTGAGAGACCAGGCTCTACTGCCCCTCTTAAGTCAGTGGAAGCACTCCTGGTGAGGATGTGCACCACTGACCCAAGGAGGGCAGTGTGGACATGCACCTAATATAGGTCGACTTACATTTCTAGTGTAGACATACCCATAGTCTCTAACCGCTTTCTGCCATGTGCTCAGGCTGAGAAACTCCAGCCCCTTTCCCCCCCACAATTAGGCATTGATGTAGACCAGGGGTCTCAAACTCAAATGACCACTAGGGCCGCATGAGGACTAGTGCATTGGCCCGAGGGCCGCATCACTGACACCCACCCCTTGCTGCCCCCAGCCCCGCCCCCACTCCACCCCTTCCATGAGGCCCCGCCCCTGCCCCACCTCTTCCCGCCCCTTCCCTGTCCCCATTCCAACCCCTTCCCTGAAGTCCTCACCCCAACTCTGCCCCCTCCCGGCCCCCAGGGGGTGCAGGAGGGATGCGGGGTGTGATGGGGGCTCAGGGCAGGGAGTTGAGGTGCAGGAGGTGTGCAGGGTACGGCAGGGGGCTCAGGGCAGGGAATTGGGGTGTGGGGTGCAGGGGGGTGAGGGGTACAGCAGGGGATTGGGGTGCAGGGTGTGGCAGGTGGCTCAGGGCAGGGAGTTGGGGTGCGGGAGGGTGTGGGATGTGGCAGGGGGCTCCGGACAGGGGGTTGGGGTGCAGGAGGAGTGCGGGGTGTGATGGGGGCTCAGGGCAGGGAGTTGAGGTGCAGGAGTGTGCAGGGTACGGCAGGGGGCTCAGGGCAGGGAATTGGGGTGTGGGGTGCAGGAGGGGTGAGGGGTGCGGCAGGGGGTCGGTGTGAAGGATGCGGCAGGGGGCTCAGGGCAGGGAGTTGGGGTGCGGGAGGGTGTGGGATTTGGCAGGGGGCTCCAGACAGGGGGTTGGGATGCGGGGTGCGGGCTCCGGCACCATGCACCGTGGCCACCTGGCCCCGCCGCTCCAGGAAGCAGCCAGAGTCCCGGGGGTGGGGGTTCCCTGCGGTTCCCCGTTCCCGGCCAATGGGAGCTGCAGGGGGCAGTGCCTGGAAGCGAGAGCATGGAGCCCTCTACTTCCTCCCTCCTCCCCCCGCCCCCCAGCCCGGGGCTGCAGGGACATAGTTCCAGCCGCTTCAGGGAGCGGGGGTAGGCAGAGGGGTGGGGGGGGGGCGTGCGGGCGGGGGGAGCTTGGCGGGCCACGTGTTTGAGACCCCTGATGTAGACAGTCCATTGTTCCATGTGGATGATCCAGTATTTAACACACATTAGAGCTGATGACCCTAAATTGCTCTGTGATTGTTTCTCAGTCATAGTTGTGGGGCTGGGTAGAACCCCTTCCCATCGCTGTTCCCACCCCTCCACCCCCAAACCTCCTGCTATTCTGAGGAAACTGACTGGCTGAGGGAGTGGGGGAGTGCCACTCCAGAACAAGGACACAGAATTAACTATGGACCGCCTGGGGCAGGGAGACACCAGAGCACATGGGTACAGAGTCTGAACTAGGAGTTGCTTGGAGGAGAGCCAGCTACTGCACTGGTGCTTGCAAAATGGGGACTCTTACAGACACACAGCCTGGAGACAACAGGACTGCTGAGATAGCACAGCAAGACCCAGCAGTTTGAGCTCACAGCACACACCAGCATCAGAGTGCACGGACAAGTTGGACTGACCCAAGCAGGGCTTGCATTGGTGGGGGGCAGGGAGTCTGGGCATGTGCCTAGTTAGGTTTGGGGGTGCTGTATCGGGATAAGGGAGTCTGTGTAACTCCTGCCAGAAAGCCTGAGCTGGATCTACTCCTGGCTTTGCCTGAGTTAGAAAAAATGTTGTTCTATTGTTGACCATGGTGCCTAATCTAGGGAGTTAACTGACCCCACAGGAGGGAGGATTAGTGTTTGTGCAGAGACATGGGGCTGGGACCTGGAAATGCCCCCCATCTGACATAGTCACTCAGATAGCTGTCTCACACCCTTCTTGAGCAAGGCAGTGTCTGCGATACAGCATAATAACCTGCCCCAGGGCAAGATTAGACATAAGCTCAGCCCCTACAACAAAATGGATGTCCTACACCAAAATGGAAGATACAAAACAAAGTGGAGTTCACACTTTGATAAAGACATATCTCACTTCTGGTGCACTGCGTAGCTGGGAGTAAAGCATACACAAGGAAGAGGATTAAGAGACAGCATGAGTGTCAGCCTTACCTAACCTCTCTGGCAACTTCACTTTGCTGGGAATCCTCCAGGATCTCTGGCAAGCTGGTAATAATGTCATGCTGGATTGGCGCCGGAGAAACACTAACCATCTGCATTAATTTCATGACGAGATCCTGCAGAAGAGGGAAACATTGGGATATGACAATTTCATCACCACCACCACCACAGCAAATTAAAAAGGAACATGGCCTTCTCACTAACCACCAGCAAAAACCCAGCACATTTTCACAGCAATGATGACATTATAAACACAATGTCCTTAATGAAGTCATTTCTCTATACTTATACTGGACAAACCCATAATCACTGTCCTCTTGATTGACCACATTTAAATAATAATTATACCTAGCACTTTTCATCAGTAGATCTCAAAGCACTTTACAAAGGAGGTCATTGTCCCCTTTTTTTCAGATGGGGAAACTGAGGCCCAGGGAGGTGAAGTGACTTGCCCATAATAACCCTGCAGGCCAATGGCAGAGCTGGGAACAAAACCTAGATCTCCTAAGTCCCAGTCCAGTGCCTTCTCCACTAAGCCAAATGACAATTTAAATCACACTGTGATTTTTAAAGCACTGCATATTTTGCTGTTAAAACCCCAATTACTTTGCTGGGCAAAGGAGATTGGAAGATAAAAATAACCAAGCCTTTACAATGGACAGCAACCCTCTTTCATTCAAACCACTATGGGACAGTTGCTCTCTTATTTGTAATGGTAGTTGAGTACTGAGTAATCAACAGAGACAGACTGATAAAAAAAAAAAGAAACAGAAAAAGGAAGCAGAGAACACAGAAAGCAAGAACAATTATACGGAATCCATCTCTAATTCTCTACCAGACTCCTTCATCCTCCTCCTCATCTACCTCTTGGCCATCTAAGCGGCAGTTCTCAAACGTGCTGATGGAACTGTTAAATCCAGTTAGCTCTTCAGGTTCACTGACATCCATTCTTTTCAGTAACAAGGCCAGGCAGTTAAACAACTATGAAGTTCTTCAGTTCAAAACAACTTAGGCCATGTCTACACTATAGGCACTTGGCGGCATAGGTATGGCGCCATAGCTATGCTGCTGTAAGCCTGTAGTGCAAACACAGACCACAGCAATGGAAGGAGTTTTTCCATTGCTGCAAGAACTCCACCTTCCTAAGCGATGGTAGCTAGGTTAATGGAAGCATTCTTCCATCAGGCTAGCTGCGTCTACACTGGGGGTTAGGTCAGTATGGAATTTTCATACCTCTGAGCACCTTGGCTACATCAACCCAAGTTTTAAGAGCAGACCAGGCCTTAAATCAAGGCTCTTTAAATGAGACAAGTCAATATGCCCCTGACTCCCATTGAAGTCAATGGGAGGTCTGTCACTTATTTCATTGGGAGTTACGTCAGGCGCTAACTCCAGTACAGACTCCTGACTGGGTGTTTCAAATGCACAGCTAACATTCGAAGTCCTCAGGCTACAATCTGAATGGTCTGTCAGGAGGAAATAAGGAAAATAAAAAAGTCCTTATTTTTAGGTGTCAGGCAACTGTGCCTGCAAATCTAAAGGGCCTCTTGCCAGCAGGTGATCTTGTCTTTGCTGTGGGGGTAGCAGGGAGTGGGACATGTTCCTTCCTGACATCCACTACTCTACATTTTCTCCTACATTCAAGAAACACTGCAAGACATTTAATGGTCAAAGATATCTTCAGCATGATCATAGTGGCTCCATACTTATACCTTCCCCACTATTTACGCTCATTGACCCACAATAACAACTCCAATAATTTGATGCCTGAGCCTGTACCCTTACTTACTTTGGGGGAAATCCTGGCCCCACTGAAGTCATGGGGAGTGTTGCCACTGACTTCAATGGGACAAGCATTTCACCCCGGACTTTAATTAGACTACTGTCACAAGGACTACAGGATTAAATCCTTAGTCTATACATATTAAGGTTTGGCCTGCATTAGAACAGCTGCACTGGTTCAACTAAACTGTCTTTAATCTGGTTAAATCAGGGCAAACACCTAAGATAGATGCGGATGCATTGAAATCACTTTAACCCTCACTTAAATCCTCATCTCTTCTATATCTAGTGTTCTCTGCCATTCAAATGTTTACGATTTGCATTAGATGGGGCTGTTCTGCATTCCACAACTTACACATGTGGGGTATTAAAAATTTCCCCAATATCTGTGGTGTTAACACATCTTCATACTGGGACAGTGCATCATGACATCATGCTTTACAAGAACAAGATGTCAAGCATTTGGATAAAATAAATTAGTACTGGAGAACAAACTTTAATAGATTGGAACTTTATATATTGTTCATCTGAAACTTCATAAAGATTCAGCTAAGAAACCACATAATTTACAGGGCATTTCCCTACATCTAACTGTCCTAACTTTGTGGACTAGACTTTTTGTCCAGTCCTCTTTATTCCCTAGATTCTCCTTTGGCCCTCTGCTTTGGGAGGGAGACATGCTATTCCACTTCATCATTATCATCAAAATTTCTATCAGCCAACATATTAAGATCTGTGGGTCAAATCCTAAGATCCATAATGGCCATTGTCATAAATAGTTTGAATATAATATTAAAAAAGAAAGCCGGAGGTTTTCAACATGTTTTGGTTGCTTGACCCCTCCCATACTTTTTCAGTATGTGCTTGTTATCCCCTACAAGCAAAATAGTTCTCTCATCCCATCTGAGGATGCTCAAAGAACTAAATGTAGAAAACATATTGCTGACTGCACCATTAGTACTTACCTTGCTGTCAAGTATTTTGTCAAGCCATTTAAACTGATTGACAATAAGCCGGGGGAAATTGGTTCCAAAGGTGCCCACACTGAAACATCAGAACAAGTGAAATACAAGTCAGTTGAAGTTATCCTACCGGCAGAGCCAACACCAGTCTCACTGTTAAGCAAGACTGTTAGAGAAGCCAAAGCTGGAAACAATGTAGAATGACTGTCCATTTTTCTCCAGATTCATTATTTTCCTGATACATGGTTACCCACCATTGTGCTAGACTTTGAAACAATAGCATTCAGCTAGAGGAATTGTTTTTTGTTTTAAATATTAAACTAGTAATGATGTGGTGCCCATGGACTGAATGAAAGTATGCAAGGCAAATTCAGCTAGAAAGAGAAATATCATGTATTTACCAAAATAAAGGGCAAGGGGAGAGAAAAGTGCAACTGTGAAAAATGCAAAACTGCAGCAGAGCCTCCCACTGCTAGCTCTCAGTTAGTAAAGGAATTTCTGCTAAATATGTTCAAAACTATGCAGATTAGCAGGCCTTCATGGATTAGCTACCTGCAAAATTTCATTTACAACCACTGCAGATTTCAGTACAAAGTAGGGCAAACCATTCAGTTCTCACTTCCTAAGCATCCAGAAACCAACGGTTATCAGTGTGTCACCCGAGATCGAGCCTCAGTACCACAAGCATTCTGGCATGCAAATGAACACTCAGTGTGACTTAGCTTCAGGCCTCCTTTATCCACAAATGTCACAAATAGCTTCAAAACTGGATTAGTGAAGAGAGTTCTAAAGCTCTGCCCACACTACAGAAGAATCCAGGCTAGAAATAAATATGTTTAGCCCATGTAAACATTAACAGAGTTTGTAAGTATATATTGCAGGTCAGAGTTAAGGATATTGTAAACATGTGTAAGAAACAATTTTTACATTAATATGTTCATTAATAAATGTTAATGGAATATTAATATCATTTCGTTTAACTGATCATTTCCATATTTTCAAAACCTTTTTCTCCACCTTGTTTTGTAGCTTGTATGAGAGCAACTTTAAATATAAGTTTAATTACATTTTTGAAGGGGAATTTTCTAGTTGTGGTTGGTGGGGGGAGGGAGGGCATTTGTAGTTTTGTTTTTGTTTTTCTAGGAGTGTGAAATAAGAAAAAAAGGAAACCTGAAAATTAAAATCACATTGTTGTAAAAAGTTACATATTCCTGAGCTATGTAAGAGTGGGGAGTATTTGCTGCGGAGTTCCTGAGTCGCACAGTACAAGGGAATTTGGAGTTTTTGAAGTGAATTGCTGAAAGGGATCTCAGTTCTTGCAGATGTAAAAGTCATTGTTGTACTCTGGACTCTGCTGGGACACCTTTTAATTCCACTCCCATAGTGCCTCTGCCTTTAGTCTTGTACTGGGCAATATACCCAATGTAAGCACCAAGAGCCAGTGAATGCACACCACATCAGGGGGAATTCCCCATCTTTAGGCTTGTCCTGTACTATATGCTGCCCAATTATCTTGAGCTCTGAGTACTGTATAGTACATTGTACTCTCCCTTCCTCAGTTTCAGTGTTTTCCCATATATGTAAATAGGGTCATTTTGGTTAAACTTTAGTCATTGATTAAAAGCAAACACCTGGGATCACACTCAACAGACAAGGTTTCAGTTCAGCTCAGAGAGAAGATATTAAGGCACTCACGTGTCAAAAAAGAATTCAGGGAGCTTCTCCAATAACAATGTTATAACAGCAGGCTAAAACAGAAAAGGAAAAAGGCAGTATTATGCTGATGATTTTTTTTTTAGACTGTGCTAGTGCTCAGAGGCCCCATTCAGCACTGGGCCCAGTGCCTTGGCACTGCATGCACACAGAGTATAAGGGACCCAAAAGCATGAACAAGAAACTTTGCTCATTGGAATTCTCCTCTCACGAGCACAGACAGAACACACACAGCATGCAAACCAGAGGAAGATTCCTGCAAAGTGGAAAACCTTGGTAGTTAGGTGCACCCCTAGACCAGAGTCACAGAGACTGTGGAGCCTATTCACCTCTCACCTACAGGAACAAATACACATAAGCAGGGCCACTTGCTTGTTAGGTTTAAAGTATCAAGCAAAATAACTCAGGAGTGGCAATGAAAATTAGTTAAAAAAAACGCATGTGTAGGGTTACCATATTTCCACAATCAAAAAAGAGGACACGGGGGGGGGGGGGGAAGCCTCGCCCTAGCCCCGCCCCCATCCACTCCCTCCCACTTCCCACCCCCTGACTGCCCCCCTCAGAACCTCAACCCCCCCTGCTTCTTGTCCCCTGACTGCCCCCTGCTGAGAACCCCCCACCCCTAGGACCCTACCTGTCCCCTGACTGCCCCGACCCTTATCCACTCACATGGGTGGCAGGGTTGTAGAAATTTTGGTGCTGCCCAGAACCCCCCCCCCGCACCTGCCTAAGGCTCTGGGAGGGGGGTTGGGTGAGAGGAGGAGGTCTGGGGTGCAGGTCCTGGGCTGGGGATTAGGGTGCAGGAGGGGTGCAGGCTCTGGGATAGAGTTTGGGTGCTGGGTGCAGGCTCCAGGCTGGGGCAGGGGGTGGGTGTGCAGGAGGGGTTGAGGGGTGCAGGCTCTGGGATGGAGTTTGGGGGTGGGAGGCGGTGCAAAGGGAGGGGGTGCAGGCTTTGGGAGGGAGTTTGGGGATAGGAGGGGATGCAGGGGTGAGGGCTGTGGGTCTGAGGATGAGGGGTTCATGATGCAGGAGGAGGCTCAGGGCTGGGGCAGAGGATTAGGGTGCAGGGGGATGAGGGCTGGGGCTGAGGAGTTTGGGGAGTTGGAGAGGCTCAGGGCTAGGGTGGAAGGGCAGGGTAAGGGCAGCCTGTCTTCCCATTAGTGGATAGGGGACGCTAGGACCCGGGGGCAGCAGACAGCAGTTGCTGCTGGCTCTGGCAGTACAAGCAGGCGGGAGGGGAGCCCACGGGGGGGGAACGTGCCGGGAGGGTGCCAGGTGGAGGCCAGGGACCCATCCAACACTCCCCCACTCCATGACTGCCCCCCCCGGACTCCCCTTACCATTCTGGCTCCACGTGTTTGCAAAACACGCTGCCCGGTGGGTCGGTTTGTGTGTTACACAGGGCTGCAGACAGAAGGAGGGGGGAGCAGGGGAGGGCTCTGGCTGCTGGAGGCCAATGGGAGTGGGTCAATCAGCCTAGCCGCCCAATCAGCAGCCGCACTCTGCATGGAAGGGAG